>NC_139521.1:34970767-35029510 GCF_947247035.1 Vipera ursinii
ACAGTCACATCTTTGACTCTTTCAAGATGGCAAGGAGGATCAAGGCCATCTGATTTCAAGTAAGGAGATGGTCTAAAGGAAAATACCACAACAGAAATGGGTCTCACTGGATGGCATTTTTTAATTAATTGGGTGAGAAGTATGCCCTTCTGCCATATTTAATAGAACAGGCAGAAATAATGAAAGGGAGATGGTCCTGAATGGCTTGTGGAGAAGGGAACAGCCCTTTAGTTTAATTCTATAATTTAGAATAGCCTTGGTCATATGTTTTTTGCAGTGGGGAGAAAGGTTTTAGGTTCACTCATACTTTACCAGACCCTCAATCCAAATCCAGTCCCATTGTACCTTTTTGAGAAAAACAAATGAATGTGAATGTTAGCATAATTTAAAATATAATAATAAATGTTTTGCTTGTTCAAAACTTATGCTATTTGATGCTATTAAAAGTTGTATGGAAATAGGAATAGTTGGGTTTAAAAAGAGTTCTATTAGAAAAATTTGCATTTAAAAAGCCTGCATCAGGAAATTTCTGTGTCAAAGAATGAAAGCACAGTAATTTGTTCTTTTCTTGAGAAGGGCAGAAAATCTTTGTTACAAGCTGTTGTAAACATAAAGAGTCACTGTATGTATGTTTTTGTTTTGTTTTTAATCAGTGGAAATCACAGAATACTGCCAAACATTCTCACAGGATTACACAATCATTAAACATTTGCAATTCATTCACATCTAAAAAAAGTTTCTTTGTCTATTTATCTATCGTGAGTCAGTGTTGCATGAAATAAAAGATTCATAGATAGCTAAGGTTTTGCATTTGCATAGTTTAGATGTTTACCATATATTAAATATTGGTAATTTCCTTCTATGAATGCACTCAGGGTGATGGTCCCCCCAATTACTACTACTTCTTCTTCTCCTCCTCCTCCTCCTCCTCCTCATTATTATTATTATTATTATTATTATTATTATTATTATTATTATTATTATTATTATTTTATTCATAAAACATGAAACTCAGTCAACTGAACACTCAAATTGACTGGCACTAATGGTTGACACGGGTAGCTGCCAGCATCCTAGGTATCAACCAGGTATCTCCTTAAAATGTAAGATGTTCCGAATAGCACAGTTTTTTGTAGCTTTGCTGGAGTTATTGCAGGAAGCTGCAATTTCTTGATGTATTTTGCAAAGTTTTTGGACGTAGTTCCCAATGACAATGGGTATCACTGTTACACGTTTCATCCATAATCACACAGTTTCAATGGCCAGGTTGTGGTATTTTGTAAATTTTTCCAGTTCTTTTTCTTTAACTCTGGCATCTCCTGGTACAGCAATATCAATCAACTGTACACTTCGGTTCTCTATAACTGCGATATCTGGCGTGTTGTGTTCCAAATGGTGATCTGTCTGTATTAGGAAGTCCCTCAAGATCTTTACTCTCTCATTCTTGACAACTTTTTCCACCCTATGTTCCCACGACTTTTCGGACACAGGCCAGTCGTATTTTTTACACAATGCCCAGTAGATTAGTTTAGCAACTCGGTCATCTCTAGCTTTGTAATCAGTTTGTGTGATTTTGCTGCACTCACATATTAAAAGTGAAACAGTTTCAATTTTGTCATTGCAAAGTCAGCAATTTGGATTGTCAGTAGATTTTTTGTATCTTCACTTTCATGGCATTAGTTTGTAGTGCTTGTTCTTGAGCAGCCAGTATTAAGCCTTCCATTTCTTTCTTGATGGTTCGCATCTTAAGTCATGCCCATGTCAAGTTGTTATCACATTTTCCTTCAATATTTTTCAAATGCTGTCCATGCAAAGCTTTGGTTTTCCATCTATTTAATCTGTCATCCAGCCATTTTTCCTTATATTCTGCCTTTGTTTCTGTTATTTTTATAATGCTCTCTGTTTTCACAGCCTGCAGCAATTTTTCTGTACTTTGATTTACATAGTCATTCAAACTTTGTTTTTCTTCTTCTACAGTTTGGTGGATTTGCAGTAGCCCTCTGCCTCCTATTCTTCTTGGCAGGTACAACCTGTCGATGTCATTATTGTTGTTGTTGTTGTTGTTGTTGTTGTTATTATTATTATTATTATTATTATTATTATTATTATTATTATTATTATTATTATTATTATTATTATTCACACAGTCAGCCAGATGTTCAGACTCGATTTGGCATTTTTGTCTATCTATTGAGTCCTTACCAAGGACCTGGGATATGCAGATCTGGATGTTCTATGGTGTTAGAGATATCATCACAGGATGGAAGTAAGGCTGCCTTTTGCAATTGACTGATGGCAAATTTGTCAATGCCAATGGTGTTCAAGTAATGCTCTAGTTATTTTGGGATTGCACCCAAGGTGCTTATTACTAATTACTATTCTTGCTAGCCTTTGCCACAGTTCTATTTCTATTTGTAGGTCTTTGTATTTTGTTATCTTCTCTAGTTCTTTATCTTTTATTCTGATGTCTCCAGGCATTGCCACATCCACTATCCAGACTTTTTTGTCTTTCTTATCGACAATTGTGTTATGTGGCAATTGCTTGTCTGTTTGAATTTTAAAGTCCCTGAGCAATTTAACTTTTTCATTTTCTATGACTTTCTCATTTTTATGGTCCTACCAGTTCTTGCCTCCATTCTGTTCTTTTTTATTGAAAAGTTTTAAAATACATTTTAAAAACAAAAACTCACTCCCTCCCCCTCCCCCCCACTTACCCTCCTCCCCCTCCCCCCTCCCGACTTCCCAGAGCTGAATATAGGATATTAATTTTTACAACGTAAGTTAAAATAAGCTAACTGACTAAAAAAACACTTAAAATTCTATCGCACTTTAACTCCCCTTAAACATAACTAGATAACTAAATAATAATAACTAAATAATAATACATCTTATAAATCTAATACTTATTCAAATGCTAAATGAAACTTTTTAGTCCCATATTTATTCTGAATATAATCGATCCATCTTCTCCATTCCAAAATATATCTCTGTTGCGATTGTTCTTTCAAATATGCTGCGATTTTTGCCATTTCTGCCAGGTTTGAAACTTTTAAAGTCCACTCTTCTATCGTAGGCAGATCCTCCTTCTTCCAATATTGAGATACCAAAAGTCTTGCTGCCATTATTAAATTCAACATCAATTTGGATTCTATAACAGTACAATCTGTAATAATACCCAACAGAAATAACTGCAGAGAAAACCTTATCTTTTTCTTAAATATTTTCTGCATATTCCACCAAATTTTAATCCAAAAAGCTTTAACTTTTTTGCAAGTCCACCATATATGATAATACGTTGCATCATTACAACCACACCTCCAACATTTAGGCTGATAATTTGGATACATACATGCTAATTTTTTGGGATCTAAATGCCATCTATAAAACATTTTATAAAAATTCTCTCTTAAATTTTGTGCCTGTGTGAATTTTACATTTCTGACCCAATTTTTTCCCCAAATATCCATCGTTATTGGCTCCTGAAAATTCTGGGCCCGTTTTATCATACAATCTTTAACAAGTTCCGTTTCTGAATCTATTTCTATCAATACATTATATATCCTTCTTATAGGCGCTTGAGTTTGATCTCTGATTTGTTTTACCAAATTTTCATCAGTTGTCGAAATGCCCATATTCTGGTCTTCTTTCCATCTAGCTTGTAACTGCCCATACTGAAACCAAGTCTAAACTATTTTTTTCTTCTTTTAAAATATTAAATGACTTTAATTGCCATACATTCCTTTCCATTCTAGGAATTTCTTTATATGTAATCACATCATATTTAAATCCCACACTTATATTTTCTATTGCGTGTTTAGGTATTGCCCAAATTGGTATTTTATAATTTAACTTATATCGGGTTTTTTTTCCAAATTCGCAACAGAGCATATCTTAATATATGAGTTTTAAAGATATTATCCACCTTCTTGTCATACAACAAATATGCATGCCAACCATATAATAAATCACATCCCTCAATATTCAGTAATCTTCCTTGTGTTAAATTAAACCAATCACTAATTGATGATAAAACCGCAGCCTCATAATATAATTTAAAATTGGGCATTTTAAGACCACCTCTTTCACGTATATCTTGCATTATCTTAAGTTTTACTCTCGGTCTTTTCCCTGCCCAAACAAATTTATTAATACCTTTCTGCCATTCTTCCAAATTTAAATCTTTTTTAAGTATAGGTATCATTTGAAACAAAAATAAAAATTTTGGTAAGACATTCATTTTCACTGCTGCAATTCTTCCCAATAAAGACAATTGTAATTTTCTCCAACTATCTAACTCTTTTTGTACTTTTAACCATAACAATTCATAATTATTTTTATATAATTTCACATTTGAAACTGAAATATATACCCCTAAATATTTAGTCTTTTTAACAATTTCAAATCCTGTTAATTTTTCTAGGACTTCCTTTTGTTCTATAGTCATATTTTTAGACAGTATTTTAGTTTTTTGCCTATTTATCTTAAATCCAGAAACTTTTTCATATTGCAAAATTATCTCCATCGAGTCTACAACCAACAAAGTCGATTGAGTTAATGTAATAACCAAGTCATCCGCAAACGCCCTTAATCTATAATCTTGATCTTTTATTTTAATTCCCTTTATCTTATTTGAATCACGTATCCTGATCAATAATATTTCCAATGTTAAAACAAACAAGAAAGGTGACAACGGACAACCCTGTCTTCTACCCTTTTCAATTTTACAAGCCTCTGTTAAACTACCATTAATTATTATTTGAGCTGTTTGTTTCTGATATATTGCCCTAAGAGGTTGTAAAAGCCTATCCCCAAACTCCATCTTCTCCAATACTTTAAATAAAAATTGCCAATTCAATTGATCAAAGGCCTTTTCAGCATCCAAAAAAATCAGCGCTGCGGGGACTTGATTATTTTTCCCCAAAAATTCTAATAAATTTACAATATGTCACATTATTTTTCATTTGTCTACCACTTATAAATCCTATTTGATCACTATGAATCTTTTGCTGCATAACCTTCATTAATCTATTTGCTAAGATTTTAGCAAATATCTTATAATCAGTATTTAAAAGCGATATTGGTCTGTAATTTTTAGTTTGAGTAAGATCGTGATCTTCCTTTGGAATTAACGTTATAAAAGCTGTTTTCCATGAAGGAGGAACTTCTCCTCCAGACTGAATTGTTCTTAATAATTCTTTTAGAGGTTCCACCATTTCTATTTGTAAGTTTTTATAATAAATGGCTGTCAAACCATCTGTTCCAGGTGCCTTACCCACTTTTAATTGTTTAATTGCTAAAATAATTTCTTCAACAGTTATCAATTGATTCATTCCTTCCCGTTGCTCTTGTGTAAGTACAAGGATATTCACACCTTGTAAATATCTACAGTATCTATATCTAGACCTTGAGTTACATCCCTAACATATAATTGAAAATAAAATTCAACAAAAGCCTTTTTAATAAAATTTTGCTGAAACACCTCTTTACCCTTATATTCTATCTTATCTATATTACGTAACTTTTATTTTTTCCTTAACAGATAAGCTAACCACCTACCTGGTTTATTAGCATTGCAAAAAGTATTATGTTTAGCATACCGTAAATTAGTTGCCACTTCGTCTGCCATCAACATATTAAACTGCCCTCTTAACAGATTAATTGCTTCTTTCACCCTCTTATTAGATGGGTTCAGAATAAAAGCCTTATCTTTCATCTTTATTTCCTCCTCTAGCTCTTTGTGCTTATATTCCAAATTATGTCTATATTTATTATTCAAATATATTAACACTCCTCTCATACAAGCTTTACTTGCATCCCAAACCATTTCAATAGAAGTACCTTTATGCATATTTGTTATAAAAAATTCTTTCATATATTTTTTACATTCTTCCACATTTTCTTTATATCTAAACAAATTTTCATTTAACCTCCAAGACCTCCTATCTCCCTTTCCCTTGTCCAACTCCATCCACACTGGGCTATGGTCTGATAAAGTTCTTGGACATATCTTAATCTTCTTAAACCTGGAAAAAAAATCATTAGTAGTCAATATAAAATCAATCCTGGAAAAGGATTGATATCTATCAGAAAAAAAAGTAAAATCCTTTTCATCCACATTTTGTTCTCTCCAGACATCTCTCTATTCCAAATTATCTTTCATATCAAAAAAAGATTTAGGCAATCTAGCATGATTTGGTGTGCTTTTAAAAGGTCCTTTTTATCTTTCTATGTATCCAGCACTCCATTCCAGTCTCCCATCAAAATACACGATTTATAATCCCATTGAATTATTTTATTATGTAAAAATTTATAAAATTCTCCTTGCTGTTGATTAGGTGCATATAGTCCAATTAAAAGTATTTTCTGCCCTTCTATTAAAAGTTCAATTATAATATATCTTCCTTGGTTATCTGCTTCAATTAAATTAGCTGATAAATCCTTCTTCACATAGATAACTACTCCATTCTTCTTTTCTGAAGCAGATGCATTAAACTGAGTACCCAATCTAGAATTTATCAAATATTCTTGATCAGATACACGAATATGCATCTCTTGCAAACATGTAACATCATTTTTAAATTGTTTCAAATACTGAAATATTTTCTTTCCCTTTTGCGGTGAATTTAAAACATTAACATTCCAAGTTAGAAACTTTGTTGCCATCTTTTGTGACATGAAGCTTTTGGAGCGCATCTTGCAGATCCTCACACACCTGCCTCTTTGGTCGCGCACCTCCCACTGCTTCACTATAAGTAAATTCTTGAGTTGTAGTTATAGATTTCTGTTGTTCTTGTTCTTGTTGCTTTCGTCTAGCTGCAGCCCATGTCACTCTTAGAGTCTTAGATTCTTCTAACAATCCCTGGGGTTGCACAGTTTCCAAAGTTTGCTGAGCTTCTTTTGCAATCAATGAAATAATTTCTACATCTCCCTGTATATTTTCCATTTGTTCCTGTCTCGCTCCTTCTTCCTTCCTTCTTTTAAGTTCCGGGGATGGCGGAGAACCTGCTTTCAGTACATTGCAATAAAAATCTCGTGCCTTCAAAACTGTATTAAGACGATATCTTGTACCTATGTAGTTCACCACCAATCCATTTGGTATTGCCCATCTAAACTGGATCTGCCTCTTCTTTAATTCATCTGCCAAAAAAGCAAACTCTTTCCTTTTCCTTAAAATTCTTGGAGGAATTTGTTTCAGAATCAAAACCTCTTGACCAGTCACTTTAAATCTGTTATTGTAAAAAGCTTGAACAATCACATTTCTAATTGATCTCTTTGTGAAATAAACTACCACATCTCTTGGTAATTTTCTTTGCCTGGCAATCCAGGAGTTGACATGAAATATTTTATCTATATCCACCATAATATCTTCAGCTTGACACCCCAAAATCGGTTCCAGAGCTTCTGCTAAAATCTCCTTCAAATTTTCCTTTGAATCCTCTTTCAAACCTCTTAACCTCAGGGCAAACTCCATGTCTCTGTATTGTATCATTACCACATCTTTGTCAACCTTATCCATTTTATTCTGTTTCAGACATTTTAGCCTCCAATCTCAAATTATTTTGATTTACTTCTTCCACACATTCATCCAGATGCTCAATACAAGTTGCCAGCCCCTGAAACACCAATAAAATGTCCTCTCGTATTTCCTTATTTTTGTCATCAATAAGCTCTGCCATTTGCTTAGATATTTGCTCAGATTGACTTTTTAAAGCATCTTGTAAAGCATCTTGTAAATCTTTTAATGTTAATGCAGGTGTAGGTGCTGCTGGGGGTGGCATCAAAGTCTGTAATACAGACTGTTGCTGAATTGGTGATGCACATGCACTTCTCGAAGTAGAAACTCTGGGTGGTTTAGAAGCCATTTTAACACCCAATTAACTTTCGTCTCTCACCAGCCAAGCACGTTCAATTCTTGTTACAAAGAATCACTCAGGCACCATCTTCCCCTTCCTTTTAAGACAATCATTAAAACAGAAAGAAAATTGAGATTCCAGAGTTAAAGTCTTATACTTGCTAATTATACAGCTCCCGCATCCACTCTGCCTGCTTCAGTTGCTCAAGATAATAATCAAATCCAACAGGAGTGGATTCAGCGTCTTGCTCTGCGTAAAAGCAGAGAAGTCCTCCAATCTGGAGTATCTCCAGGCTTCGGGGGAGCTCTCACCCTTCAAGCCCCAGAATAAATATTCTATGGCTCTAGGGGAGCTCTACCCCTACCCAGAATGCTCCCCTTCTGAGGGGAAGGGTTTTCAAGCCGCAGAACAGCTGATCGTCACTGCTCTGCGGCTTTAATGAGATCGGGGGGCTGGCGGTCGATCCCGACCATCTGGGCCACTGAAGAGCCACCCGGAAGTCCCCCTCCATTCTATTCTTCATTTGGTCTTTCTTATAGGCCAGATTGGTCTCTCCAGTAGTCAGTAAGCTTTCCTGATATACTAACTTCAGTGCATCTTCATCATTGTCCTTCAGATATTCTTCCAAAGCCATTTTTTCTTCTTCAACCATCTGATGTATTTGAAACATTTCACGCCCACCTATTTGCTTTGGTAGATAGAGTTTGTCAATGTCACTGTGTGGATGAAGGGCATGATTCATTGTCATTATTTTTCTGGTCTTCCTATCCATTACTTTTAGTTCTGCTTGAGTCCTGTCCACTATTCCAGCTGTGCATCTAAAGACTGTAATTGCCCAGATGTTGATTGCCTTCATGGTATTTCCTCCATTGAGTTTGGACTTTAAGATCTTTTTCACTCTATTGAGGTATTCACCTCTAATCTTTTTCTTGACTTCAGTGTGCTTGATATTGTCAGCTTGAAAGATACCCAAGTATTTGTAGTAATCTTCCTCATCCAGACTCTTAATGTTATTTTCATGGGGCATCTTGATTCCTTCAGTTTTCACTATTTTTTCTTGCTTTAAATGTGACATATTTGTCCAAGCCAAAATCCATTGCAATATCTTGGCTATATACTGTCTATGGGTAGTGTTGAACAGCGATTCTTTTTCAGATGGTGTTTTTCCATACAGGTTCAGGAGGTAGGATAGTCTGGCAGATGTTTTTGATCTTTGATAGCCATGTCCTGAGTTATTCAGTATTGTTGACAGAGAAAACAGTGCAATAACAAATACTAGTGGTGATAGTGAATCTCCTTGAAATATTTCTCTTTTGATATTAACCTTTCCCAGTCTCTCACCATTGACCTGCAGCAGTGTCTTCCATTGTGCCATCAATCTTTGCACAAACTTTTTGATGTTTCTACTGACTACTGTTATTTCTAGGCACTTAATTATCCAGTCATGTGGCAGAGAGTCAAATGCTTTTTTTGTAGTCAGTCCATGCCATATTCAGGTTGGTCTTCCTTTTCTTGCAGTTTTCCAAGATCATTTTGTCTATTAGGAATTGATCTTTTGTTCCTCTGCTATTGGGATGATTTCTTTTCTGCTCGGGTAGAAAAAGATTGCTTTTAACTAGATCCTGTTGGATTGCATCAGCTACCACACCAGTTAGCAATTTGAAAGTTGTTGGTAAGCAGGTAATTGGCCTGTATTTGCCTGGTGCTGCCCCTTTTGTTGGATCTTTCATTATCAGGTAGGTTTTCCTAGTTGTTAGCTACTTTTCAATTTCTCCTCCTTGTTGTTAAACTGCTTGGCTATGAGTGGGTATAGAACAGTTAGATATTTGAACCAAAAACCATGCAGTTCATTTTCACCCGGTGCTGACCAATTTTTGATCTTCCTTTCTCTTTACCACTTCTGCTGTTATTACTAGTACTTTCATTTCAACTTCTGTTTTATTTGCATCCACCTCTTTTAATCAAGCTGAGTCATTGTATTTCTTTGGGTTATCCCATATCTGCAGCCAGAACTGCACTGTTTCTTCCTTGTCAGGTACTGACTGATTCATTGCAGTTTCTCAATTGAAGGATTGGTAGAAACATTTCTGCTTGGATTGAAATTGGAGGTTTTGCCTATAATTTGCAATTCGAGCTTTGTATCTACTGATTTTCCTGGCTACAGCTGTTATTTGTTGCTTTATTATTTCCAGTGCTTCCTTGATCTTCCTTGTTTCTAAGTAGTATTTCTTGATTAGGTATTCTTTGGTCTTCTTGTTTTTCAGCTTCTTTTCTTTCATCTGTTCTAGCTTGCTTGCATATGATCTTAAGTTGCTGATCTTATTTTCTAGTCTAACCTTCCATTTTTATGGTGCACTGTTTGTTTTTCTTCTTTGTTGATTTTGCATCCCAGGTATTCAGTTATAACTGCAGCTATGCTGTACATTAGTTGGTTTGTTTCTTGCAATGAATTGGTGCTTATGCTTGATATTGCAGTATTTGCATCTTTAATGCTTGTGCTGTTATTTTGTAACAAGCTTCAATGCAGGCAGCCTTGTTCTCTTGTTTTTGTGCTGTTCTAGATGCTCAGTTATTCTTTGCTTCAATTCTTTTATTTCTTTAGAGCAGACATGTCAAACACAAGGCCCGCGGGCCACAAACGGCCCGCCACATGATTGAATCCGGCCCGCACAACTCTCCTAGAAATTACAAAGGTCCGGCCCCCACCACCTTGGCGCCGCCCCGGCTGAGCACTTGCTCAGTAGGAGGCAAGTGCACGTGGGCTGGTGGAACCCAGCACTATTTGCATCTTATTAGTCTCCTGCGGCTCCAAAAAAAAAGTGGAGGAGGAGGAGGTAGGAGGGAGTGAGGTGGGACGCGGGGGGGGGGGAGGACGAACAACACCCAGCCGGTGAGGGGGAGAGATGCCCAGGCCAGCCCCAACCTCCGCAAGTGAAAGCAAGGGAGATTGCAATTGGCTCCTGCAATCTCCCTGCGGCCCGGCTTTCTCTTGCAGAAGGCAGGCTGAAACGGAGCAAGGAATGCGAATCGCCCGATCTCGCGCTCCTAGGATCTCCTCTGCTCGGGTTCAGCTTCACTTGCTACAAGAGAAAGCAGGCTGAAACAAAGCAAGGGAGATTCCCTCGCTCCATTTCAGCCTGCTTTGTCTTGTAGCAAAAGAAACTGAAACTGAGAAGAGGAGATCGCTGAAGCACGAGATCGGGCGATTTGCATTCCTTGCTCCACTTCAGCCTGCCTTCTGCAAGAGAAAGCCGGGCCGCAGGGCTGCCTCCGTAGGTACTGCTCTAACGCGGAGAGGGAAGGACAGAGAGGGAGGGAAGGAAGGAAGAAGGAAGGAAGGAAAGAAGGAAGGGACAATGGGAGAGGGAGGGAGGGAGAGAAAAATAGAGAGAGAGAGAGAAGGAGAAAGAAAGAGGGAGGGAAACAGAGGAAGAGGGAGAAATAGAGGGAAAGAGAAAAATAGAGAGGGAGAGAAAGAGGGAGAGAGAGAAGGAGAAAGGGAGGGAAATAGAGGGAGAGAGAAAGAGGGAGAGAAAGAGGGAGAGAGACAAGGAGAAAGAAAGGGGGAGGGAAACAGGAAGAGGGAGAAATAAAGGGAAAGAGAAAAATAGAGAGGGAGAGAAAGAGGGAGAGAGAGAAGCAGAAAGAAAGGGAGGGAAATAGAGGGAGAGAGGGAAAGAGGGAGAGGGAAAGAGGGAGAGAAAGAAAAGGAGAGAGAAGGAGAAAGAAAGAGGGAGGGAAATAGAGGAAGAGGGAGAAATAGAGGGAAAGAGGGAGAGAGAGAAGGAGAAAGGGAGGGAAATGGAGAGAAAAAGGGAGAGAAAGAAAGGGAGAGAGACAAGGAGAAAGAGGGAGGGAAATAGAGGAAGAGGGAGAAATAGAGGGAAAGAGAAAAATAGAGAGGGAGAAGGAGAAAAAGGGAGGGAAACGGAGAGAGAGAAAGAGGGAGAAATAGAGGGAAAGAGAAAAATAGGGAAAGAAGGAAAGGGAGAGAGAGAAAGAAGGAGAGGAGAAAGAAAGAGGGAGGGGGAGAGAGGGAGAGAAAGAGAAGGAGAGAGAGAAATTAAATTAGTAACATGATTGTTAGGTGAATCTGGTTTCCCCACTAACTTTGCTTCTCAGAAGGTTGCAAAAGGCGATCACATGACCCTGGAACAATATGACCATCATAAATATGAATCGATTGCCAAGCATCCGAATGTAAATCACATGACCCTGGGGATGCTGCAACGGTCATAAGTGTGAAAAATGGTCATAAGTCACTTTTTCAGTGTCGTAACTTTGAACGGTCACTAAGTGAATCATTGTAAGTCAAGGACTACCTGTACTTTATCTTTTTTTTTCCTTTTTTAGGGGGGGGTTAAGTTTTTGACACGTTGCTTCAAGTGCACCTACCTACAAGGGTAACCCTGGTATGATTGCTTGATTTCCTGGTATAGTAGAGCTGAGCGCTAAAAACTGTTTTTGCCACCCTGCCTGCCCCTCAGGGGCACTGCTGCCAACTTTCTTTCATTGAGTAAGCTGCGCTGAGTGAGCAGCATTGAGCTGGCCACGCCCACCCAGCCACGCCCACCTGGCCACGCCCTCCCGGCCCCCCGAGGGCAACCGTAATGCTGATGTGGCCCTCAATGAAATTGAGTTTGACACCCCTGCTTTAGAGGGCTTTGTTCTTCCTGAGATAGAGGTGCCTAGTTTCCAAATGAAAACAGTTCTATATCAGTGCTGGATTCCTCTACTGCTTCTGTGAATACTTTATTTCATATTATAAAGGGACATTGATCTGGTAGTTTCTGTTCTGGTATTTCTGATTCTGGATGCTGTTCTTTCCAAAACTGGTACATTCATTTCAGATATCCTCTTCTTGTTGGACTTGATCTGAAATAACAGATTATTATTTATTGTTTTCATCACTGTGTATTTGCGATGGGTAAACACCTTTTCTTCCAGTAGTTCTGCAGCTGCTGGCCCTGGTTGGTTAGCCAACAGTCCCCTGAGTCCTGTAGCCCATTTTTCACTGTTCATTGCAGTCTCTCCATTGATGGATTGGTAGAAACGTTTCTTATTGGATTGAAATTGGAGGTTCTACATATAATTTGCAATTTGAGCTTTGTATCTGCTGATCTTCCTGGCTAGCTGTTATTTGCTGCTTTATTGTTTCCAGTACTTACTTGATATTCTTCATTTCTAAGTGGTATTTCTTGATTAGATATTCTTTCTTTCTTTCTTTCTTTCTTTCTTTCTTTCTTTCTTTCTTTCTTTCTTTCTTTCTTTCTTTCTTTCTTTCTTTCTTTCTTCTCCTCCTCCTCCTCCTCCTCCTCCTCCTCCTCCTCCTCCTCCTCCTCCTCCTCCTCCTCCTCCTCCTCCTCCTCCTCCTCCTCCTCCTCCTGGAAGGCAAATAGAAGCCCAGTATAGCAACTTAATCCTTGGCTCTATTATGCCTTTGATCCATGCAATGCAAATGACATTTGTTTGGTTTACAATCTGGATTGAATATACAACTGGAAAGGTTTATAGGTCTCCCCTATACCTCCTGCAACTAATGCCAAGACAGGGACATTCTGCATCTTGCTTCTGAATAAGAAAAGTGTTGTTGTAGGAAAGTGGAAGGAACAAATGCATCTTTAAAGCATCCAGTAATTTACAAAGCATTCTAAATATTTTAATGCAGACAGGAAATGTGCTCTTGTGGTTTTCTAGATAACCTTGCCACATTAGGGCCAGCTAAAGGCTAATGAAGTTTCAACCATTGCTCAGTGTTTATGACTCTATTAATTTTTTTTGTTAGAAGTGAAGCTTAATGCATTTTTAATGCACTCACATGTATCTAGCAATGACATCGAGTATATTGATTTCCTATCAGGCTATAAAATGAATTATTTACTGAGAGGAGCTGATACCATGTAAATAGATTTGTAATTGCATTGTAAAGAAGGCAGTGGCCAAACTCCTATAGTAACATTGCTGGAAGGTATGTATGTCCTATCCCTCATCCCTGTCCTTTAATTCAGCAAAAGCTTTTTATACAACAAACTGTTATTCACCCTGGAGCATAAACTAATGCCAAGCATCAAAATTAAAATACCAGTACCGTGACAACACAGATAGATGTTTGGCTTTCCAGACAAACGATTTACTTTTAAATGTGAATCCAATCTGCACTGAAAAGCCAACTTTGAAACACAAAGGCAGCATTGGCAATAGGAGGGTGATTTTTTTTTTCTGGCTAGGATAATGTGAAGTTCTCTGCTACGTTTCATCTCAGTTGACTGTGGAACTGTGAAAATTGTTCAAATTGTAATATTTGCTGGTTTCTAAAGGGGGATTATGAATTAAAGTCCATGTTGCAATACATGTCCCCCATCCATGTCAAACTTTTAAAACAAACCAAAATGTTATTTTGGTTATTAATGTTATTGATAACAATAGTACACATTGGTCTTTAACATGAAGAAAAACAATATCATAGTTATTTCATAATAATATTGATAAATCTTCAATAGTATTTTTAAAACATGAATGGCACTTTCCAAGATGCTCCACAAAGTGGTGGAATAACATATCTTGCTTAATCAAGTCATTTCAAAATTCAGTCTGTCTACTAATGTTAGAGTTGGTCCCAAATAAACCAAATAATCTCTTGGGTACATATTTTATCCCAAATTGCTTGCACTATATGAATCAGAGAGAAAGAATATATGGGTAATGCTTTCTTCTTCCCTGCATAGAGATAGCAATATA
Source organism: Vipera ursinii (assembly GCF_947247035.1). Classification (NCBI taxonomy): domain Eukaryota; kingdom Metazoa; phylum Chordata; class Lepidosauria; order Squamata; family Viperidae; genus Vipera; species Vipera ursinii. The sequence continues at coordinate 34,985,359 of NC_139521.1, forward strand.
GAACTGTCTTGCAGATGCTTTTTGAGGCATTCTATCTCACTCTTTTTGTTGTTGTTGATGATGATGATTTCCATCTGCAGATGAAAAGTATGAAGGAAGCTAACAGTATCCATCAGCATGCAGGTCTCACATAGAACACATCTCAGCCCATTCAAATTGACTAGTATTCTAGGAACTCCAGCAATAGCTTTTCATATGATAGGAAGGTTTACTGTCTTTCAATTAAACATGCTGATTGGACCCTCTCCTTGCTGATTGGACCCTCTTCCTTGCTGATTGGACCCTCTTTGCTTTTAAACTGCCAGAGGCTGCTGGGAAAAGCTACAAAACTGTGAGTTAAGGAGAAGTGGGTGGAGGGGCACAGTAGCGGCCCGCGCGCCTAATGGCACGCAAATCATATAACAAAATCAAACATAGTGGTGGTATATTCAGGGCAAGTGCATCTGAGATTCCTTTCATCTCAGCATGTCTGGCTTAGTTCAGTGCAACACTTGTTTTGCAGCTGTCTTTCGCAGCACTCTTTTCAAACTGGGAAACTGTCCTATATGTGTTTGGTTCAGGTAGACAAGGACTCAGAGTGGTTCACAATGAAAAGAGTTTATTCAATACACATAAGTCAACTGTCAACTGTCAAATGTTTCAAGCTTTTATAGTAGAACTGTTTAAACTGTAACCAATCATCAATCGCTATTTTCCCGCTTCTTTGCTACTTTAACCAATGGTTGCACCAGAATCTCCCGCTTCAAGGACCTACTTTTGCAACCTACTATTTTACAAGTTTGCAACTATTTACAGACACAACACCCCTTACCCCCCAGTTGTTGTTATTTATGGACATAGTCTCTTAAATATTTGGGTGGCCTATGGACCCTTGAAGGATATCTATTGCTTTGGATACCTAAATCATTTCTATCAGATTGTCTGCTAGGCTGGCTTACTCTGGTGGACCTGGACTCTTGGCTAATTGGCTCAGATGCTTCTCTGCTAACAAGTTGTGGTTGTTGTTGTGTTTGCTGTTCAGTTATTGCTGGCCTGCTCAAGGGGGGCAGTTCCCAGTCAAATTGACTGTGTTGTTGTTGGTTAGCTGTGGATGGGCTGGTTTGCATTTCTGCTTCCCCACTAACTGGCAGGTTGTTATCAATAGACCCTGATGCAAAGTTCCCCCCTTGTATACATTGATCCCCCTCAACTGGCATACAACCAATAGTTCTCTTCCTGAGCTGATCTATATGTCTTTTTCTAACCCTGTTCCCTTCCCCCTCAATAGTGTAAGACAAGGGTCCCAATATCTCAGTGACCACCCCTGGGACCCATTTGTCCCCTTGTGTATAATTCCTGGCCCAGACTAGGTCCCCAATTTTGAATGATCTGTTTGGAATGTCCAGTTCTGCACTTGATGGTAGTCTATCAGGATGTAGCCTGTCCAGTTTGGTGGTTAATCTTTTTCCCCACCTCATCTCTGCTGGGCTTTTTCCTGTAGCTGTGCACGGGGTCGTATGTTGGGTCAGCAAGAATTCTGCCAGTCTTTGGTGCCAATTGCCACAGATGATTCTCTTTAATGCATCTTTAGTGGTCCTCACATTTCGTTCAGCCAAGCCGTTGGTGGACGGGTGGAAGGGTGCTGATGTCGTGTGTTTAATCAAGTTGGCCCTGAGGAAGTCCTGGAATTCAACAGAGGTGAATTGGGGCCCATTATCTGACACAATTACATCAGGTAACCCATGAGTGGCAAAGAGGCCCCTTAAAACTTGTATTGTTTTACCCGAAGTCATTGAACTGACGGGTACTACCTCTAGCCATCTAGAGAAACTGTCCACTACTACCAGAAAGGTTACCCCCTGGAAAGGTCCAGCAAAATCAATATGAATCCTGGACCAAGGATTCCTGGCTAACTCCCACTTGTGAGTATGCGTGTGTTGCAGCTCAGGCCTAGAACATTGACATAAATAGCAATTAGAAACACATTCTTCAATGTCCTTGTCAAGTCCTGGCCACCATAAGTGACTCCTAGCCAATGCCTTCATACGTACTATTCCAGGGTGCCCCTCGTGTAGTTCTAATAATATTGTAGGTCTGTGTATTTCGGGAATGACAACACGGTTTCCCCACAGAACACATCCCAAATGGGATGACAGTTCATCCTTTCTTCTAAAATAAGGAATGTACTTGGCATCCGGGTTGGTACTTGGCCACCCACTAAGGACCCAAGCCATAATTCTTTTTAGGATATGATCATTATTTGTTGCCACAGCTATATCTTTAGCGGTTAAAGGCCACTCAGGGATGTCCTGTAAAGACATTATTTGTCCCACAGGGGAAGGGTCTTCCTCAGTGATATTTAATGGCAGTCTGCTAAGAGCATCTGCATGTCCCAATTCCTTGCCCGGTCTGTGTTGGAGGGAGAATGAATATGCTGAGAGGAAAATTGACCACCTCAGCATTCTGGGCGACATTATTTGGGGTGTCTGTTTATCAGTGGTAAACAGTCCCAATAATGGTTTGTGGTCAGTGAGTATAGTAAAGTTCCTACCATAAAGGTAATCATGGAACTTTTTTACTCCTGCCACGATTGCCAATGCTTCCCTATCGATCTGTGCATAATTCCGCTCTGCTTTGGTAAGCATCCTGGAATAATATGCGATTGGCTTTTGAACACCATGAGTGTCCAAGTGGCTGATAACAGCCCCCACACCATAAGGTGAAGCATCGCAAGCTAAATAAATTGGTTTATTTTCAATAAAATGGGTTACTGTTGATTGGCTAGAAAGAATGTCTTTTAATGTTTGGAAACTAACTCTATGTTTGTTAAGCCACTGCCACGGGGTTTTTTTATCTAAAAGTCTATGAAGAGGTTCTGCTATGGCAGCTTTGTGTGGCACAAATGTGTGGTAAAAATTAACTAAACCAAGGAAGGCTTGCAATTCAGCCTTATTCTTTGGTTCTGGTGCCAATTTAATTGCCTTGATTTTATCAGGGGTTAGATGAATCCCATTTTTGTCTATCCTGAATCCTAAAAATTCAGTGGACTTAACCCCAATGCAACATTTTTCCTTTTTTAATTTCAATCCAGCCCTCCTAAACCTTTCCAATACCTGTTCCAGACGCTCTGCTAATATTTCTTCATTTCTTCCAGCTATCAGGACATCATCAAAATAAGGGCATACTCCAGGTATGCCCTTTAAGGTCCTCTCCATCACTTCTTGAAAGATGCCTGGAGCTGCTGCAATACCAAATTGCAGTCTGTGGACTCGGAATGCCCCCTTGTGGGTAACTATCGTCTGAGCTTCAGCAGCCTCTTCAGAAACAGTTAATTGCAAGTACGCCTGCGCCAAGTCTAACTTGGCAAATATGGCGCCGTCCTGTATCGTGGCGAGGACCTGCTTCACCGTCGGGACCGGGTAAGCGTGTTTTTTCATTCCCAGGTTCAGGGTGGCTTTGTAGTCAGCGCAGATCCTCACATCCCCGTTAGGTTTAAGGGGTGTGACGATCAGCGTTTCCCACAAACCACCCTCGACTGGTTCTAAGACGCCTTGGCCTACAAGCTTATCGAGCTCGGCCTCGATTTTTTGCTTCAGGGCGAAAGGCACCCTTCGGGCCTTAAGCCTGATGGGTTTAACCGATGGGTCTAAATTAAATTTAATTGGGGGCCCTTTGTATTTACCTAAAGACCCATCGAATACGTCTGCAAATTCATTGCAGACTGATTCGAGGGTCTTATTTTTAATAACTGTGTTTATTCCCCCTATCCAGATGCCCAGGGCAGGAAACCAGTTAAGGCCAATTAGACTAGTCCTCTGGCCCTCAGTAACTATTAAATCTAAAGCTCCCTTAAACCCCTTAAATTTAACATTAAGGGTAATTTTCCCTTTAATTTTTATTGGGGTTTTTTGGAAGTCTGTTAATTGGATTTTAGTTGAACTAAGTGGAATTTTTCTGCCACTTATTTGTTCAATCATTTTCAGGGTTTCACTGGATATTATAGATACTGAGGCCCCTGAATCTATTTCCATTTTGCAAGGAACCCCTTGCAAATGGACTATGATTTTTAATTTTCCTTCCAGAAAATTATTAATCTTTCCCTTCCTACAATGATTGACTCGCGCCACCTCCCCATGGTTCCGAAATTTAGCCCACGGTCTAGGGGTCTCTTTGCCACTATAGTAAGGGGTTACCTTACCTTCGGGCCAAACGTCGACTTCATGAAGGCGATTGTCGCGTGCACGACCCCTGCAGATGGCTTGGATGTGGCCGGTCTTCCCACACGATCTACATCTCGCGGTACGAAACCTGCAAGTTGCGCGGGGATGGTTGCCCCCACAGCTGCCGCACCGGTTGTCGTTGTCGCGCGGTCTTGTTGCGGTGTCTCTCCATTGTCGTTGGGTCGCTGTTACTTGTCGTTGCGGTGTTGCGGTTTGGTTCAGGCCCTTCGCTTCGAAATGGTTTTGGCGCCATTTTCCCAAACCGTCTGGTGACTTCGGCGATGTCATCTTCCCACTGCTGGTCCACCTCCCCGTAGTCCACAAGGCCTTCTTGATTGATTTCGGCAGACGTAGCCATGCTACTACGGGGGGGATCGCGATACCCGGTAGATTCGTACGTTAATAGTTCGTCCAGCACTTCTTGCAGATCGCCGGTGGGCTTGGCGATTATTCTATTTTGTAGATGCTCGTCTCTCAAGCCCAGTACTACTCGGTTCCGAATTCTGATTTCCAAGTTGTCATACTTGCATCGTACTGTGGCTTCTCTGACTGCTGCAACGAATTTTTGAATTGATTCGCCTGGCCTCTGGTTCCTTTTTTTGAAAATACGACGCCAAAAGAGTTCGGACCTCCTTGGCGTGAAATGTACTTTTAGTTTAGCTAACAGGTCGGCATACGGAACACTTGAGACCAGTTGTGGTTGACAAAGTCCTACAGCGATCCGGTAAACTGGTGTGCCGCAAATTGTCAGTAACGCTGCCGCCTTTTTCCGGTCGTCCGTTATCCCGTTAACAAGCAGGAATCCTTCGACCTGTCCTACATATTCTTCCCAGTCCTCTGGGAAGCTTGGGTCGAATTCTTTTAAGGACCCGATTTGCACCATTCGGAGGATTACAGAATTCCGCCGCGGCCGCTTGTGGTTGACTGTGACTTTATTTCAAATTTGCCGCCTTTGCGCAGCTGTTCCGCCGAACCTTCTCTGGTCTGCCGTCAATCCCACCCTCGTCGCCAATTGTTTGGTTCAGGTAGACAAGGACTCAGAGTGGTTCACAATGAAAAGAGTTTATTCAATACACATAAGTCAACTGTCAACTGTCAAATGTTTCAAGCTTTTATAGTAGAACTGTTTAAACTGTAACCAATCATCAATCGCTATTTTCCCGCTTCTTTGCTACTTTAACCAATGGTTGCACCAGAATCTCCCGCTTCAAGGACCTACTTTTGCAACCTACTATTTTACAAGTTTGCAACTATTTACAGACACAACAATATGTACACAAATTACTAGTCTACAAGGACAGATTATTCATCTAGGGTCTGTAATCTGCGCTCTTCAGGCAGAAATCAGGTGTTCAGTTCAGCCCTCCTACTCTACTGAGCCTCCACGCTATCAGCCCCCTCTACCGCAAAGATCCTGCAAGAGAAGGGCAGTGTGGACAACTGTGGGATCTGGCAGGGTGAGAGCTGTGAACCATAAACCCAAAGCTTTCTCTGTGTCTCTGCATAACAGATACAGTGCCCTTGCTGACCTTAACAGGGACATTAAGGAAACAGGTCAAGGTAATTGTGATAACTCAAATAAGCAGGGGACCATGGTCCGAGATGAACTTGTTTCTGACAGGGAGAAGTGCGAATCAGGTATTACGCATCAGTCATGCAAGAAAAGAAAGGTACCCAAAAAGAGAAGCCACCTTCTGGTTGGTGAATCAATTATAAGGGATGTTAATTTAGGAAAGGATACAGAGGTTTCAAAAGAGGTCAGGTGTCTTCCAGGTGCTACTGCCAGTAGGGACAAGAAGCATATTTTCAAAATAGTCAACAATGCCAGCAAAGACTGTGATGTGGATGCCATTGTACATCTTGGCACTAACGATCTGTCCCAAAATGATGTACTCTCTGTGCAGAATGATTTCCAGAGCTTGGGGCAGGAACTCAGCAGAATAGGCTGTAGGCTCACTTTTTCAGAGGTCTTACCAGTGTATAAGGAGCAAAATGGAAAAGGCCAGTGTATAGCAGAATTTAATATGTGGCTAAAGGAGTGGTGTAAAGGAGAAGGCTTTGGTTATATTACTCATGATGTCTGTAGCTGGTCCAATGAAAAAATGTACAAAAGAGATGGTCTGCATCCATCCAAGAAAGGGACTGAGTTACTTGGCAATAAATTCACAGCTTTTCTGAAGGAATATTTAAACTAAACAACGAGGACAGTGAGTTAATTGATACAGAACATCACTGTCCCCGGCAATCTAAGAAAATAGGGGAACTTAGGTACCACACAAGTTATGTAGCAAGTAAACACAGGGTCAGTCATAAAGAACTCAAATGTCTGTACACCAATGTGCAGAGTATGAACAGTAAGCAGGGTAAACTAGAAATTCAGGTAAATGAGGGCGGATATGATATTGTTGCCATTACAGAAATATGGTGGGATGAAACCCACAAATGGAACACACAGCTAGAGGGATTTAAATTATTTAAAAGAAATAGACTAAACCAAAGAGGAGGTGGAGTTGCTCTCTATATAAGAAATAACTTTATCTCTAAAGAAATAGAGCACAACAATAATGAAAACTGTAAACTTGAATGTATTTGGGTCAATATAAAAGGGGAAAAAATGACATTGCCATAGGTGTATACTATAGGCCGCCCAACCAAGCAGAGGAAATAGATGAACTTTTTGCTAGTCAGTTAACTAAGGTATGTAGGAAGCACATCACAATAGTAATGGGGGACTTTAATTACCCTGATATCAACTGGGAGATAAATTCTGCACTAAGTGGAAGATCTAAAAGATTCCTGACAAACCTAGCAGACAACTTTCTCTCCCAAAAAGTAGAGAAGGGAACTAGGGGATTAGCCATATTGGATTTAATTCTCACTAACAGAGATGAAATGATAGAAAGTGTCAAAGCCACAGGAACTTTGGGGGGAAGTGATCATGCAATCCTGGAATTCAACATTATGGAAGCACAAGCAATAGAATACAGCCAAACTAGAGTCTTGGACTTTAAAAGAGCTAATTTAAATAAACTTAGAGAGACCTTGGGAAGAATTCCATGGATGAAAATCCTAAAGGGGAAAACAACTCAAGAAGCTTGGGAAATTTTGAAAAATGAGATAATAAAGGCCCAGTCTAGTACAATACCAACAAAGAAGAAAAATAACAGCTTTCAAAAGAAATCAGCATGGCTGCATAAAGAACTCTCTGATGAACTGAAAGATAAAAAGGACAAGTATAAGAAGTGGAAAGAGGGGCACATAACTAAGGCAGAATATCAGCAAACAGCCCGTGCCTGCAAAGATGAAGTGAGGGAAGCTAAGGCTCAAAATGAACTAAGGCTTGTGACCAAAGTCAAAAATAACAAAAAATGCTTCTTTCAACATATAAGAAACAAGAAAAAAGTTAAGGAAATGATTGGTTCATTAGTGGGGGAAAGTGGCAAGAAGGTGACAAGCAATAGGGAGAAAGCAGAACTATTTAACTCGTTTTTTGCATCTGTCTTTACACAAAGGGAAAAACAGTCCAACCTACCAAAACCAGTGCCATAAAAACAGAATAGAAACACAAGTTAAGATAGGCAAGAAAATGGTAAGTGAGCACCTGTCCAGCCTAGATGAGTTCAAATCACCAGGACCAGATGGACTACACCCCAAGGTTCTCAAGGAACTGGCAGACGTGATCTCAGAACCACTGAACTATATTTTTCAAAGATCCTGGAGCACTGGGAAACTACCAGAGGACTGGAAGAGAGCTGATGTAGTTCCCATATTCAAAAAAGGGAAAAATAGATCCAGGAAACCACAGACCTATCAGCCTGACGTCAATACCTGGGAAGATTCTGGAAAAGATAATCAAACAACAAATCAGTGAACACCTTGATGCGAACAAAGTTATCACTAAAAGCCAACATGGGTTTGTCAAAAACAGATCATGCCAGACAAACCTTATTGCATTCTTTGACCAAGTGACAAAACTAGTGGACCAGAGGAATGCTGTAGATATAATTTACTTGGACTTCAGTAAGGCATTTGATAAAGTAGATCACAACCTACTACTTGATAAGATAGAAAAATGTGGGTTAGATAGCATCACCACCAGATGGATTCGTAGCTGGCTGACAGGCCATACTCAGCGTGTGGTCCTCAATGGAACTGCATCTCCATGGAAGGAAGTGTGTAGTGGGGTGCCCCAGGGCTCTGTTCTGGGCACAGTGCTCTTCAACATCTTCATCAACGATTTGGATGAGGGGATAGATGGGGAACTCATCAAATTTGCAGACGACACCAAGCTGGCAGGAATAGCCAATACTCCATAAGATAGGCTTAAGATACAGGAGGATCTAGACAGACTCAAACACTGGGCACTATCTAACAAAATGAAATTCAATTGTGATAAAAGCAAGGTTCTACATTTAGGCAGGAAAAATCAAATGCACAGGTATAGTATAGGTGGTACCTTGCTCGATAGTAGTAACTGTGAGAGAGATCTCGGAGTCCTAGTGGACAATCACTTAAATATGAGCCAGCAGTGTGCTGCAGCTGCGAAAAAAGCCAACACAGTGCTAGGCTGCATTAACAGAGGGATAGAATCAAGATCACCTGAAGTACTAATACCACATTACAATGCCTTGGTAAGGCCACACCTGGAATACTGCATCCAGTTTTGGTCACCACAATGTAAAAAAAGATGTTGAGACTCTAGAAAGAGTACAGAGAAGAGCAACAAAGATGATTGGGGGGACTGGAGGCTAAAACATATAGGGAACGGTTGCTGGAATTGGGTATGTGTAGTTTAATGAAGAGAAGGGTGAGGGGTGACATGATAGCAGTGTTCCAATATCTCAGGGGCTGCCACAAAGAAGAGGGAGCCAAGCTATTCTCCAAAGCACCTGAAAGCAGGACAAGAAGCAATGGATGGAAACTAGTCAAGGAGAGAAGCAACCTAGAACTAAGGAGAAACTTCCTGACAGTTAGAACAACTAACCAGTGGAACAACCTGCCTCCAGAATTGGTGAATGCTCCAACACTGGAAGTTTTTAAGAAGAGACTGGACAGTCATTTGTCTGAAATGGTATAGGGTTTCCTGCCTTAGCAGGGCATTGGACTAGATGACCTCCAGGGTCCCTTCCAACTTATGATGATGATGATGATGATGATGATGATGATGATGTTGTATTATAGAAACCAAGAATCATGCTTTTTCTGTCTTTGCAACAATGTTAAGGATTATCCTGTACTTAATGCTTTTTTTAGTAAAACAAAATAGTAAAAATTACCATTACAAAAATAAACTAATATAAACTAAAAAGAAACTTTAAAAAGAAAAAAATAGAAAGTAGAAATTATAAAAAATTATAAAAAATAAAATATAGCAAAGAACAGAACTATATAATGAAATGACTTCCCTCTTCACAAGTATAAACAATTTTAGTGACTTATCATTTTGTCTTAAAATACAACAATTGATCTTTTTTCCCCAAATCCCATCTCCTATCTATAAACAAATCCTGAAAGCCTTGTTATTTTAATCATGATGACAGCAAAGGTTTATTAAGTGTTAAAGGTAAAGGTAAAGGTTCCCCTGCACATGCGTGCTAGTCGTTTCCAACTCTAGGGGCCAGTGCTCATCTCTGTTTCAAAGCCGAAGAGCCAGCGCTTGTCCAAGGACATCTCTGTGGTCATGTGGTGGGCATGACTAGACGCCAAAGGCGCACGGAATGCTGTTACCTTCCCACCGTAGTGGTCCCTATTTTTCTACTTGCATTTTTACGTGCTTTCGAACTGCTAGGTTGGCAGAAGCTGGGACGAGTAACAGGCGCTCACTCTGTTACGTGGCACTCAGGATTCGACCCGCCAAACTGCCGACCTTCTGATCGACAAGCTCAGCGTCCTAACCTACTGAGCCACCGCATCCCTTTTTATTAAGTGTTACCAGAGTTAAAAAAATATCTATTTTAACCTTGATCAAATAAATAAATTTTATATTTTTTCCTTATAAAATGTTGATATTTTGTCCCCTCAAATAATGTCCTAGAACCTAGATCTTCCTTTCTAAACCAATTTCTTTTGCATATCCAGTGTAACATCTTCTTTTCATCTCATTCTTGTAACCTGTCATTTTTTAAATTTACTTCCAGAACAGTCTTAATCTTGTCAAGTAAAACTTGTTTTTTCTTTCATAGAAGCATATTACATAGAAGCATATTTAAGCATAGTCGACTCTAGCTAGTCATAAAATTATTTTCTGGGCCCATTGCTCAAAAATATCCAGCTTTGTTCTGCATTAGTAAATATTTTGCTTTGTTCTCATTAGTAAATCAAGTTTAAATATTCTTATCCTTTAACAATAATCTTTAGTTCCTTCTGATCCCATCTATTGTCCAACCTTCAAAGTCTTATCTTATAATTTTTTAAAAAAAGAAACAACAAATGCAGATTAAATCCATTTTTCCATGGGAAAGGTTCTTTAATTAATTCTAAAATCTTATTTAAGATTCACTAGCCCATTTGTTGTTGCTGTTTATTACAAATATACATATTAAATATTAAGAATTGAAGTAAATTCATCTGGTACAATAAAACCTATCAATACAAAGGTTCCTAATATCTGAAAAGTAGTTAACAAGCAATTTTCAAAAATGAATAGCATAGGAAATATGCAAACTCAGTGACCTTTCAAAGGCATTGACCTCAATATGAGCAAAATGGGTATTGTTTTAGCTTCCAGTTTGTGATCAAGGCATCAGCAGATGTTTGGGGTGATTGCTCTCTCCACCATCCGGTTTTCTCCTGCCGGGGGACCCTGAAGAGGCAACGAGCGAGAAGATCGTGGAAGTGTGGCAGTCCTCCCATTTGATCTGGGGCAGCTCTTCAAACTGATGGGGAAAAGATGGGCCATCAAGATGGCCCATCAACAAACCGCTGACAGTCCAGGCCAAATTTACTTCAAACACCTTGAAAGTAATGTGGAGGAATGGGTGAGACTTTATATTCTCTGTACCCCAAGTACTTTCCTGTTAAAAGCTTCTTGAAAAATTTCCCCCTGTGAGGAGAGAGGGAAGGGAACTTTCTTCTCCCGCCATCTAAAATGGCAACGTCTGATCACCCAGGGGAAATAAAGTATTGAAAAGATCAACTTAATATAAATGGATTTATACTTTTTTTTTGGAATTTGGGGACCCAAAAAGTTCCTTACTGGGACCTGCTATTTTACTTTACTTGCAAAAAAGAATTTAAATTGGACAAGAACCTAGCCCGGGATGTGAAAAAGACTTTAAATGCTATCAGGCACATCTTGTGGCTTTATTTCTGACAAAGAGACTTGTTCACAGCTCAGACCTTATCTTGTTATTATCTATGAGAGATTTAACTCTGACAGACCAGCTGGGCAGTGAAATTTGTCTCTAGGAATTGTGGAGGTGAACTTTTATTGACTCTTGTTTAATAATAGCCTTCACTAGAAAGCCTGTCTATAAACATTTCAGAAATGGAAGAGGATCAGCAAAAAACCTTGGCTATGTTAAAATCTTTACTTGAAAGTATTCTTTAAAATACTGAGAAACTCAAAGCTAATCTGAATGATAAAGGTGGCAGCCTAGATCTACAAAGGAAAACCTTGATTGCAACTAAAGAACTAACAACTCAAAAAACAACAGGAGTGGAAGGAGTGAATACCAAGACAGAGGGCTTTAAAGATCAACAGTTTACTGTTTATGAAATAACAACTTTAGAACTGGAAATGACTTTCTATACAAACCAGAAGAAATATGAGAAAGAAGAAGACCAGATCTAATGGACACAACTATACTAGAGCAAACACAGGGATCTGGGTTACCAGGGCGACAACCTAATGATTATAAATGGGCCAGATCTTTCAGAAAATTGGCAACTAGATGGTCTCCTTCAATCCAACTAACATATACAAGAATGAAGGGAGATCTATTCAATGATTTAAAAGCATTGGTATGGAAGCCTGGTTGGAAAAAGAAAAAAGATAGAATTAGGTTGAAAAACTGGGACCTTTTGATTTAGTAGAGAGGACCCTAAACTGTCAACTAGTGGACTAAAGAGAGATTTTGAGACAAGGGGAAATTAGACTACTAGACTTAAAATAGTTGGAAAATAGTAAAAAAGAAAGGATTAGTATGTGTTTTTTTAGACATTATGTGTTTCTTTAGACATTATAATTTTTATGAAGTGAGATAAAGGAAACTTGGGTTACCTGGAAGTTAAATACTATGGATATTAAAGGTCAAATTGGAATATTGTAATTAAAAATTAGGTAAAAGTTAATAACAGGACATGGATTGTTTATTGAGATTTATTAAGATATGTATAAGCAAAAATGTATTTATATAATGTGATAATGAAGTTTTTACTGAGTTTGATACAATTAGAAATTTACTAGCTTAAATACGAAATAGTAAATGTTAAGGGAAACAGAGAAGAAATATTTGATGATGTAACCTGAGATACCTACTAAAGATTTTGTTATTTTAACTATTGATTAACCCAATCATCACATTGCCTGGAGGCGGTTAGGGTCTGGATGGGGAGGAACAGGCTTCGACTCAACCCTGACAAGACTGAGTGGCTGTGCGTACCGGCATCTCGGGATATTCAGAATATTCCATCTCTTTCTAAGGGGGGTGAGTTATTACCCCCCGTAGATAGGGCTCGCAACTTGGGAGTCCTCCTAGATTCACAGCTCTCTTTAGAAGATCACATAGTAGCTGTGACTAGGGGGGCCTTCGCCCAGGTTCGCCTGGTGCGCCAGTTGCGGCCCTATCTAGACTGGGATGCCCTACGTACGGTCACTCATGTGCTCGTGACCTCTCGTTTAGACTACTGCAATGCTTTGTACATGGGGCTGCCCTTGAGGACCACTCGGAGGCTCCAACTGGTACAGAATGCAGCCGCGAGAGTTGTGTTGGGAGTCTCCCAATACTCCCATGTTACACCTCTGCTCCGTGAGCTGCATTGGCTTCCAGTTGTCTTCCGGGTGAGATTCAAGGTGATGGTAATGGTCTTTAAAGCCCTACATGGCATGGGTCCGGAGTACCTTAGGGATCACCTGCTGCCGGCATCAACTTCCCTCCGCCCTGTGCACTCCCACAGAGAGGGCCTCCTCAGGGTACCACCAGTCAGAGAATGTCGCCTGATGGCCCCCAGGGTGAGGTCCTTCTCTGTGGGCGTGCCGGAATTGTGGAACCGTTTGCCGGTTGAGCTCCGGATGGCGCCCGACCTTCGCTCCTTCCATTGTTCTTAGCTTCTGGGCACCTGTTTAATCTCTTTTAATGTATGTATTCTTGTATTTTTATATGTTTGCCCTGTTCACCGCCCTGAGTCCTTCAGGAGAAGGGCAGTATACAAATAAAATTATTATTATTATTATTATTATTATTATTATTATTATTATTATTATTATTATTATTATTATTATTAAATACTCAAATATAAAACTGGAAAACCAATTAAAAAATATAAAAAATAGGTATTCTTTCATTTCTCACAGCTCTAAACCACCAGAGACTGTTGTCCTGTCATCTCCTTTGCTCAGTTTCAACTCTTCTCTCTGTCCAAACTATGAAGAGCCAATTATTTTTTTTTTATTTATTTAATTGGTTTTATATACCGCCCTATTCCTGAAGGACTCAGGGCAGTTTACAGGGCAAAGTTAAAAAACAATATAAATTAAAATAGACTTAAAATACAATTAGGTAAAGGTTCTCCCGCACGTGCGTGCTAGTCGTTTCTGACTCTAGGGGCTGGTGCTCACCTCCATTTCAAAGCCGAAGAGCCAGCGTTTGTCTGAGGATGTCTCCGTGGTCATGTGGCCGGCATGACTAGACGCCAAAGGCTCACGGAACGCTGTTACCTTCCCACCGTGGTGGTCCCTATTTTCCTACTTGCATTTTTATGTGCTTTTGAACTGCTAGGTTGGCAGAAGCTGGGACGAGTAACAGGTGCTCACTCTGCTATGCGGCACTCGGGATTCGACCCGCCAAACTGTCGACCTTCTGATCGACAAGCTCAGCGTCCTAACTCACTGAGCCACCGCGTCCCTTCTAAAATAAAATTAAATAACAATTAATAGCCCCAAAAGTTAAAAATTTTAAAATTTAAAACCCCTCAGTCCAGGCCAGATAAATCAAATAACCAGGTTTTTAGGTCCCGACGAAACAAACGAAGGTCAGGGGCAGTCCGGAGATCCACAGGCAGATCATAGGGCAGGAGCACCCACACAGAATGCCCTTCCCATGGGGATCACCCACTGGCACTCACTGACCGGTGGCACCCTAAGGAGGCCCTCCCTGTGGGAGTGCACAGGACGATGGGAAATTGATGCTGCCAGCAGGTGCTCCCTAAGATAATCTGGACCCATGCCATTTAGGGCTTTATAGGTCATCACCAGCACCTTGAATCTCACCCGGAGGGCAACTGGAAGCCAATGCAGGTCGCAGAGGAGAGGTGTTATACGGGAGTATCGGGAGACTCCCATCACAACTCGAGCGGCTGCATTCTGCACCAGCCGAAGCTTCCGAGTGGTCTTCAAGGGAAGCCCCATGTAGAGAGCATTGCAGTAGTCTAACTGGGAGGTCACGAGTGCATGAGTTAAGCTTCTGTTATGAATTACACTGTTAATTTTTTCATTGCTGCATATTCTCCAAGTTTAGTTTCCCACTCTGATATCGCAAATGGATTGCGTAGGGCATCTCGGTCCAGATAGGGTCGCAACTGGCACACCAGGCAGACCTGGGCAAAAGCCCCCCTGGTCACGGCTCCTATATGATCTTCCAAACTGAGCTGTGAGTCCAGGAGGATGCCCAAGTTGCAAGCCCTATCAACGGGGGGTAACACCTCACCCCCCATAGTTAACGATGGACAAAACTGGTTCATCCAAGATGCCAGTATGCACAGCCACTCAGTCTTGGGTGGATTGAGTCGAAGCCTGTTTCTCCCCATCCAAACCTGGACCGCCTCTAGGCAACGGGACATCATGTCGAGGGCATCACTGGGTTGGTTCAGGGTGGAAAGAAAAAGCTGGGTATTATCAGCATACTGATGATACCCCACCCTGAAACCACGAATGAGCTTGCCCAGTGGCTTCATGTAGATGTTGAACAAGAGGGGAGAGAGGACCGACCCCTGAGGGACTCCACAAACGAGAGGCCTCGGGGCGGACCTCTGCCCTACCGTCAACACTGACTGCGAGCGGCCCAGGAGGTAGGAGGAGAACCACTGTAAAACAGTGCCCCCCACTCCCAACCCCCTGAGACGCCGCAGTAGGATACCATGGTCGATGGTATCAAAAGCCGCTGAGAGGTCTAATAGGACTAGGACAGAGGAACAACCCCTGTCCTGAGCCCGCCAGAGATCATTCACCAGCGCGACCAATGCCATCTCTGTGCTGTACCCAGGCCGAAAGCCCAATTGGTATGGGTCTAGATAATCAGTTTCCTCCAGGAACAAAGGAAGCTGATGCACCACCACACTCTCAACAACCTTTGCTAAAAAGTGAAGGTTGGAGACTGGACGATAGTTGTTTAAAATAGCCGGGTCCAGAGCAGGCTTCTTGAGGAGGGGCCTCACCACCGCCTCCTTCAAGGTGGTGGGAAAGATACCCTCCCTCAAAGAAGCAGTTATTACTGCCTGGAACCAGCCTCATGTCTCCTCCCAAGCTGCATACACCAGCCAGGAGGGGCACGGGTCCAATAAACACGTGGTGGAACTCAGTCTCCTCGTGATCCTGTCCACTTCATCTTGGGTCACAGGATCGAATTCATTCCAAATGACATTCTCAAGACTGCTCGATTCCTCCCCATCAGTCTCCACCCAGTCAGAATCCAGACCGGCCCAAATCTGAGCGATCTTGTCTGCAAGATGATGACTAAACTCCTCGGCCCACCCCTGCAAGGGCTCCTCCCTCACTTCCTGATTAAGGAGGGAGTGGGTCACCCTAAACAGGGCGGCCGGGCGATTATCTGCGGACATGATGAGGGCAGCGAAGTAATTAGACTTCACTGTCCTCATCACCGTGAGGTAAAACCTCGTAGCAGTTCTCAACCGCAGTTAGTCAGATTCAGACTGGCTGGATCTCCAACTGCTCTCCAGACCCCGTCTCCAACGCTTCATCTCCCAGAGCTTTACAGAAAACAATGGGGCCCATCGGGATCTGTGCCGGATCAGGGGTCACAAGGGTACAACATGGTTGAGCGCCTCGGTGGCAGCCCTTTCCCAGGTATCCACCAAGGTGTTGGCTGGGCTGTGAGTGAGGGAGATAGGTATAGACCCAAGCACCGTCTGGAACTGTTCTGGATCCATTAGGCGCCTGGGGTGGAACCACCTGGTCAGTTCCGCAGCCCAGCAGCAAGGGGTAGCAAAACGGAAGAAGAACCGCAGAAGATGATGATCAGACCATGACAGGGGGGCAATCGTTGGCGAGCCCCCTCCCAGATCATGAAGCCACTGTCCAGATAGAAAAACTAGGTTGAGAGTGTGACCCCCCCATGAGTTGGACCCTGAATTATTTGGGTCAGGTCCATGGCCGTCATGGAGGCCATGAACTCCCGAGCCAACTCTGACACCCCCCAGGGAAGGAAGGTTAAAGTCGCCCAGAACTATAAGTCTGGGAAACTCAACCACCAACCCTGAAAGGGCATCGAGAAGCCCGGGCAGAACCATTGCTAAACAGCTGGGTGCCAGGTATGTCAGAAACAAGCCCAACTGAGCCCAAGGGCCACACCTCAGGAGGAGTGACTCACTCCCGCCCACCTGTACGACAGTGGTCTCCCACGGACTTAAGTTCTCCCGTATAACCACCGCCACACCCCTGCCCCTGCCCTGAGCCTGCGGCCGGTGAAGCACACAGAAACCTGGAGGGCAAAGCTCAGTCACAGGGAGACCTCCCTCTGAGCCCAACCAGGTTTCTGTAATGCATGCCAGATCTGCGCGTTCCTCCTCGATCAAATCACAGATGAGGGGAGCTTTGTTCACAACAGATCTGGCATTAAAATACACCAGCCTGAGCTCAGGGGCCTGATCCCCCTCACCCCCGGATAAACGAGTACCAGCCAGAGGGTCAGAGCACGCCACCGCTTGAAGACAGCAGGGCCGTGATCCCAGATGTTGATATGGCCCTTCGTGTAACCACCTGCTGCCATTCCCAATCGTCGTGGGGATTTGAAACCCCACCCCACTGCTGGGCAAACCAGAGGTCCCCAACCCTGTCTCGCCAGGAACCATGTCTGGCCCGGACTGACAACCGGTTGAAAGAATACACCCCATATCCCTCCCAACCCTACCATTCCGCCCCCTCCCTAACTCCATAAAACAACCGGCTAAAAAACATACCAGGGGCCTCTTAATACGTTTCCACCAACGGTCCCTGTCTATGCCCAACCAGCCAATCTTCATAATTAAAATATTTTTCTTTCTTCTGCATTAGTAAGTCAAATTTAAATATTCTTGTCCTTTAACTATAATGTTTAATTCTTTCTGATTCCCTCTAGTGTCCAATCTAAGCAAGAAAATGGTTAAAGAACACCTATCTGTTCCTGATGAACATAAACCAACAGGACCTGACAAATGACATCACAGAGTTCTGAAGGAGCTGGCAGATGCTATCTCAGAACCATTGTCCCATATCTTCCAAAAATCCTGGAACACAGGAGAATTACTTGAGGATTGGAGAAAAGTTAATGTGATTCCCATCATCAAAAAAGGAGAGAGAGGGAGAAAAAAAAGCAGCCAGGAAACTATAGACTAATCAGTCTAACATCAATACCTGGGAAGATATTGGAAGGATAATCAAAAAACAGATCTGAGAACATCTAGAAACAAATAAAGTTATAACTAAAAGCCAGCATGGGTTTGTTAAAAACAGGTAATGCCAAACCAATCTTATTTCATTATTTGACAAAGTGGCTAAATTAGTAGATCAGTGAAATGCTGTGGACATAGTATACTTTGACTTCAGCAAGGCATTCAACAAAGTAGACAGGCACCTACTTCTTGGTAAGCTAAAAAAATGTGAGATAGACAGCATCACCACCAGATTTGTAACTGGCTGACAAACCATTCTCAATGAGTCATCCTTAATGCTACTTCATCTACATGGAGGGAAGTAAGCAGCGGGATACCACAACATTCCATCTTAGGCTAGTACTCATTAATATATTCATAAATGACTTAGATGAGGGAATAGAAGGGTAACTCGTCAAATGTGCAGATGACAGTAAGCTGGCAGGAATAGCCAACACCCCAGGAGACAAGCTCAGGATCCAAAGAGATCTTGATAGAGTTGAACAATGGGCCCTATCCAACAACATGAAATTTAATATGGAAACAAAGCAAGTTTTACACTTATGCGGGAAAAACCAAAGATAAAAGTACAGATTAGGTAAAACCTGGCTCCAAAACAGTAACTCTGAGAGAGACCTAGGAGTCCTAGTAGATGATCGTTTAAATATGAACCAGCAGTATGAGGCAGCAGTCAAAAAAGCTAATACAATTCTTGATTGTATGAACAGATTTTGTATCAACAAAATCACTTGAAGTATTAGTACCACTTTACAAAGCCTTAGTAAGGCCACATCTGGAATACTGCATTCAGTTTTGGTCAACCTGGAACTAAGGAGAAACTTCCTAACAGTGAGGACAGTGGAAAAGTGGAAAAGCTTGCTGTCAAAAGTTGTGGGTGTTTCATCACTGGAGGTTTTTAAGAAGAGACTGGGAAGTCACTTGCCTGAAATGGTATAGGGTCTCCTGCCTGAGCAGTGAGTGGACTAGAAGATCTCCAAGATTCCTTCCAGGCCCATTCTGATTGATTGACTGATTGAATCTACTCACCCCCTCTTCATTCAGCAATAGTCATTGGCTTCACTTTTTGCAGAACCATCTTCAGTTCACCATTTCTTCCCTGGAAATCTTGCCTACAGGGTTTCTAATAAAACACTGAAAATCCAGCTTTTCCTTTGAGTAGGTAGGACATTAGATGAGCTTGAATTGGGTTTAAATTATTATTACCTGGATATGATATGATTGTTGCTGCCTTGTGTCTGATAGGTGTAGGCAGTTATAAAACAAGTGAACAAATGGACTCTAACTGGACTATTGTGGATGCCACACCATCTTTTTCGAGGCCACATATTACATAGTCCTGGTATAGAGATAGCAGAATAATGCCTTTGGTCGGACACTCATAGATGTTTTTCTATATACAAATGTCTTCTTTTTAAAACAGTCATCACATGATATTTGGGCATAAGAGGGAATATATTTCTCTAAAAAGAAACCTAGAGATGTGGGGGAAAATAATCATTGCAGAACGGAATACTGATTATTTCATGCAAACCTTGAATAGATTATATAAAACTGTCAGTGGGGTGCTGAGTGATACTGAGAAAAGAGTTTCACTTCCATCAGCTAGGTAAAAACAATAGGCTTGAAAAACATATTTCATATATTAAAATTTTAATTTAATTCTAATTCTAATTTTAATTATTTTAATTATATTAATTATTTTAATTTTAATTTTAATTTTAATTTTAATTTTAATTTTAATTTTAATTTTAATTTTAATTTTAATTTTAATTTTAATTTTAATTTATTTAATTTAATTTAATTTTAATTTGTTTAATTGTGGGCTAGTCTTAATTTAATTCTATTTTAAAGTGTACTTATTTGTATTGTTTTAACTCGCCCTGTAAACCATCCTGAGTCCTTCGGGAATAGGGCGGTATATAAAATCAATTAAATAAATAAATAAATAAATAAATAAATAAATAAATAAATAAGTACAAATACAGTATAACTACTATACATTTTCCCACTCAAAGGAAAATCTGACAATTTTGAAAGAGATGAAAGCAAATATGACGACTATAGGTGACCCTCAATGGAGCTACCATTTGGATAAATTAACTTCACATTTGAAAGGTGGCATAGCTCCAACATTCAATTTGTTGCATTATTTTTTAAAACTCACTGCATGTTTGGAAAGAAAAGAAACAGGATATCCCATGAAAGACAGCTGGTAGAAATGGAGGAGGAACCTTTGAAGAGTAAGAAAAATTCAATATTAATGAGCAGTATTGATGAATAAATGATGAACATATACCGTATTTTACGGCGTATAAGATGACTTTTTAACCCATGAAAATAATCTCAAAAGTTGGGGGGTCATCTTATATGCCGAGTCGTCTTATACGCCAGAAAAATACCTCTCGGATCTTTTCTCTTTTCTGCTGGGCGGCGGGATCGCTGGGTGAATGGAGGTAGGCGATGGTGACCCGTGGTAAAGCGGCTGATGGCGAACGGCGAACGGGTGATGGAGGGCAAACTCTCGTCAGCTTCTGGGGCGGCTACTGCAGCTGCCGCCTTTGCTCTCTGTAGGACTGGCCATGCTAGCGCCTCCAATGCTGGCTGTCAGGTCCCCAATGAGAGGAGGGGCAGGCAGTCCCCAGAGGCACCCTGCTCGACCGTAGGAAGGGAGCACCTTTGCTCCCGCCGAGGCACTGCCTGACTCACGCCGACCAGAAGAATTGCTTGCCCGGTCACGGAGTGCAGAACTGAGAGCAGCAGTGCACCAGGTGAGAGAGCTCAGAGAAAAGAAGGCGAGGCACCCCTTTGGTGGGAAAGGAGCAAAGCTGGGCCAATCACAGAGCAGGCGGAGCAGGGAAACGTTACGGGAGGAAAGGGAGCTTGATTTAAAAGGCGAGGCAGGTGTGATGTGGGCGTGGAGACGTTCCGTTAGAAATACCATAACGGAGGAGGCTCCGGGTGCTTTCCCGGATCGGAACATGCTAACTGAGGGTGCCACTACAGTCCTTGTGTTTCCCAGGGTTGCCCGTCATGCCAGACATTCCCTATAGCCCGATTCTTTAGCTCCCCACGTTCCTTAATTCGAGCAAATTTTGTCGGTGCTCCGTGGAGAAACAATACGCAAATGCTGTTTATTTAACCACGCAAAATTTGGGGGAAACCTTGGTATTTGGGAACGAAAAGGCTTCAGACTTTTCATTTCTGTTTTATGCATGGGCTTGGTGGGTCACGAAGTTTACCTCTTTTATTTTAGCAACATCGTGGCACTTATAAAAAAAGGTACTAAAAGAGTTGTTAATATGCAGATTGTGTGCCAGGAAGTGAAATATTGAGTTATTTCTTTCGCTTCTGTGTACCGTAAATATGCATAGAATCTGCATCTCCTCCTACTGGGGTGAATTCTCAATGAAGCACATTAGAGCTACCGGTACTTTATAAAACTGTGATTCTTTACCTTTGCTATAAGGCAGGGTTCCTCAAAGTCTTCAGCTTATTGACTCCCAAACACTCGTGTGACACATTGCATACTACTGCTCAGATCGTCTTGGAGACAAGGAGGGCTGGGCAGGCAGGGAGGGAGAGCTGACCCACCCAATCCAAGCAGATTTTGTATGCAGGAAATACATTGCTTGTTGTGATTGGCTGGTTGTTTTATACTGGGAATGGTGATTCTGAGGGAAGGTAGTCTGTCTGGTGAGCAGATACATGTGGTGGTGAATACAGTACAGCACAGCACCAGTATCTGTACTTGTTCATACAACTGGCTAACAGTCAAGGCCCCATCATGGCTCCACCAGTAAGAAGAAAGAAATATGAAGCCAGTTTCAAACTTAAAGTTGTAAACTTTGCCATAGAACATAATAACTGTGCTGCTGCAAGACAATATGGAGTAACAGAAAAGATGGTTCGGGACTGGAAAGCAAATGAAAAAGCATTAAACAGTATGCCAAGGGGTAAGTGTGCATTAAGAAGAGGCACTCCACATTGGCCAGAACTTGAAAAACATGTAATGGATATGGTGAATGAGCATCGCCAAAGCGGTTATATAGTGACACGAAATAAAATATGTTTGTTTGCACTTCAGTGGGCCAAATCTAACCCAGAACACAGCAAAAGATTTAAGGCCACTGTATCCTGGTGTACTAGATTCTTGGAAAGGCATAATCTGGTACTGAGGCAAAAGACAAAAATTTCACAAAAATTACCTGCAGATCTTGATGCCAAAGTAATTAGTTTCCATCGATACGTAATACAACAGTGCAATAAACATGGCTATGCGTTAAGTAGTATCGGAAATATGGATGAAACTCCAATGAGTTTTGATATGGTTGGAAATAAAACTGTCCATCCAAAAGGTGAAAAAACAATTTTAATTAAAACAACAGGACATGAGAAGTCCAATTTTACAGTGGTACTAGCATGCACAGCTGATGGCGCCAGACTGAAACCAATGATTATTTTTAAAAGAAAAACAATGCCGAAACTCAAGTTCCCTGTTGGTTGTTTTGTACATGTGAATGAAAAAGGCTGGATGGATGAAGAAGGGGTAAAGCTATGGCTTGATAATGTATGGAGCAGGCGACCAGGTGGACTTATTCAAAAACGTAGTCTACTGGTGTGGGATATGTTCAGGGCTCATTTAACTCCCAGCACCAAGCAAAGGCTGGCAAGAATGAACACAGATGCGGCAGTTATTCCTGCAGGATTGACATCGTTGGTACAGCCACTGGATGTGTGCCTAAATAAGCCATTTAAAGATCGCATTCGAGAACAGTGGAATGAGTGGATGGTTAGCGGCGAAAAGTCATTCACAAAAGGAGGAAATATGCGTGCTCCACTGTTGGATGTTTTGTGCAAGTTTGTCATAAAAGTGTGGAATGATATTGATGCAGAAACAGTAATCAAGTCTTTCAAGAAGTGTGGCATATCAAATTCATTAGATGGTATGGAGGACGACTACTTGTGGCAAGATGAAGAGGAAGCTGAAGCTGAGACTACACCATCTGATACGGAATTAGATCCATACGATGACTGCCTTACAAGTGTATCACAAGATGTCATTGATGTACTAATGAAATCAGATGATGAACAGGAGGATTTTGAAGGCTTTTAAAGGGAAACTGTCACGCCAGCAAATCCTGTAAAAATAGCTTGGAGTTACGATGGGCGTTGCTGACTCGCCAGGGACTTGCCCGGCACTTGCTCTCTCTCTATTGTTTGTTATCTTCCTCCTATCATCATCAGTTCCAGTTTGGTTGACAGCTTAGAAAACAAACAGCATGGCAGCTCCCATGGGTTTATTGTCTTATCCTTCCTTTCAGCTTTAGAGTGAATTAGGAAAAGTTTAATCCAGTTGCACTGTTTTATGTTTACATGTTTGATGACAAACAGCCTTATGTTTATAAGTGACAGTTTTCCTACTAAGCACCTGCATGTCATAAGCATTTGATAAAATTACCATATTAAAATCAAATCTGATGTTTTTTAATTTTTATTTGGTGTGCATTGGAAGAGGGGTAGTCTTATACGGTGAGTATAGCCCAAACCCTATAATTTAACAGGAAATGTAGGGGGTCGTCTTATATGCCCAGTCGTCTTATATGCCGGAAAATACGGTAGTCAGTGACTAAAGTCAGATGAAGAGCTTGAAAAAAAACTAGAACATAGAGTGGGGTCTTTAGGCATCTCTTCAGGCTCAGGGCATGTATCCAAATTAAAACATTTCTGAGAAGGTGTTGCCTAGTTTCTGCTTAAATATGTCAAGTGGAGCCAACACAACCTCCTTGGTAATTGGTTCATTTTCAAAAATATTATTATGATGAAGCTTTTGCTAGGATCCAATTAGAATTTAATTTAATTTAATTTAATTTAATAACATTTATATACCGCCCTTCTCCCTGAGGACTCAGGGCGGTTCACAGGGCAGAATAAAATAACCAATACAAACATTAAAAACAGATTAAACAATTGCCCTAGTTAAAAACAATATAAATACAACGCTAAAAACCCCCAGAAAAATTAAAAAACAAAAGATAAAACAACCCCAACACTCCCCCTCAGGCTAGGCCGGCTTGTACAAACAAAAATGTCTTGAGATCGCGGCGAAAGGAGCGAAGATCGGGCGCCATCCGGAGCTCTACCGGTAGCTGATTCCACAGCTCCGGAGCGCCCACAGAGAAGGATCTCCCCCTGGGGGCCACCAATCGACATTCTCTGATCGGTGGCACCCTGAGGAGGCCCTCTCTGTGGGAACGCACAGGGCGCAGGGAGCTTGATGCCGGCAGCAGATGTTCCCTGAGGTACTCCGGCCCCATGCCATGGAGTGCTTTGAATACCGTTACCAGTACCTTGAATCTCACCCGGAAGACAACTGGCAACCAATGCAGCTCACGGAGCAGAGGTGTAACGTGGGAGTATCGGGAGACTCCCAACACCACTCTCGCGGCTGCATTCTGTACCAGTTGGAGCTTCCGAGTGGTCCTCAAGGGCAGCCCCATGTAGAATGCCTTCCTGTAACTTTTATTATTTCGTATGTCACACATAATGGATATAGAAACTGTGGATGCTGATGTTGAAGTTCCCTCCCAACCTAAAAAATGATGCTATGACCAAATAGTTACATTACAACAGGAGTTTAAGCAATAGCAATAGCACTTAGTCTTATATACCACTTCATAGCACTTTACAGAACACTCTAAGTCAGGATTGTCCAATTCGCAACGTCACCTGATGTATCGCAATGTATCATGACTTTTTTCCTCTTGCTGGCAATGGGGTGGATGCGGTTTCACCATGACGCATCTGGCCCATAGGCCAGCAGTTTGACACCCTGCTCTAAGTGATTTACAGAGTCAGCATATTGCCCCCAACATTCTACTGACTTTGTAAGAATGGAAGGCTGAATCAACCTTGAGCAATCAGGATCGAACACCTGGAATGCAGAGTTCGCTGGCAATACTGCATTCTAACCACTGCACCACCACTGTTCTTTGAGGAATGGATTAGAATTGAAAAGGGCTCATTGCTGTGTTTATTGATTCAGCAGTGCATGTAACAGTCTCCTTGGCTAAAGCTATGGAAGGAATT
Organism: Vipera ursinii; assembly: GCF_947247035.1. Classification (NCBI taxonomy): domain Eukaryota; kingdom Metazoa; phylum Chordata; class Lepidosauria; order Squamata; family Viperidae; genus Vipera; species Vipera ursinii. The sequence continues at coordinate 35,010,468 of NC_139521.1, forward strand.
CATTATAGAAGGTATGCCTCTAAGAGTGTAACTCATGCATAAGATATCTTAGGAATCACAAAGTTGTGTTTATATTAGTGGCACAATAGCTTAAAGGTCTGTATGTACTGGTATGAAACAAGGCTGTATTACTGCTCCCTTGCCTTTCAACACTGTGATAAATGCAGTAATGGAGAAAGTCTTTGTAGGTTAGAGTGGTGTCAAATTTGATCAAAATAAATTAATCACATCTAATGTTTACAGAGACAGTGTGACTTTTTCAGATAATGAAAGAGAAGCCTATGGTAACCTACACAGTACAAACATGCATCTATCAATCATTAATACAATTGTTGCTACTGTATGTGCAAAATTTTCTACCTTGCTTCAAAATGATTTGTAAAAGCTTGAAGATGTCTGAATATGCTCCTTATGCTAAACATGAGAAAATTCAATCTATGAGAGTCAAATTCAGAATTAAAGAATGTGCTGCAATCAATCTATGGTAGCTGATAAAATTCAGAAGCATCGATGCAATTTTTTGGAGAAACCTGCTACATTGTCCCATATTGATTTCTTTATCCATTGTTTTGGAAATCATGCCTGTGAGTTGCACATTTCATTAATGAACTCCAAAGAAATATTTGATTGAAGTATGTGGAAGAAGATCTTGTGAAACTTCAACTTAGCTGATAGAAATGAAACAACTACAGTACCTCATGATAAAAATAAAAAATAGAGAAATATACAATGTGACATCAGTCAAAAAAAATTACACTTGCCTTTTACAGCATTCACATGAATGCTCTGATTTTATTCAGTTTATATTTGATTTTGTTTCCTAAATGCCAAACATTGCATTTTCCTTGGCTGAATTTCAGACCTGTTCTCTGACATATCAAGTTAATATTTCTAGAGTATAACTATTCTACCTAATATTGTCATATGATACAGTGGGGAAATTTAGCTCAGTTCTGCAGATTATGATATTTTAAGCGATATCCTTGAGTTAAGATATCCATTTTGCTTCTTTATCTCCAAAACATTTTGCACTGTCCATTTTGGAGAGCTCTAGGCATGCAAATAGATGCAAGAGATTTGGTTTGAATAGGTTTCCGGTCTCTGTGTTGGGCAATCTCATTTTCCTGATGAACTTTAGAATAAGAGAGTATCAATGGGTTATATGATGTCTTCCAGGACAGTTGTTTTTTCTGAAAGTATTTTTAGGTTGGATTTTGAAATGGGAAGACAATAATAGGAGATAAATTTCTTTCTTCTTTTTTGAAAAAAAATTATTAGATTTTATAGGGTTAAGGAGGGGGGTAAGGGGATGGGAATTAGGGTTAGGTTGCGGGTGGGCATTGGGTTTTCCCCCAATAACATTCAATATTTGGCAAACAGCATATTGTCTGGGTAAATATATATAAATAAAAGTAATAAAGCTAATAATTGATAACAATCATAGGTATAATAGACTATCATAAACAATACAAAGTTTTCAATGTATAGTATTTTTCTTACTCAAATAAATTCAAAATTGCATATCACATTCCTTTCTCTCTAACTCACTTATCTAGCCATTGATAAAATTTATTCTAAGTTTTATAGTAAAGTGAATGTTCTTCCTCTTTAATCTTTAAAGTTAATCTATCCATTTCTGCACAATCCAATATTTTCTTGATTAATACTTCTTCAGTCGGTAACTTTTCATTTTTCCAATATTGGGCATACATAATTCTCACTGCTGTCAATATATGTAACATTAAGTATCCGCTCTCCTTGTCATAGTTGGGACCTATCATTCCTAACAGAAACAATTTTGGTTTAAATTCTATTTGTTTTTAATCATCTTCTCCAACCATAAGTGTATCTTAAGCTAAAACCTTTTAGCTTTAGGACATGACCACCAGATATGGTAATAAGTACCTGGTCTTTGATTACATTTCCAACACACATTTGAAGTATTTTTAAACATTTTCGCAAGTCTCACTGGTGTCATGTGCCATCTATAAAACATTTTATACAAATTTTCTTTATATGGTACAGCTTTGGTTAATCTAATATTTCTATCCCATAACTTTTCCCATTCTTCAAGCTCTATAGTATGTCCAATGTTTTTTGCCCATATTATCATTGTTTCTTTAACTTGTTCCTCCTCCATCTTTAAGTTAAGCAGAAATCTATAGTTTTTTAATCAGCTTTTCATCTGTTTTTAACAATATGAGATCAAGTTCTGTCTGTTCCTTATAGAGCCTCGTCATTTTCATGTCTTTTTCATTTCTTGATTGAATTTGTAGGTATGGCCACCATGATAGGTCAATACCTTGTTGTTGTAAGTATTGTCTAGATTTCAATCTTCCTTCATTGTCCAGTAAGTCTTTATATGTTACAAGTTTATAATAATTAATTAAGTTTGGGTAAGCAAAAGTTTCGATTGTTGAAAGCCATTCAGGTATCTTAATATAACTTTTTTCTTTTATTTTTTCCCATTCTAAGAGAAGTGTGTTTCTTATAACATGGTTCTGGAAATATCTATGCGCTTTATTCTTCCCATACCACAGAAAGGCATGCCAATCAATCTGCAGGTCATGCCCCTCTAGGTATACTAGCCTTTTTTTCCCTAAGTGTTATCCATTCGTTAATCCACATTAAAATAGCTGCTTGGTAATAAAACTTCCAGTCTGGGAGTCCAAATCCTCTCCTTTCTCTAACGTCCTGTAGCAATTTCACTTTAATTTGTGCTTTTTTCCCTTGCCAAATAAATTTCAGTATTATGCTATTCAGTTCATCAAAGAAGGCTTTTTTTAATTTTACCAGAGTAGTCTGAAATTAAAAAAAAGTATTTTCGGTAAGATATTCATTTTAATTGTAGCTATTTTCCCCAGTATTGACAGTTGGAGATTTTTCCACTTTTCTAAGTACAGTTTTATTTGTTTTAATAATTTTGTATAGTTGTCCTCTTTTACTGTTATACATCTTGCTATTAAGTAAATTCCCAAGTACTTAACGTTTTTTAACTATTTGAAGATTTGTTTTTCTTGCAAGTTGCGTTTTCTGTTTTTCTCTTAAGTTCTTTGTCAAAACTTTAGTCTTTTCTCTATTTATTATCAGGCCTGTGACCTCACTATATTGTTCTAGTGTAGCCAACAATTTTGTGCTTGTTTCCAAAGGTTCTTCCAATATAAAGACCAAGTCATCCACAAATGCCTGCAATTTATATTTTTCAACCTTTATCTCCAGTCCTTTAATCTCAAAGTCTTATCTAATATTTCTGTTCAATACTTCCAAGGTTAATATAAATAGTCATGGGGATAAAGGACATCCCTGTCTTGTGCCCTTTTAAATATTAACATTTTCTGTGTAGCCTCCATTTACAATTATTCTAGCAGTCTGTTTATCATAAATTGCATGAACTGCATTCATAAAGTTTTCCCCAAAGTCTATTTCAACAACTTGCTGAAATATAAATTGCCAATTTAAGTTATCAAATGCTTTTTGTGCATCAAAAAATGTCAAAGCCATCTGTTTGCCTGGATGAGCTTCATAGTACTGTAAAACATCCAGAATTGTTCTTAAATTATTTTTTTATCTGTCTTTTAGGCAAAAAGCCATTTTGATCTGTGTGTATAAATTCAATCAAGAATTTCTTAATTCTATCTGCCATTATCGAAGCAAAAATTTTATACTCTACATTTAGTAATGAAATTGGTCTATAATTTTTTATATGTGTCAAGTCTGTATCTTCTTTAGGTATTAAATACCATGTCTTTGGTATTTTAGTTTTCAGGAGAATTTCATTACAAAGTTTTTTCAGGATCAGAGTAAACACGTCTTGTAACGCATTGTAGAATTCTGCAGGTAGTCCATCTGGCCCCAGAGTCTTGTCCTTTTTTTTGCCTTTTTATAGCTTCTATAATCTCCATCATTGATATTGGTTCGTTCAATATATTTCAGATATTCTGGAGAATTTTTGGTAAATTTGCTTTTATTAAATACTGCTCTATTTTTTCCTTAGAGATTTCCTTTGCCTTATAAAGTGTCTCATAATATTCTTTAACAATTCTTTTTCATTTCATCGTATTTCTCCTTTTGTATCCTGTAATTTCTTTATCATTTTCTTTTCTTTTCCTTTTTCAATCTATATGCTAGCCATCTTCTCGGCTTGTTAGCGTTTTCAAAGAAATTCTGTTTAACCCGTTTAATCTGTTGAGCCATTAATTCCATCTCAGCTAAGTTTAATTTGTGCTTTATTAGGAGATAAATTTCTAACCATTATTACTTCCACTGGCCAAATTTATCTGCAAATTGTGCAAAATAGACAAATTCGGTAGCACAGTATGGCAGCATATGGGATGAGATGGGGGAGATGTTAGAAACTTAAACATAACATGAAAATGTTTTAGTTCCAAAAATTTTCTATTTGTATTTGCAATGTTAAATTCTGAAAACAAACACACACAAACAAACAATTCTGCCCTTCTAGTAAAGTCACTTGTAGTTTTCTTGCTATTTTGCAGAATGATTGTGCCTTCCCAAAACTTTTGAAGCTGCTTATGTGTGTATCTTCTAAAATATGCTTCCCTGGGCTTTTCAATAGAAAAAAAGAAACTATATTGCATATGGTTTTAGATCAATACAAAAAATATTAATGAATTATACAATTCACATTGTCAAGAGCAGGGGTCTTCAACCTTGGCCCTTTTATGACTTGTGGATTTCAACTCCCAGAATTCTTCAGCCAGTGTGCCTGGCTGAGGAATTCTGGGAGTTGAAGTCCACAAGTCATAAAAGGGCCAAGTTTGAAGACCCCTGGTCAAGAGGATTAAAATCCTTTGGTATTTCCTGCACTCAATCAACAACCACGGGTGAATAGCTAATGTCTGATCAAATGTCAAAGAAATACAGTTTTTAAACTCATTCCCTCCATCACCTTTTCTGTTTATCCTGTGGCTTGCTCATTGCAGCTGGCACATTGAGCCATAGCTGAAAAAGCTAGTTAACTGAGTACTGTGAAGCTCAGATATTCTTTAGAGAACACAAACAGTAAGTTAGGCCTCACCCTCTGATTGAATGTAAGAGGAGAAAAGAAATCAGCTGAATATAAGTAACAACAAATTTAAAAGAGCTCAAAGACCAAGAAAATTGTAATCCTGTGTAAATTAAATAAGCAACAATTGCCAAGATACTGTTTCTCACCTACTTTCAAGTCTGTGCTTTTTATAGACATATTTGCAGGCTATTTGTGACTTTGCGGATATTAATGTAAACAAAAGACAGAAAAATATTTAAATATGTGTATTAACATGTCCTTTAAAGCATTTCTCTTCACAAATCGATTTAAGCTTATGGTCTCTCAAAATATGCTCTTGTATGTTTTTACATTTTTTTTCACAGTTTAATTAATTGGTTGCTTTTGACTTGAGAGCTCATTTGAAGTACGTGAAAACTGGTTACCAACTCAATTTTTACCTCTAGTTTGGAAGGTATAAGTCAAGCTGGTGCTGATAAAAATTTGCATTGGCCAGGATGGTTTCTTCTTTTTTTTGAACCTATTTTTTGATCAGGATTGGGAAAGGAGTTTTACATTTTTCAGTGTAGGCTATTAATAATCAGTTCAACAATGCAGTCAATTTACTAATGAACTAGAGCAGTTGTGGCAAACCTATGGCATGCATGCCAGAGATGGCACTCAGAGCCCTTTCTGTTGGCACACGTACCACTGCCACCAGCAGCAGGTCCATCAGGCCACCACCGCCACCCAGAGCAGGAGCCCCGCCCAGCACAAAGGAGGCAAAGCAGCCAACTAGCAAGCTCGAGTAGAGGTGGTAGAGCAGAGGTCACCAACCATTGTCAATTGGTGGACTGGAAGAAAAGGGAGGGCAAAGCATTTTACATGCGTGCATCCGTGCATGGGGCCGTGAGCATGCATGTGCTGCAAATGGGGCGGGGTTAGTGCCTGCATGATACTCACTAGCCCTGCCCCATTCTTATGTGGTGCAGCGCCTTGTATCTGCACCCTGTGGTGTGGTGGCGGCTGTTTTTGCGCCTTGTAGCACAGTGGCCCATTTTTGTGCCCCCAGTTTTTGCCTGCCAGAGGTGGCACTCAGAGGCACCTCCCTGTCCCCCCCCCGAGGGCACTAAAATGCTGATGCGGCCCTGGCACTTTGCGATAAATAAGTGGGTTTTTGGTTGCAGTTTGGGCACACAGTCTCCAAAAGGTTCGCCATCACTGAACTAGAGAATTTCCCTTTGTTGCTCTCATTTAGACAGTAGCTGGACAGGTATCTGTCAGCTGGCCATACAAAATATCTTCCAATTATGAAATGGTGATGAGGATAAAGCAAATGTTACTGAATTTACTGAACATTTACATCCCCATTGCTGATTCTCTCAGTTCTCATTTTATTGATCATATCATTTTATTCAGATTTTTTCAGAAGTATTCCTCCTAAATGCTTTTCCTTCTTCATAGCTTTGCTCTAGGGCTGCTCTTTTTCCCCCAGTATGAAGTCTGGTTACTTTGGTTGCTGTTTTATGCTTTGATTTTACCCTTCTGTCATTGATTAATTTAATTTTGTTATAAAATATTAATTTAGCATTGTTGATATTTGATGAATTTCTCTTTGAAAAAAATCACACTTGGAGTAGTTTGCATTTGAAAATGTGGACCATCAATGTTCAAGTTGTGGGTTTTATATTGGTGTGCATTCATCCATTTCACTGTTTTTATTAAGCTTATTGTATTGCTGAAACAAGTGGTTTAAATGAAGGGCAAAAAGTTCCAGTTACTGAAAATACAACTGGAGGAAATATTGAAATAAGCAAAATAATAGAGGGAACCTGATGTTCAACCTGCAGAGGGTAAGAAATTCAACTTATTATTCAGGAACTTCATAAGAGCACCTCCCAAACTGTGATATCTGACTTTTTAATTAAATAAATTTGCTAGCTCATATTAATTCTAAATTAACTTCTGAAGTGTGACATACAGTACATCTGCCATACATTCTGAGGGAATAGGTGAGGCAGGACATTGCTGATATTGCAAATGTTTTTTTTTTCCCAGAGACTTAAATGCACCATGATAGAAGCAGTGACTTTTTAGCTGAGTCTTACAGTTACCTGTTGTATTTAAAAATCTGTGTATTTGGTTTTGCTAAAGGGAAAAAAAAGGAAATCATAGGACAAAATAAATTGACAGTGCTTGATAGAACTAATACTGTATTCATACTGTTTTGAGTCATTTTCTTTCCTTCCTTCCTTCCCTCCCTCCCTCTTTTCTTTCTTTTCCTTTCACATTCTTTCCCTTTCTTTCTCCCTCTCCATCCTCCATATCAGCATAAAATAAGTTGTGTGTTTCTGTTTTACAATTCAGCTTTGAATAAAATCTTTCTCCATTTAGAATCAACTTCCTTTTCCATAAAATGGATGTTTTGTGACTGATTGCACTCCTAACAGCAGCAATTTTGTGTCAACAATGCTACACCATATTGATTATCAGTTGATTACTCAAATACTTTTCCAAGTGGCAAACATGCTAGTAAAGCATCTAAAGGCATTTAAATATATATTGACCTGAAAATAAGCGTATTGAGAATATCAGATTTACTTTAAATTATATTTTGTTCATATCTCTAATGAACTTAATAATATAATATACAATAAATTGCTTAATAAAGCTTGTGTGAAAGGGAAAAAAAATGCTGCAAATTCAAAGGTGATTGTAGGAACTAGTATACAGAATAAAAGAAACAACTTTTCCTTTGAAAATGATTGTTACCTTTAGAAAACATTTTTCTAATATTTTGTAAAATTTTCCATCATCACTGTTAAATGGTGGGTTCTTTGGCACAGGAATGAAGATGAGGTAGCTGAGTACAGGGAAACTCATATTTTATTTCATGCAGAATCTGTACTGAGCAAATGGCTGCAACTAGCCTCAATATATAGTCTAGCCCTTAGGCGGCAGCCAATCAGTTTGAAGCAACCATTGCCGCCTAGGGATAGCCAATTGTAGCTCTGGAGACTTGTAGTCTGGGTTGCTGGAGAGCTGTTAGCTGCTCCAGCAACCCACGTGGTATTACTATGAGCCCGGTACATAACATCCCTCCAATGTTAGATCAGACAATATTAACACAAGTTAGTCTCAATGCAATTATCAAGACTCATTATCAAAACACACTAAAATAAAGATAATAGAACAAAAAAATCCATATAGGTTACAACGAGATTAAACAATGTCTGAATGAATAGGCTTCATGGATAGCACACTTAGGAAGTTACAACATAGCACCAGTTTCTGTAGTATAGTGGCATACAGCAATACAACAATATTATAGCTCTTTATTTTATAACGTAATCAGCAAGATATGAAGGAGGCTTGTGTGTCCTAGTGGAACATCACTTTGTGAGTCCCCATCACTTTGTGGTCTACCAGCTTACCCAGTGGGCTGGGTAGACTTGTGTCCCTTTGTGCTCCTGAGTCAGGGGGATTAAATGCTCTCTGGATGGCCTCTCCAGGTTGGCCCACCCCAGTCAGATTGATCAGCAGAGTAGGTGCAGCGGTTGCTGAGGTTCGGATGGCTTGCTCCTTCAGGGGATCCATGTTGCATTCCAGGACTCCCCACTTCTCCCTCTGGTTCCACCTCAGTTATGAAGGAAAAGTCCTGTGAGTCCATGTGAGGACTGGCTTGGCTGCAAGTTTGAGGACCTTGGGAGGGACTTATGATGCAGTCCTCACTTAGTGGGCTGTTCTGGAAACCATTTCCTGAGCTGATCAATATGTCGTCCGACAACTCACCCTCCCTCCAACCCCACTTCATAAGACAGGGGTCCGGATGCTTTGGTAATCTGACCAGGAACCCACAGATTCCCATGACCATAGTTCCTGGCCCAAACCCAATCACCAATGTGCAGCCCCCTTGGGGATTTTGGTCGAGAGGCTTCTGCTGCCACTCTATCTGGATACAACCTGTCCAGTTTAGTGATCAAACACCTCCCTCATCGTAGTTCTGCAGGACTTTTGCCTGTAGCAGTGCAGGGCGTAGAATGCTGGCAGAGTAGAAAATCTGCCAATCTGTGATGCCAGTCACCTGTGACAATGCGATTGAGTGATTCCTTCATTGCTTGACCATTAGAAGATGGATGAAAAGGCGCAGACATTGCATGTCTGATGAGATTAGCTCTAAGGAAGGCCTGAAATTCAGTAGCAATGAATTGAGCCCCATTGTCTGAAACTAAGACATCTGGCAACCCATGTGTGGCAAAGAGTTTTCTCAGCACCTGGATGGTCCTAGCAGTACTCATGTTAGGAACTGGAATTACTTCCAGCTATTTTGAGTGGCTATCTACTACTATAAGGAAGAGCTGTCCCTAAAAGGACCCAGCGTAGTCTATGTGAATCCTAGACCATGGAGTGTGCATTTCCTACTGTGGGAAGTCAGCTCCCCAGAGAAGGAAATATTAAAAGGGCAGAATATATTTCCCTAAAGGATTTTAAAAGCAGAAACCAACCCCACCCCCAAGTCTCTCTGTCCCAAGCACAAACCAAGTCAGCAGGAATGCAGAGGTGATAATCTTGTCAGGAAACTGGGATTAGGAAGAAAGGGGACATAATAGGGCATACAACCAACAAGAATCCTAGAGGGGCACACCTAAGCTCAGGACAGAATACGTGACAAAGGAAACACAAAGCTTGAAACAGGAAATAACTCCAGACAATAGAGTCCAGGGGATATAAAAAACCACTACCCACATGTGCTCAGTCCTTTTTTTTCCTGTTGTATCCATCTTTCTGTCTGGCTTTCCTCTGCAATAAACTACATCCTTCTTCCCAAAAGCAGTTGCCATGTTTATTCCCCGCTTGGAGGAACCATGATGAAGACTTTTCTTCCTACACTTCCACCTGTGAATTGGAGCCTGTGGTATTTCAGGCCTAGATTGCTGGCATGTATAACAACCATGGACTTGTGCCTCAATGTCCTTATCAAGGCCAGGCCACCAAAGGTAGCTTCTAGCTAAAGCTTTCATTCTGACAATGCCTGGATGGCCTTCATGTAATGACTGTAAAACCCTGTCTGTTAGGGAACTGGGAATTATGACTCTGCTTCCCCATAAACCCCTTCATGGATTACTGCCTTGTTGTGGCGAAGGGGCTTGTGTAATTCAATGAAGCTATGAGCTATGCCGTGCAGGGCCACCCAAGATGGAAAGGTCATAGCAGAGAGTTCTGACAAAACGTGATCCATTGGAGAAGGAAATGGCAACCCACTCCAGTATCTTTGCCATGAAAACTCTATGGACAGTACCAAACGGCAAAATGATATGACGCTGGAAGATGAGTCCCTCAGGTCGGAAGGCATCCAATATGCTACTGGGGAAGAGCAGAGGGCTAGTACTAGTAGCACCAGAAAGAATGAAGTGACTGGGCCAAAGCTGAAAGGACGCTCAGCTGTGGATGTGTCTGGTGGTGAAAGGAAAGTCCGATGCTGTAAAGATTTTTTCTCCATAGGAACCTGGAATGTAAGATCTATGAATCAAGGCAAGCTGGACGTTCGCAACATTGTACAAGAGGTAGCAACTAAAACCATCCCAAAGAAAAAGTAATGCAAGAAAGCAAAATGGCTGTCTGAGGAAGCTTTGCAAATAGCTGAGGAAAGGAGGGAAGCGAAAGGCAAGGGAGAAAAAGAAAGATATGCCCAATTGAATGCAGAATTCCAGAGAATAGCCAGAGGAGATAAGAATGCCTTCTTAAATGAACAGTGCAAAGAAATAGAAGAAAACAATAGAATAGGGAGGACCAGAGATCTTTTCAAGAAATTAATTAATTCTGTGGCCGTGTCACCAGGTTGTTGTACTTGTTGTTCAAAGGCATGCCTCCACGCTATCACCGACAGCTTCAGTTTGAAATGATGGTTGAGCTGTTTCTTCAGGTCCATGTAAGTAACGGACTCCAGCTGTACTGGTGCGACTAAGTTCTCTGCGATGTTGAAAGTTACAGCCCGCAGACACAGAGAAGTGTTGCAGTTTTCAGGCCATCTTCGGCAACTTGGTTTGTGCGGAGGTAGTTCTTGACTCTTGAAATGTAGCACGACCATCTCTCTGGGTGAGTGATGTCGAATTCCTTGAGCTTTCTGGCTTTCAACATGGTGTGAAGTCTTCGCGGCTCAGGTCTCGCATTGCCTCTTCCTGCTTCTTCTTCGTGGGTCCTGAGACTGGACCGCAGGGTGGGTGGTCGCTAGCATGGCTTGCTAGGCCAACCGAGGGAGGGGGAACGTGGTCCCTGCCAGGTGCTGTGCTGGACTCACCCCCTGGTGACTTTCAGCTCTTTTGAAGCAGCAGCATTCCACCTTCATTGCCAGTGTTGTGTAGCTGGTTCTTTGGAGGCAGTAAGTGAGACAAGAGGTGGCAAACAGGAACATTGCTTTATTGAGGCAAACAGGAACAGAACTGAAACAGTGGCTGCTGTGCAGCTACTTATACGGTTGGGCACTAGGCGGCAGCCAATAGATTTAAAGGTACCCATTCCCACCCCAAATCATCCAATGATCTTCTTGGAGACAGCAAGTCTGGCTTAGTCAGTGACCATTACACAGAAACACCATTGAGCAACCATAAGCAGCATTCAAACAGACATGTGAACAGTTCAAGTAAAAATCCCAATCCCTATACATTACACTCAGCATTACAAGACAAGATAAAAAGACCTGCACATGGATTAGAGAACAAACAAAAGTGTATGATATTATCAAGAGAATTGAAATGGAAATGGAAATGGGCTGTTCACATAGCAGGAAGAACTAATGGCAGGTGGACCAAGGCTGTCATAGATTGGATCCCACTTGGTAAAAAGTGTCCACGAAAGAGACCTAAAGCAAGATAGAGTGATGACAGCAGCAAGAATTGGTAAAAGAAATCTCAGGACCATATTGGTTAGAAACATGAAGAACAGCTCTTTATCCTGCAGTGAATAGGCAATGGCTAAAATAATGAATGATGATTACTGTTGCATTATTCCATAATCAGTCACTCTCTCATCCCAATCACTTCACATGGTTGTTCTTATGGAGAAAATAGGAGGAGGAAGAAGCATTAGCTATAACAATAACAATAATAGAGTTGGAAGGGACCGTTGAGATTTTCTAGTCCAACCCCCTGCTCAGCCAGGAAACCCTATACCATTTCAGACAAAGGGTTGACCAGTCTCTTCTTAAAAGCTTCCAGCATTCAAAACTTCTGGAGGCAGGTTGTTTCACTGATTAATTGTTCTGTCAGGAAATTTCTCCTTAGTTCTAGGTTGCTTCTCTCTTTGGTTAGTTTCCATCCATTGCTTTTTCTCCTGCCTTCAGGTGCTTTGGAGGATAGCTTGACTCCCTCTTCTTTGTGGCAACCCCTGAGATATTGAACACTGCTATCATGTCACGCCTAGTCCTTCTCTTCATTAAACTAAACATACCCAATCCCAACAACCATTCTTTATATCACCGGTGTCAAACTCACCACTTCACATGACATGTTGCGACGTATCGCAACTCTTTTTGCATTGTCAGCAATGGGGTTGGTGTGGCTTCAGTATGATGAAACCAGCCCACGGGCCGGCATTTTAACATACCTGCTTTATACGTTTTAGTTTCCAGACCCCTAAATCGTCTTTGTTGCTCTTCTCTGCACTCTTTCTAGAGCAGGGTTGTCAAACTGCTGACCTGCGGACTGGAAACATCATGCGGAAGCCACGCCCACCCCATTGCCGGCAATAGCAAAATCGTCCTGATACGTTCCGTGATGTCACGTGATGTCGCGAGTTTGACATGTCTCTCAACATCTTTTTTTATATCATGATGACCAAAACTGGATGCATTATTCCAAGTGTGGCCTTACCAAGGCATTATAAAGTGGTATTAACACTTCACGTGTATGTCTGCTACCTTGGTTTATTTGTTAAAAATAATAAAGGCAGGAAATAAATAAATAGGTCCTGACCAAGCTGTCATGTCAGCAACGGATTGACACTCCTATGACTGCCATGGAGCTGACATGGGATTGGACCATTCTATATTAATGAAATTATCCAAAATGACAGCAGTAGGAAGATACAAAATTAGCTTCTTTTCCCCATCATATCATAGATGAGGAATACAAGTTGAGAAAGTAGATGTTTTTCAATATCACCACCATTTAGTATTTAAATGATTCCTTTCCGTTGTTATTAGCCACTTCCTCTTTTTTTCATGTCCTCTTATGGGTCTTCATGATCTATTAAAATATCAAACATCCTTATATGATTTTCATTTTATAGTAACAAAGCATTCTGGTTGACATCACAACAAATGCAAAATAAGCATTTGAGTGTAAATCAAAGCTAGCATGAGAGATATAACAGATTTGATGCCCAACTGTTTGGACAGATTTAGATGCCAAATGGTTTTAAAAAATACAACTATCACAATAATTGTATTGCTTTTCTTTTCCCTGCTGCTGATGGTTATACTTTCTCTTCATTTCATTTATTGTCAATTCACTGTGCTTATGACACATTTCTGTTTAATTGTGAAATTACAATACCAGAAATGCAACAGAATCATGTAAGAGCTATAATTTATTGTTAGTTGAATGGTCCTTCCCTTCATCTCTCTTTTGTGATGATTTGCTGAATTGTCGGCTACAATTCTCATTATCTGGCTTTTACGGTATTCTTAACATAATTTTTTCCAGATTCATTACACACCATTGCAAATAAATGCAACAAATTTAACCAATAGTTTGTGTACTTTTAGGAAATATTTAGAGTGTTATTGAGGCACTCATGTTTTGCCTAGTAATTTATATGTAGTGCTATTTGGTTTGTCTCCTAAAAGACTCAGAAAAAATATGTACTTCATACATTTGCCTTTAAAAAGCCCAGTCCGCCACCCCACAAAAAAAATCAGTATTATCTAGAACAATATTTAAGTGCCTTTTCTATAAATTTAGCAATTAAGATTAGATATGGGTGGATATGCCCTTTCCTGTTTCCACATTAACTCTGGAACACAGACATTTGAAAAATAGGATGACAATAAATAAACAAACATTGAAAAAACAGATGATTTGAACATTTTACATTATTTTAGAGCTTCAAAGATAGGATTTATTTATAAGAAAACTAACCCTAATTTTTCATTCAGGAATCTTAATGGAATTGGAGTCCTAACCTAACAGGACTTTCTAATGCAGTTTATATTGGAGATAATATAGTACAGCTTACTATATTAAGATCCTTACTACAGAGCAAAATCTATCACTGCCTCTTCTTTTTGCACATAGAAAGTTCTAAGGCAGACATGACAAACACAAGGCCTGGGGGCCGGGGCCGGCCCGCAAAGTGGTTTCATGCGGCCCATGAAGCCATCCTGGAAACAGTGAGGGAACGGCCCCCGCTGCCTTGGCCCTGGCCCAGAGACCCTCCTTCTGCCAGAGACCCTCAGATCTGTCCCACTCCTGCCCAGGCCCCCATAGGCACCCTTGATGCGAACGATGTAGAGCTGGCCACGCCCACCCAGTAGGCCACGCCCACCCTGGCCATACCCACCCGGCCCCCTGAGGGCAACCGCAATGCTGATGTGGCCCTGAATGAAATTGAGCTTGACACCCCTGTAAGGTCTAATCCTTGCTTGTTCATAAAAGCCAATTCTGTTAAGACTGAGATTCAAGATTTATTCTCCACTTTGAGCCTTTGTCTCACTCTGACACAGGACCAACTTTTACTAAGATAAGAAAAGAGCGTTCTGTTCCATATCAGGACTATTGAACATGGAGAAAATCACATACTTCCTCAAACTATTTTTAATTCATTTCAATAGTATAATTGTAGGAAGAGTTTTGTTTTGTTATGTTTTTTAAAAAGAAAAAAATATGCATCAAAATCTCTGGGGAATTTACTAAAGTTTTGGACAGAGATACTGTTAACAGAAGCTGTACTATTGCTGGCACATAAATAATTTGGATTGTGCAGCAGGTATGTAATAAAGTAATTTACAACATTCGTGTGAAGATAAATATAGGAAGGAAGGGAGAAATTGAATTCTTTATGCATTAATTGAGTTTCCATTGCTTAGTTAAACAAATGCTATAAACAAAGAACTTAAAATAGTAAAAGTACAAAAGAATTGCTTAAAGTTTGGTCAAAGTAAGAAGAAATTAAGGGACTTCTGTATGTGTGTTTAGTCTTGTGAAAAACTTATTTAGCCTCATGAAAGGCTTTAAGGACTTGAACAGATGTCACGAAGAAGGTGATTATCTTTTGTATAAACCCAGAGGTGTCCATGACATAAAGGTTTAAGATGTAGAAAACAGATTATAATGGAAAATTAAGCAAAATGTCCTATGTAAGAAGTTTTCAATCATGGAACCAATTATTTATGGAAGTAGTAGGGTTATCATCACTTCTTAATACCAAGGCTGGAAAGATAATAATCTGCCAGAGATGCTCTAATTTTGTTTGTTGCACTCAGGTTACCAAAAGTCTGAAGAACTAAATCTGGTTTTGTCTTTTGTGTGCTGACTGCTAGTCTGAGCTGAGAGTGGATGATCATGGTAAAGGAGGAACTGTAATTTACAATCTTCCAATTTCTAATCTGGCACTTTCACCACAACAAGAAACTGGCTCTCCCTATTTAACCTTTTTACTTCTCCCAATTGATAATAATCTCAGATGTTCCAAAATCTTATGAAACATTAAAGAAATCTGTCCAAAGGAAAACAAATCTGAATAAATGCTGTGCTTCAGTTCTTCAGATTGCTAGGAAAACTGGGTTAAATATAACATAGTGATTAAACTTAAATCATTCAATTGTTATTTTCTATAACCAGTTTTTCAAGTGAACTAACTTGAAAACCTTTCATTAATTACTGTTTGTCATGAATATACATTTCTCTGTACTGAGTTAGAATATCATACATAAAATTTGCTGCAAATTTAAAACTAAAATGGACACTTTTAATTTTTTAAAAGACCACAGGGGAAAAAAAACTTATTCAAGTGAATAAGTGATTATGTTCTTGTGAATATTTCCAAATGAGCCCATAACTTTAGTTATAATATTTCTAACCACAGTATCTTCTTTTTTTTTAGAAAGGCATTTGATTAATTCCATTTTTTTTCCAGGATGGAGGACTAATTCACTTTGTTCATTTACTGAGATGTATTCACAAGAGAAAACATCTGTTTTGTAAATGTAAAAGGGATGTTGAGATGGAATGATAGATATAGAACACTTAACCACACATTATAATCTACATATGAAACAAGAGGTGAATGGGGAAAAAAAAACAAGCCCTGTTTTGTTTTAATGACTCTCTTTTGTAATCTTCTGAACTTCTTAGTTCCAGAAAGGAAAAATAAAAATTTCCTAAAGACATCCTTTCATACACATTAAGTATTGAAATTGTTTCTGATAGTTATAAAATATAGAGAGCTTAAATGAAGAGTAAAGTTACTGTAAGGTAGGGGTGTGAAACTGCCAGCACACAGGCCGGTTGCATCATGCGGAGGCCACACTCACCCCATCTCTGGCAAAGCAAAAAAAGTCGCAATACGTCACAACATGTCACGTGACTTGACAAGTTTGACACCCTTGCTGTAAGGTGTTCTCATTTATTATCATCTACATCACTGCTGTGGACTATATTCTGTATATAATTAAAATTCATGTTCTTCAGGGTGTAAACATTCCTATGTAGAAAAGGAAAAGCAAGAGGCATGGTAAAGCTGTTTTGCATAAAGACCCAAGAAAAATAGTGGAAGGAGTCCCAATGATAAACTGGTACCACTGATTTAACAAAGATGAAGAAATGTTTCAATGTTCATTGGTATTTTTGCCTGTTTTTTTCATCTTAAAAAAGAAGAACGCCCCACAATAGATTTGATGGAATCAAGTTGTTAATTCTCTCCTCTTTCTCTCTTTTAAGTTGAATTAGGTATTACCATCTCATATTCTCAAATAGGCCAATTATTTAGAAGTAAATTGTGTTGAAATTACTATTCTGTGAATGGTTATATCAAGAACGCAAGAAGGATTTTTATTTTTATCAAAATGTAAGAACACAGCTGAGGCCTAGTAATAGCTATAGTTGTTCATTAATTACACACCATTAAATGCACACCGTTACTTCCAAATGCATTTTGTATGTGTTATTTTTTACATTATTTTCTTTCAAATGAACCTTTTCCCCACAACTTCATTTTTTTTCTAATAAAGGAGAATATTTGTAGCTCAGGGTTGACATGAGTGGTCCTTGGTGCTCTCTGAGGTTGCTTGTTTTCTTGCAGATTTTTCATTATCCAAATTAACATCATTGATGTTACCTAGCTTGGGTAATGAAATGTCTGTAAGAAAACAAGCAAATTCAGAGTGCACCAAGGACCCTTTCATATTCTTTAAAATGTGTGTGTTTGGACAAACGTACACATGCATGCACACACATTTTGAAGAATGATTTTTTTAAAAGTTCCAAAATGTAAAATATTTATCTGTTTTGATAAATATTTCTTAAACAACTATCCTGAATAAGTCCTACATTAATATTTATCAACCTGGAATATTCCAAAATTACAAGTTTCAGTAGATAACTGATTATTTTGGTTAAACACTTCAAATAATTCTTATGTTGATCAAACAGCTTTCTTACTTTGGGAGAAAGACAAAGAATTGCCATCTCAAGGTAATTTCCTATCTTTGGCCAAGAACAAGATAGTGCCCATAATACTATTCCATATCGAGAAATTAATCACATAATCAGCATAACCAATTAGATGCTTGGGCTTCTGAGGCCTAGAACCAACTTCCAGAAGTGGCATCCACGCACTTCTGGTGGGCTGTTTTAGGCCTGGGAGGCCTCCTCCAGGTCTTCCAGGTCTAGACTGGACTTCTGGAAGCACTGTGCATTAAGATGGTTCTGTGAACTCAGGAAAAGTTAGCTACCGGTTCTACTAAACCGGTGTGAATAGGCTGAATCCCACCACTGAGTTTGCTCCATTATGATTTCCATTTACCCAGAGGTTTCTGCTCATAGATAAGCAAACCTACACAGAATATCTTACCTCTCTGAGTCCAACCTTGTCCAACTTTAGAACACCAATAAAGGAGGAAAATGACTCTCTCTGCTTACCCCTTCCCATTGCTCTTTTCTAAGGTTGAAAGTGTGTGACTGATCCAAGGTGATCAGCTGGCTTTGTGCCTAAGATGGCATTAGAGCTGTCTCCTGGTTTCTAGCCTGATGCCTTAACTGCTACTCCAAACTGGCTTCCTTTTTCTGCAAGACACAAAACAAAATAACTAATTTTACGACATTGTTATAAAAATAGTGACATTATGACCGCCTCACTGTCAGAACAATTGCCTGCATTTGATTAAACAATTTGTTATGAATTGAATCAGTTTGAAACTATTGGTAGAACAATTTAAGGGTTCAAGTGAAAATCAGCAGACAAGAGACGTTTCTGGCAGGAGGAATGTCTCATAAAACTCACCCATCAATTTAGTCACAGTTTCCAAATTGCTTCTTAAAATAACAGGATTGGGTTTGTGGTATTGTTGCATTTTTACTGTAAGTGGAAAGAAAAACCACAGCCATTTCTATTTTTAACACTCTTTCCTCCAGGACATATTGCACCCTGCTTTCTTTGAGTAGGAAAAAAGAAGAATAGACTTGCCAGGATGATAACTATAAAAAAAAATCAGTTCCACTTGAACAATTTCCTCAGCTGGGATCCATCAGCAATGTGTCCTACATTGCCACAAGTTGCCTCCTGATTGCAAATGTATATAAAGTTTTAATGCAAATATTTTACTGGTACAAACTTTGAGCAGCCATCTACCAGTACTCATTGTACTTCTAGTTACAATAATGTTGATTGCAATGACTATTTTCTTTTATCTGAGGGAGTGTTTGAAAATCTGAACACTTCATGTGTCAGCAAACCAACTCCTAGAATTATTTAGATACAGAACCTCTACATTTCTTGATCAAAATGTCTTTAGATGCCGCACTGCAGGCTATCACATTCTTATTGATAACTATCGGTTTCC
>NC_139521.1:35029710-35277210 GCF_947247035.1 Vipera ursinii
TTTTTTCAGTGCTGTTGTAACTTCAAAGGGTCACTAAAGAAATGGTTGTAAGTCGCGGACTACCTGTATTTATATGCCACCTTTATTATTTTTATAGGTGGTAAATATATCCAACACACCTTCCTCCTCCTGCTTCCCCTACCACAACAACCCTGTGAGGTGAGTTGGGCTGAAAGTGACTGGCCCAGGATCACCCAGCTGACTTTCAGGCCTAAGGTGGGACTTGAATTCATGGTCATTGCTTTCTAGCCTGGGGCCTTAGGCACTAGACCAGGGGTCGGCAACCTCGGCTCTTTTATGACTCGTGGACTTCAACTCCCAGAATTCCTGAGCCAGCTATGCTGGCTCAGGAATTCTGGGAGTTGAAGTCCACGAGTCATAAAAGAGCCGAGGTTGCCGACCCCTGCACTAGACCAAACTCGCTTTTTTATTTTGTATATTTTCCCAAAAAATATACATCTCCCTAGCCTTTATAGGGAGAAATAAAAATACAGTTGTTTAGGGTCCAATGTTTTGAGCCTGAGTCAACCAAACTGAGCATAGATGAAAAAAAACCTGTGACAAGGTATACACACTGGCAAAACTAAGAAAGCCACCCAAGTCATAAATGATGTGGCTACCTTAAAGCCTAGTGATCCAATGTTAAATATTACTGTTGGTCACCAAGAAATTTGTCTCATGCGAAGGTGCAATATTGCTGATATGGAGACTGCTTAAATTCTCTCTTAATAAATTTGCCCTGAAACCAACTATAAAAAATATGAGTTAAAATTTACATATGATCTCAAGCTATTTTCCTTAATTTATAGTAGAAATGAGCAACTGGGATGGCTCATTCCCTTTATTTTAGAGGTGAGGGTTGGGGATAGCCTCAACTTGCAACTATAATAACATTTAGTAACCAGTTTTTAAATAAAATCTATGCAAATCTTGACTTGACTGGACTAGGAGACAGATAATTTTCACTTATTTTCTTAAAAGGAGTTAGAAAAGTTTATTTAGTCTTTCATTATCTTTTAAAAGTCTGGTGTGCATAAAGCAGCAGTGGATTTTTCAAACAATAGACACATCCCAAAAGCTTCCTGGATGACTATAAGCCCTCAAGAGGAAGCATGGAAGCACACAAGTTTACTCTTTGTAACAGAGATGTGCCAATTACTTAATGATGCTAATCACTAGACATCAAAACTGTAATAATGTATGGTCCCTTTTTTGGAATTAAGAAACCTAATCATGTTGCTGAGTGTTATGGTGCTATAGCAGTGAACAAGAAGCTGGAAAAGAGAAATCTCTAATTTCCTTTGGTGGAATCAAGCTGGCTGGGAAAGATTTTTAAGATTGTATATTCAGTGTAAGAATTTGTGTCCTAACCTCTATATAAATAGTTCAAGATGATATACTTAGCATTCCATCCTCTACATTTTCCTGACAATACTTTCTCAAAGTATTCTAGGTGAGAGATTAGGGGCGTCAGCTTTTGAGGAGGAAGCTTATTTGCTTAAATTTTGCAATTATATCAGGCTTATAATTGGAAAGGAAAGGAGAGGAGAGGAGAGGAGAGGAGAGGAGAGGAGAGGAGAGGGGAGGGGAGGGGAGGGAAGGGAAGGGAAGGGAAGGGAAGGGAAGGGAAGGGAAGGGAAGGGAAGGGAAGGGAAGGGAAGGGAAGAAGAAAATCTCAAGATGTGTCTTGGTATGGCAGTTATATAAGAATGTAAAAAAATGTTGGTATGCCATTAAATGACAGAGGAAAAGTATAATGAAGACTTATTTATGAATTTGCATTCATAAATTCATATTTTGCCACTAATTAAAGCATATTTTAGGCCAAAAAAATCCATGTTTGTTCAAGACATTACACACCCTAGAGGAAAAACAACCTATAATTACTTGCCTATCACATAGAATATAAAATCAAAAGATGACATAGCCACATAGCCACATAGCCACATCAGAAATTAGTAGTTCTTCCCTCATATAGTATCAAATAATGTCAGTGAAATGGGAAAGAAATGGAAGTTATTCTCTGTATGTGACTTCTTCAAAAATACAAGAGCCATGAAGAGTTAGGATAGGTTTATAGATTTAGGATAGGTTCTATACTGTATGCAGTTATGCCCATATTCAAACACATAATGTAGGTTATGAAAATAAGAAGTAAGATGCATTTTTCCAAAGAGCAGTTGGATTGTCTGCAAAAGATTATATTTGTCCTTCAAAATGATTATCCTCATATGATCAGGGTTGGCATTAGAGAATAACAGAATAACATAGTTGATTAGAAGACTTCCAAGGTCCGTTCCAACACTGTTATTCTATTATTTTGTTAGAGAAAGCCCTTTGGGGCTACTGTGCTTGCAATATACTGTATGATGTTTTTATCCATTCTCCATTTTTTTAGCTCTTTTAATATTTCAGCAGCTTGGCTATCAGCTTGCTCAGTCTATTTTGGCTCTCATTTCCTTTTGGATACCAAGTGAAAGATGAAAATCTGTCTCCTCCCATGCCTTTCCAATAAAATATAACAGATATGACTTGTTTTTTTAAAAAAAAATAAACTACAAAATAAGAAAAGAGTGCTAGAAAATGTTGGTAAGGTTATGAATATAACAGTTCTCCAAAATGACCCTAATTATGCATGCTATCCTACCGTAGTAGAACATTCTGTATAAATGCAACAGTCCCTCAGACATTCATGCAAGCATGAAGATCAGCGGCATGCAAATTTGGAAGCCAAAAACTATACTTGATTATGTTATCCGGGAAATTCCACAAGAAAATGTGTGGGGTTGGAATACGTAAAGAAGTAGGTAAAGCCAAAGTAAATTCTACATTTTACTTAACTAAAATTTTAATTACAATTCTCAAAATTAAATCACAGTATGAATAAAGTATTGCAACTTTGATCTATCAAGCAGAAGCATAATTTTCATATACTTGCTAACTTTCTCCTTATATTAAGGAATAAAAAAACTGGCAGTGGATTTCCTACCATTTTTGGGCAGAAAGTGATGAAATCCACTTTTTGTACCCATCCACTTACTGTAATTTGTTACGAGTGCTATCTGGCCACCAAAAGGTTGTCATTCCTCCCCCCCATCTCAACTAAGTAGGCATAAATCTAAAAAAAATAAAAATAAAAAATGAACTTGAAAAGTTCAATTGATACAAAATATGTTTCACTTTTAAGATTGTATTAAGAAATGGAAATGTAATGCTTTTGATAGGTACAAGTCTCTGAATGAATATAGAATTGATATCTATTTTGACTTGTTATTTTTCGCTGTTTTTCGCTATAAATTTGCACAATAGTAATCTTGACTTATGTTGTAACTGGATGTTCTTGAAGGTCTTATAGATTTTCTGCTCCTCCACCAAACTAGTCAGTTTCTAATGAGCTAAGTAGGCAGAATTAGGAAAAAAAAAACATATTGCATTAGTTACACTGCTAATTTACAGAAAATTTTCAAGAGTTCAGTTGTTATGAAAGATCAATACATGAAGTAGTAATGAGAAGAAATTGTATTATTTTCTATCTAAATGGGACTGATTAAAAGAGATCAAAAAATTCTTGGAAACATTGAAAAAAATCTTGTTTACTGTCAGTTAGGTTACTTGGGGGTTGAACTGTGAAATCGGTCACTGTGCTCTTTCACTTTAGTTTTCCACATAGCAATCATTTACTTCAACACTATTTTACCAGGCTTCTAAGTAGTGAGGTTCTTTATGATTTCATGATTTTATATTTTCAGGATGCTTTAGCCAAACAAGATCAGACTATTAGGTGGCTTTGTAGACTGCATTCTTTTTAAATGTGTAGATTTTCTATCACTAGAGACAGTTCTACAGTCTTTGTAGATTTTTTTAGCTTACCTGCTACATATGATATCTCTATTTAGCTGTAATCCTTTCTTCCCCTGAAGATAGTAAAGGATTCCATGATAAATTATTCCTTCCTACATAGCATTATTTACCTCTGTGAAGATTTTTAAAACCTACTGTTTGAAACTCCAGAAGTTAAACACACACACACACACACACACACACATGCACAAACATTAAAACAATATCCCAAAGAGGCTCAGCCTGAGCTTTAAGCTTGTCTACATTTTGCAGCTATTGACCGCCATAAATTATAATAACAAAGCCATAGTAGATTTTAAGTTATACTCAACCTTCTGTTTAGGTGATTTATTTGCAACTTCCTCCTGTTTCATCCTGAACAGACTGTTTTCCAATATAGTAAATATTACTGAAATCTTTCAAATATTGTTGACGTGGTCTTTAATTAAAAGCTTGTAATTGGATTTCTGGTTTGTTACGCAGCCACTATGGACGGCTGGGAGACTTGGTCTCTCTCCCCTGTCCAGTTTTGCATCACTGGGGCCCCCTGAAAAGGGCTCAAAGTTGCCCAGAAGAGGTGACCAGCAAGGAGGGGTGCTTGCTGGATTGTGGGAGAGCCGCAACTCTCCTGTTAGATCTGGTGATCCCTCCAAACCGGCAGACAAAAGGACTGGCCATTATGGCTTGTCCCTAGGATGTGAACAGCCGAAGTCACATTTTCCAGCAGGCAACTCTTAAAGCAGTGCAGATGAGACTGGGTGAGATCTAACTCTTTTACACCCTAATTACTTTCTGTACATCTTTAATCTGCTAAGCATTTTCCCCCCTGCGGTGAGGGAAGGGGGACTTTTGTCCTCCCTCAAGAAAGAGCAGTGACTAAATACCCAGGGACATTTTAAACGTTGAAAAAGTAACTTAATCCTAATTGGAACTTTATTTCTCAAAGCATGTGGATTGAAAGATTTTTTATTTCCTATCGAAGAAGTATCATTTGCAGACCTTAAGAAGAAGCTGACTGGGCATTTTGAGCCCAAAATGTCAGAGATGGCATGGCGTTTTAAATTCGACCAAAGCATGCAAATACTCAGGGAGACAGCTTCAGAGTTTATCGTGGGCCTAAGGCAGGCCTCACACCTTTGCAAGTTCTCGCACTTAGAGGAACGATTGAGAGACCGGCTTGTCTGTGGCCTTCGAGACAGAACCCTCCAGCAGAGACTGTTTGCTAGACCTAATCTCACATTCTCTGAGGCACAGGATGAGGTCATGGCTGACGAAGCTGCTGGGGGTGCAGTGCAGGCAGTGCAGCCCACCAAACCTTCAAAGGTTAAAGATTCCGTCCATCTTGAGGTCGCCAAATGTGTCAGAGAATTGTCAGAAGATGACAAGCTCCAAAGGCAACCAAATGCGCAAAACCGTGGTAACCACCAACGAGAGAATGATTACAAGGCACTTCTCTTACCTAGATGTAAGGGGTGCAGAGGCAACCATCTTCACGCCAATTGCAGATTTCGCTCGGCCACATGTAGAGCTTGTGGAAGGACTGGCTACATCGCGTTGGTTTGCAGAGCCCGCCAGAGAGACAGGCCACCCAAACACCAGTGGAGGAACCGACTAGGAGAGGTACTGGGGCCCAGGGTCCAGTTAGTGTGGAGAAGCATTTGCCACACTGGGGCTCATCGCCCCCTCAAGCCTAAACTCAAGCTCTCGGTAGAGGTATAAGGAGTTCCATGTAAGATGGAGTTGGACTCCAGCTCGGCAGTATCTATCATTTCACAAGACACATTCAACTTTGTGTGTAGGTGCAGTAACAATTGGGCCAAACTAAGGCCCTCAGATATTATTTTAACAGATTTTCAGAACACTCACATTAGAGTTAAGGGTGAAGCCACATTATTGGTAAAATTAAAAGGTTTTTGGGGCATCTGGATGTAATAGTAGTAGAGGGCCAAATAACGAGTCTTATTGGACTTGATTGGTTTGATGCTTTAGGCATTCAAATTACAGGCATTAATCAGACACAAACAGCAGACCTCATGACTGTTTGTGAGGAATACATGGATGTTTTTGAGTCAACCCTGGGGACTTACACTGGCCCGCCAATTTCTTTTAAGTTAGATCCTAATGTTGTGCCAATTAGGATTAAGCCTCACAGGGTCCCCTTTGCCCTAAAGCACAAAATCGATTACGAAATCGATAAGCTTTTAGAACAGAACGTATTACAACCTGTTGATGGGGAGGAGTGGGAAACTCCTATTGTCACCCCACTGAAGTACAACGGGGAAGTTCGCATTTGTGCAGATTATAAATACACATTAAATAAGGCCCTTAATCAACATGCTTACCTGGTTCCTGTAGTCAGCCATATTTTAGCCTCTTTGCAACGGGGAACCATTTTTTCTAAACTTGATTTAGTGCAGGGGTATCAGCAATTTCCAGTTGACAAGGCCACAGCCGTGGCTCAAACAATAATAACTCACAGAGGGGCATTCAAAGTGAAACGCTTACAGTTTGGAGTCAGAGTTGCACCGGATATTTTCCAAGGGATTATGAAACACACACTTAAGGGTATTCAGGGTGTCTGCCCCTATTTTGATGATGTTCTCATTGCTGGGGAATCCCCAGAAGTGTTGACCAATAGGCTCAGGGCTGTTTTGCAGCCCAAGCTCAAGTACAGTTCCTGCAAGAATAAAAGAATGAGTTTCTCTGTACTCAGCCTTGTGTCTTCATTCCTGCTCACCAGAGCCCACAACTTAACAGTATTGATGAAAGTAATAAATAGGCCTATACAGACCACTGAAAACGAAAATTATCACTTTAAGCAATAGATAGAAGATACAAACAGGAAGAGAGGAAGTGAATTAATTGATACAGAACATCACTGTCCCCGGCAATCTAAGAAAATAGGGGAACTCAGGCACTACACAAGTTACGTAGCAAGTAAATCAGGGTCATTCATAAAGGACTCAAATTTCTATACACCAATGCGCAGAGTATGAACAGTAACCAGGGTGAACTAGAAATTCATGTAAATGAGGGTGGATATGATATTGTTGCCATTACGGAAACCTGGTGGGACAAAACCCACAAATGGAACACACAGCTAGAGGGATTTAAATTATTTAAAAGAAACAGACTAAACAAAAGAGGAGGTGGAGTTGCTCTCTATATAAGAAATAACTTTATCTCTACAGAAATAGAGCACAAAAATGATGAAAACTGTAAACTTGAAATCATTTGGGTCAATATAAAAGGGGGGAAAATGACCTTGCCATAGGTGTATACTATAGCCTACCCAACCAAGCAGACAAAATAGATGAACTTTTTGCTAGTCAGCTAACTAAGGTATGTAGGAAGCACATCACAATAGTAATGGGAGACTTTAATTATCTTGATATCAACTGGGAGACAAACTCTGCACCAAATGGAAGATCAAACAGATTCCTGACAAACCTAGCAGACAACTTTCTCTCCCAAAAAAGTATAGAAGGGAACTAAGGGATTAGCCATATTGGATTTAATTCTCACTAACAGAGATGAACTGATAGAAAGTGTTGAAGCCACAGGAACCATGGGGGGAAGTGATAATGCAATATTGGAATTCAACATTCTGGAAGCACAAGCAATAGAACACAGTCAAACTAGAGTCTTGGACTTGGACAAGCTAATTTCAATAAACATAGAGAGACTTTGGGAAGAATTCCATGGATGAGAATCCTAAAGGGGAAAACAACTCAAGAAGCTTGGGAAATTTTGAAAAGTGAGATAATAAAGGCCCAGTCTAGTACAATACCAACAAAGAAGAAAAATAACAGCTCTCAAAAGAAACCAGCATGGCTGCATAAAGAACTCTCTGATAAATTGAAAGATAAAAAGGACAAGTATAAGAAGTGGAAAGAGGGGCACATAACTAAGGCAGAATATCAGCAAATAGCCTGAGCCTGCAAAGATGAAGTGAGGGAAGCTAAGGCTCAGAATGAACTAAGGCTTGTGACCAAAGTCAAAAATAACAAAAAAAAGCTTCTTTCAACATATAAAAAACATGAAAAAAGTTAAGGAAATGATTGGTCCATTAGTGGGGGAAAGTGGCAAGAAGGTGACAAGCAACAGGGAGAAAGCAGAACTATTTAACTCGTTTTTTGCATCTGTCATTACACAAAGGGAAAAAAAACAGTCCAACCTACCAAAACCAGTGCCATAAAAAACAAAATAGAAACACAAGTTACGGTAATATAGGCAACAAAATGGTAAGTGAGCACCTGTCCACGCTAGACAAGTTCAAATCACCAGTACCAGATGGATTACACCCCAAGGTTCTCAAGAAACTGGCAGATGTGATCTCAAATCCACTGAACTATATTTTTCAAAGATCCTGGAGCACTGGGGAACTACCAGAGGATTGGAAGAGAGCTGATGTAGTTCCTATCTTCAAAAAAGGGGGAAAAATAGATCCAGGAAACTACAGACCTATCAGCCTGACCTCAATACCTGGGAAGATTCTGGAAAAGATAATCAAACAACAAATCAGCAAACACCTTGATGCAAACAAAGTCATCACTAAAAGCCAACATGGGTTTGTCAAAAACAGATCATGCCAGACAAATCTTATTGCATTCTTTGACCAAGTGACAAAATTAGTGGACCAGAGGAATGCTGTAGATATAATTTACTTGGACTTCAGTAAGGCATTTGATAAAGTAGATCACAACTTACTACTTGATAAGATAGAAAAATGTGGGTTAGACAGCATCACCACCAGATGGATTTGTAGCTGGCTGACAGGCCGTACTCAGCGTGTGGTCCTCAATGGAACTGCATCTACATGGAAGGAAGTGTGTAGTGGGGTGCCCCAGGGCTCTGTTCTGGGCCCAGTGCTCTTCAACATCTTCATCACCAATTTGGATGAGGGGATAGATGGGGAACTCATCAAATTTGCAGACGACATGAAGCTGGCAGGAATAGCCAACACTCCAGAAGATAGGCTTAAGATACAGGAGGATCTGGACAGACTCGAACACTGGGCGCTATCTAACAAAATGAAATTCAATTGTGAAAAAAGTAAGGTTCTATATTTAGGCAGGAAAAACCAAATGCACAGGTATAGTATAGGTGGTACCTTGCTCAATAGTAGTAACTGTGAGAGGAATCTCAGAGTCCTAGTGGACAATTACTTCAATATGAGTCAGCAGTGTGCTGCAGCTGCCAAAAAAGCCAACTCAGTGCTAGGCTGCATTAACTGAAGGATAGAATCAAGATCACATGAAGTACTAATACCACTCTATAATGCCTTGGTAAGGCCACACCTGGAATACTGCATCCAGTTTTGGTCACCACGATGTAAAAAAGGTTGAGATTCTAAAAGGAATACAGAGAAGAGCAACAAAGATGATTGGGGGACTGGAGGGTAAAATATATCGGGAACGGTTGCTGGAATTGGGTATGTGTAGTTTAATGAAGAGAAGGGTGAGGGGTAACATGATAGCAGTGTTCCAATATCTCAGGGGCTGCCACAAAGAAGAGGGAGCCTAGCTATTCTCCAAAGCACCTGAAAGCAGGACAAGAAGCAATGGATGGAAACTAATAAGGAGAGAAGCAACCTAGAACTAAGGAGAAATTTCCTGACAGTTAGAACAATTAATCAGTGGAACAGCCTGCCTCCAGAAGTGGTGAATGGTCCAACACTGGAAGTTTTTAAGAAGAGACTGGACAGCCATTTTTATGAAATGGTATAGGGTTTCCTGCCAGAGCAAGGGGTTGGACTAGAGAACCTCCAAGGTACCTTCCAACTTCTTCTTCTTCTTCTTCTTCTTCTTCTTCTTCTTCTTCTTCTTCTTCTTCTTCTTCTTCTTCTTCTTCTTCTTCTTCTTCTTCTTCTTCTTCTTCTTCTTCTTCTTATTATTATTATTATTATTATTATTATTATTATTATTATTATATACTGAAATAAAAAAAGAAATTTTGATTACTACTTAAAAAAAGAAAACTGAAAATTAGCAAAAAGGAAGGATATCATATTGTATCCTCAAATTGTTGACATAGAGGGTGAGAAGTTAAGTAAATGGGATGTGTATCTTGAATATTAGATTTTGTGAGGAATGGTGATAGATGAATTGGGAGTATATTAAACATTTTGGGAATGATAAATATCAAACGTTAAATCTAAATGTTAGTGGAAATTAAAATTGAAAAATTTATTAGGTCGTTGATTGTCTAAAAGAATGTATGTTAAAACAACTAGAATATGTGTAAACTTAAAACTATGGATATACGTAAGAAAGTTATTTTTTATGTGATAAAACCTGTCTTTAAATTCACAAATGCATATGAAATGAAAAAAGAGAGGAAATGTTTATTGTAGCAATCTGAAATCTGTACTAATGATATTTGTATGTAATTGAATTACTACTACCCAGCCACCATGCTGCTTTTCAAATATGTAAATGTAATATTACAAAATCAATAAAATTTGTAAAAATAAAAATAAAAATAAAAACTTGTAATTGAGCTCTTATAGTAGTTACTGGAAAAAGGCAGAAAGTCTTCGTATTTTCTGTTTGATTGACTTGACCTTATTCTCTAAAAAAAAAATTCCTTTTATTCTTTTGTCCTATGTATGTACCATTTTAAATGTTAATTTTTATGAAAAGATTAACATAGCAAACAAACAAACCCAAAAAAGGAAAATGAACTGTTCAAGAAAAGGTCAAGAAGTAAAAAAGAGTAAACTGGAATTTAGTAATTCAGCTCTGAGCTGGGAACTGTTTTTTCAGTCTGACAACCAATCCCAAGTACGTATCTTATAAAATATATTATTGATGCTTCAATTAACAAGGCATTATATTTCATATAAGAGAGCCAGTTTGGTATAGTAGTCAAGAAATCAGGCTAGAAATTGGGAGACTCTGACGTCTAGTACCACTAAGGCAGCTGGGTGATTTTGAGCCAGTCACTTTTTCTGAGCCCTAAGAAGGAGCCAATGGCAAACCACTTTTAAAACTTTGCAAAGAAAACTTCATGGACCTGTCTGAGAATTGGACAGAAATGAACAGAAGAAAAAAAAATCCTATAATTATGAGACA
This sequence comes from Vipera ursinii, assembly GCF_947247035.1. Classification (NCBI taxonomy): domain Eukaryota; kingdom Metazoa; phylum Chordata; class Lepidosauria; order Squamata; family Viperidae; genus Vipera; species Vipera ursinii. Next base: position 35,040,627 of record NC_139521.1, read on the forward strand.
ATTTATGGGAACGCTGGTGGCACAGTGGTTAGAATATATTATTGCAGGCTAATTCTGCCTACAGCCTGGAGTTCGATCCTGCAGGGACTCAAGTTTGACTCAGCATTGTATCCTTCCGAGGTCAGTAAAATGAGGACCCAGATTGTTTGGGGCAATATAGTGACATTTGTAAGCTGCTCAGAGAGTGCTGTAAAACACTGTGGAGTGGTATATAAGTCTAAGTGCTATTGCTATTTCTAAAATATAACATGACTCACAGTGTGATTTTTTGAGATTGTTTCATTTACAGTATACAAAGATACCATATTTTCACTAAATTATTATGTGCATTTTCAAGAGAAGTGTTACAACTCCGTGGTACAGGCCAGATATGCACAAAGAAAATCCACTACTTCTAGTGAGACAAGGAGAAACTTTTGGAAGAAATGGCTCTCATAACTCAAGTCTGCAATAATATGTTAGTGGTTCAGTAATTTCTTATACAATTAGTGGGAGTATGTTTTAAAACTGCAATCATCCTTCAAATTATTTATGATGCCTACAGTCCCTGCATGGCAGTGTTCATTCATATAAATAGATGCTGAGTGATTTCTTTGGTTTTGATTTCTAAACCATGGTTTATTTTACAGTCGTATGAAAACCTGAGCTGGTTTATTCAATAAACCAATCATGGTAGTCATTATGATGATAGACATCTAAGAGCTTTAGTGATACATATTGTTGCTTGAAGCATTTGTTCACTCAGTCATACAAGTATTTGCACATATAATACCACATCTTCATTTTTAGTTATTACTTTGTTGCAATTGTATAATTCACTTTTAAAAGTCATAATCATATATGTGTGCACACAACCTTTGCTTATTTAGAGGGTAGTTTCTGTCAGGCTAATAACTGTTAAACAGTCAACATTTGCAGTTTATAAGATTTTGCCAAATGAGGCCCCAATCTCATTTTATATTGAAGTGGCTTAATATTTGCTAGAAACCAGTCTTTTATTACCTCATGCCTGGTATGGGCTTTTCTTTGCCTATTACCAGTTAACTGAAGTCCACACTGGAAAATGTCATTTTAATTAATATGTTGCAGTCTGTGAATTAGTGCAATGCCAGTCTATTTATCTAAGCCTTTAGAGAAACTAATACTAGCAAAAAACAACAACAACCAGGCCTCTTCAGAATATGACTCTGCACATTCTGTCATTAGATCTATAAAGATTTTTAACTACAATCAGCTGAATTCATGAAGGTTTCTTCTTCCAATGGTTGTGATGGGGTCATATTCTGTCTGGTTTCCTTTTTACTATTTGACCATATGGAGGATAACATGGTTCTAAAAGTGACATGGGGCAATAAAACTGAAAACCAGTCGAAAAGCAGGAATACAAGACAAGAAAAATAGACAAACAGATCACAGATTAGTGAACAGGCATTTACTGGATTAAATTAAACATACCACTTCACCTTCAAGCCAAAGTAATCATCTAAGGCAGAATGGTTCTACTTCAGTGAATCATAACTGGAGTGTTACACCTCACACTCTATCTGTATTCAGAGTGAAGTGTCAAAGCAGATTCCACCAAGTTTCAAAGGCCATCTGATGATTTCGACCCCAGTTTGATGTAAAAATGATGAGGCTTTACTTCCCCACCAGTTGGAACCTGAAAGCATGAGAATGAGCAGTTCTCCCATCACCAAATATCCATTGGCTAATATGTGTTAGTCATTACCTTTCTTCTATTGGCAACTGCAACTTTCAGGCATTTTATTTACTTGTTTGCTTATATTAAGACTTCAGTAAAACAACATTTTGTGTCATTAGTCAGGTGGCTGCCCATAGACATTTTTTAATTTCTGGGTTATATTTAGGTAAAGGTAAAGGTTCCCCCGTACATGCGTGCTAGTCGTTTCCGACTCTAGGGGACGGTGCTCATCTCCATTTCAAAGCCGAAGAGCCAGCGTTTGTCTGAGAACGTCTTCCGTGGTCATGTGGCTGGCATGACTAGACGCCAAAAGCGCACGGAATGCTGTTACCTTCCCACCGGAGTGGTCCCTATTTTTCTACTTGCATTTTTTACGTGCTTTCGAACTGCTAGGTTGGCAGAAGCTGGGATGAGTAACAGGCGCTCACTCTGTTACGCGGCACTCGGGATTCGACCCGCCAAACTGCCAACCTTCTGATCGACAAGCTCAGTGTCCTAACCCACTGAGCCACCTTATCCCTTGGGTTATATTTACTCAGACTTAAATTCAGTTGCAAACTGATATCCAACAATGTATAACATTCTTTCTCTCTCTCTCTCTCTCTCTCTCTCTCTCTCTCTCACACACACACACACACACACACACACGTGTGCATGCACACACACACACACACACAAAGAAAGCATCTGTTGTATAATTATAAACATTTTTCTGGGAATAACAACTTGGTTCACATCTATATTGCTTCAGATTCCCCCTCTCCTAAAGAAACGAAAATATAGAAATATATATTAAAAATAACCCTCACTAGGAGGGTTCCTAATGCTTTTGGCAGCTGCTTTTGTTTTGTTTATGGTATACCGTGCTATCCATCCAATTAAGGGAAAGGATTGTTTTACTACCCTTGCTGTACAGTAGCCAGGTGATTACTTTTTCCATAATTGTGTTAGCATACTCATAAGAAAGCATCAACTATATCTAGCACATGTGTTGTCATTTACATGGTTTGTTTGTATTTGCTCTTATGATATAGGTTTGAGATGCGTGATGCCCTTCACAAGGATGTAAAGTTGCACGGAGGGCAGTTTTCTGTTTGATTTTTTAGAAGGAAAATATGGTTGTAATCTCCTCTGGGCTTTCCCTATCAATTGCTGATTCAATAAAAGTCATCGATTCAAATGCCTGTTTGTTTATTTGTGTTTTTAATTAAGCCGAGTTTGTTGGTTGTTTGCAATCAAAATCAAATCAAGTCAAATGCAAATTAGCTCCCAGAGAAACATTTCTATTACACCCAGACAAATTAATATGACTTCAATAAGCAAAAGCTATAATTCAGCAGTCCTAATTTGAAGTGTGTCAGTTACTTTTCAGAATTTTCAATCTAGATCGGTATATAGTGAGAATAACTATTATTTGAAAAAGCTTAGATTTTTCCAATTCCAAAAGCCTAGCAAAATCAAACTCTGAGAGTTAACGTCAGATTAATCTAGTCTAGTTTTAAAAACTTGTGCCTGGTATTATTTCTAAATATAATGTGAGCTAGAGAGTTATTGATCTTCTTACAGTATCTCTCACTCTCTTTTTAAACCCAGATAGGAATACATAGAAACAATGGAAATTGTTTTCTATTATGTCAGACTACAGACCATCTAGTTCAATATGAATGTAAACCTATACTGTAGTCAATGACCAAGTTCAAACTCATTTCCATTAGAAGAATTGCAGAGCTGGGGAAAAGATTAAAAGTTTCTAGACAAGGACAAGTGACCTAAATGCACGAATACAGGAGAAGATCTAAAATATTTAAAGAGCTAATTTTTCTTAAATGTAACTATTAAATAATGCAATCCTGGATTATTGAACTGCTGGGATACAAAAATAGCTGCTAAAAATAAAATTAAAAATAATCCTAGGTAAATATGATAAATTATAAAGCTATTATAAAGAAATGGTTAACTTCCTAACCAACATATCTCAAGTATGAGAAGCTGTTTTATGATAGAACTTTTGAATGAGTTGTAGTTACAACTGTATCAAATAAAATGCTCCTAAATTTCATAACTGATTTATCAGATAAAATTAGAGAGCAAGTTTAGTATCTTCAGGATTTTATAATATAGAAAGGAAAAGGTATTTTAAGAATGACTAGCTGAAGATTATCCACATAATTTCACAAAGGAGTTTTCCAGAAGCATTTGTACAAGCTACAGAGCTGAATGCAACAAAATTTCATTTTAATGTATGCTGATTAGTGTACATTCAAAGTGACAATAAAGTTATTATTCTACTCTACTCTACTCTACTCTACTCTACTCTACTCTACTCTACTCTACTCTACTCTACTCTACTCTACTCTACTCTACTCTACTCTATATCAAATCTGGGACTATATGGATGTAAAACACATTACTGACAGATGAACTATGGGTCTTCCTGAATAATATAAATATTGCCATGAGCTATAATTGAAGTGCAAATGCTTCTTTATAAGTATTATTCCTATAACCTCACAACTATCACAATGTGGAGGAAAAATAAGTGCAGTAGTAAATGGGCACTTAATTCACAAGTCTTCCACTAAAATGGCTTATTCTCACTTTTTTTGAGACAAGAATTTCCCAGGGAAGCAAAAGTTAAAAGCTTTCTGAATTGTTTCATTTATAAACTGAGGAATATTTTTCCACACCTTCAGTCATGTGTGTGATAATGAAGACATTTACCTATTCTAAAGGGATATTATTAATGGTTTATAAATCTTTTCTGAGGTTTCCTTAATCAGAGTGCTACAAAACATACCTTTTAAATGGTATTATTATCGTAAGTTATATCTAAAATAGGGAATGCTGAATAATTAGAAATGCATGCTTCAGTGGGTCATGTGCCAAAAAAAGGAACTGCGCACTTGAGAAAATTGACAATGTACCTCAGCACTCGTCAGTCATTTCTAACAGTTAAACCTTTTCTGTGTTTTGATTTATCTCACAAATGTTGAAAGAAAATTTTCTTTGGACTTCATCCAAAATGTATTCCATGTTAGTACAAGGTCATGTTTGAATATGTTATAGTGTAAAAAAAAAGGTGTCCCTTTCCAACAGGGACAAACAGTGGGTTACATATTATGCTAAACCACGAATTTTAAATCACATTTCTTGAACTAATCACAGTCCTTTGCTCCACATTATGCAATAGAAGTATGAGATAGTTGGAGGCTAAAAGCAAACAAACCCATATTATAGCTTAGCACTATACAGTATATGAAGTAGGCCAAATAGTAGGCAGTGATCTATGTTTTAAATACAGATGCATTACTGCTTCTCATGATGCATTAAGCTATGCTGGCATTAGGTTATCCCAAATCCTGAATAGAGATTATGCATCAGAATATGGTTATGGCAGAAGAACTTAAGTATGCTTCTCCATATAATTATAGCTGTGTGCCTTTCAACTTAATCATTATGCAGGGTATGGTCCAAATGGAACCACTGTAATAGCTAGCTTATTTGGAGTGGAGAATTGGGCACAGAGTAACACTGTTGTTTTTCCTGATAGATTTTTAGCCATCATAAAAATTAGAGCACTAAAAATGTAGGATGGAACATAGCTTTCTCTCTGCTGTACTGATTACTCTTGGTCCAAGGTTTTTTGTCGGTGTGTTTATATGTGCATGTGCAAATGTGAGAGACAGAGAGAACACATTAAAGCAAAAGCAAAATAATATTAAAAGGCCAGTAAACCATACTATTTGGGGGGGGGGGAAATAAGAACATGCATGCAGTGATTTGTTTCACGTTTCAACATTTATCATGTTGCCTCATGTGTTGGAAAATATCTTAGGAATTAACTGTATAAGTCATTTCATCACTTCCCTGCCTACCTCCTAGATATAGAAATCCAAAGTCTTGGCTTATTAGTCACTGCGTTGGTTGCCTAAATCAAGGGGCTGCTTAAGTGCTAGTTGTGATTTTCTGTTGGCCAATGTCCTTAATAAGTGTATAAATATACAAGTTACCAGCATAATAATGCAAACATTAAAAAAAAAGATTTGTCCATTCTGGTGGCCATCTGGTGGTAGTGAAACTGTAGATGGCTAAAAACCTTTGATTTCTCTTGCTGAAGCCATTTCTCTGTGCTGTCCAGAGGCAAATTAGATGGAAATAGTCATAATAAGAATATAACTTTGAGTTTTAAAAAAGTTCAGTTTCAAGAAATTCAATTGTGAAAAAAGTAAGGTTCTACATCCAGGCAGGAAAAATCAAATGCACAGGTATAGTATAGGTGGTACCTTGCTCGATAGTAGTAACTGTGAGAGGGATCTCGGAGTACTAGTGGACAATCACTTAAATATGAGCCAGCAGTGTGCTGCAGCTGCCAAAAAAGCCAACATAGTGCTAGGCTGCATTAACAGAGGGATAGAATCAAGATCACGTGAAGTACTAATACCACTTTACAATGCCTTGGTAAGGGCACACCTGGAATACTGCATCCAGTTTTGGTCACCATGATGTAAAAAAGATGTCGAGACTCTACAAAGAGTACAGAGAAGAGCAACAAAGATGATTGGTGGACTGGAGGCTAAAACATATAGTGAACGGTTGCTGGAATTGGGTATGTGTAGTTTAATGAAGAGAAGGGTGAGGGGTGACATGATAACAGGGTTCCAATATCTCAGGGGCTGTCACAAAGAAGAGGGAGCCAAGCTATTCTCCAAAGCACCTGAAAGTAGGGCAAGAAGCAATGGATGGAAACTAGTCAAGGAGAGAAGCAACCTAGAACTAAGGAGAAACTTCCTGACAGTTAGAACAACTGACCAGTGGAACAACCTGCCTCCAGAAGTGGTGAATGCTCCAACACTGGAAGTTTTTAAGAAGAGACTGGACAGCCATTTGTCTGAAATGGTATAGGGTTTCCTGCCTTAGCAGGGGGTTGGACTAGATGACCTCCAAGCTCCCTTCCAAATTATTATTATTATTATTATTATTATTATTATTATTATTATTATTATTATTATTATTATTGTTGTTGTTGTTGTTGTTGTTGTTGTTGTTGTTGTTGTTGTTGTTGTTGTTGTTGTTGTTGTTGTAGAGTGTTCTCAATTAATTTCACACTTTCTGATTCAGAACTATTGCTGCAGTAGGGTTTTACTGCCAACTCCTCCCAGCTTAAAATGCACCAGTGGATATACAGATCAAACAACTCATCACTCTAAACCACAATTCTGTTTTTGAAATAGACAATTTAGAATGGAACACTTAATCCTATGAGCATATATCTTTATCAACTGGTTTCGATTTGGGTGCCGGACGGCACAATTCTACTTTAAAATCTGAAGGATCTGTTGGTCCTGTTTGTAAATCACTTGCAGTCTGTTGATAGTACCTATGCAAAAAGATACTGACATAACTATTGACAAAAATCCTCTTCTCTTGATTTTAACCAGACATTAACAGCTAATAATGCTTCATTTCTTGCTGGTTTCTTCTGAGATTCTGTTTTCCAAAGCACAAGAGTTACCTCTTTCTTTTTTATGGGATATTTGTTAACAATTTAACAACAGCCTTTAATTGTATGCACACTTTCACTCTCTCTGTATAAAATAACAATATCTGGGAGCAAATGATTGAATGATAAACTTATATACCAGTGGTGGGATTCAATTGGTTCGTACCACTTCAGCAGAACCAGTAGCTAATTTTTTGTTGCCGAGGCCCGGAATGGACTTCTGGAAGCAGCATCCACACAGAGAACCAGCTGTTCCCATATTTGAATCCCACCACATATTTGCCTGCAAGATTTAAAATGTATTATTCAACCTGCATAGACTTATAGTTGTCCTGTATTCCTTGTCCGTTGTTACAATTTTGTCAGACTCATAGTAATTTGTCACATGAAAAGTCAAACTAAAGTGCTTTAGTTACAGTGCTTTAATTACAAAATCAGTGGCTGCAACTTTATTTCTTATGTAGAAGAAAGTATATATATACAAACTAGAATGAAAAACATGAAACTGCAGGTTGGGAGATGTAAGAGGCTTCAGTTCTTTGCCATCCATCTCACTTCCATTCCGAGTCTGCACTCAATATCTCTTTAAATTAAACTGCCAGAAAGGAATTCCCCTCCTCATTCTAGAAACCATATCTGGGCTGGTCCCTTTGGATTTAAAATATGAAGGAGAAAAACAGCCGCTTTATGCATCTTTAAATTAACATGTATTTTGTCCCTAGAGTATGAATAATTCAGACAGGAAAGGTATAAATCAGGATGAGCTACTTTTTCAGAATTCTCCCTTTTTTTCAGGTGTTCTCTGGGTCATCATTTTGTGACCTGGTGATAATCCTGAAAGAAAATGATGTGAGAGTGTGATGCATCTCCAAGGAATCAAATTGGAAGACATCAGAAGAAAGCTAGGATGGAGCCGAATCCTAGAAAATTGCCCAGTGATTCATTACAGATGGGCATGCATGACTTAGGTGCAAATGAGAAGGAAAAAGTTTGACAAAAGTAGGATGAGTCCAAAGGTTTGGGGAAGAAAAAGAGGAAATTGTTGTTTTCTCACTTATTCACAAGAAAACTTATTTAGTCAGTCCTTCATAGTGTTTACATATTCCTTGCTCCCTGTGGATTCCCAGAAGTTTATATGAAGACACATAAAATCCATAAAAACATTAAAATCAGTAATGCAACATCCATTCTTCCCTAAGTACCTCAATAAAGCAATCATATCTTATTTATAAAAATTCTCAGCAATAACCCATTACTGTGAAAGAACTCTGTTTTGCCTGACATCAGGAAGGATTCTATCTATCTTTCCAGGGATAAAATATTCCACAAGTAAGTAGCATAAGCATAAAAATTCTGTGGCCCTGCTCTTCTATCCTTGGTCTCATAAAAGGTGAGATTCCCAACATTCAAGTAACGACAAACAATGTGTGAGTTAGTTCTACCAGAAGGAGGCAATCCTACAAACACCCAGATTCCATGCCTTAACAGAAAATGTCCACTTTACAGATCTGATATTTCAGTCAGTCTTTACCCATCTAGACTTACCATCGTTGTAGGAAAAATACCATATGGTTTTTAAACAATCAACATTCATGTATTGCTGGGGTTCATTCTTAGTTGGTTTCTTTACATCAAGTCTTTCACAGCCTTCAGGTGTTCAGCCAAGGCAAGCTGATGTCAGAGCATGACAGGAAATATCTGGCATATAAATCCTGGAGGAAAAAATTAACCTTGTGTGGGACTGGTTCAAAGAAAGGGAAGATATTGCATAGTAAGAGCCTCAAACTCTGAAAGGCTCTAATTATGGGTTCCTTTCCTGTGAAACTATAATCTTTTAAACCCCAGTTTTGTCTTGAATTGTTTCATCTAATATTCCCCAATAGACATTTGAAGTGAAGTGAGATTATATCAAAATGATTACACACTCATACAGTATCATCATAATGCAAATCTCACTCCTTGTGTACTTGAATTTCAAAGTCTGACACAAGTGGTTGTTGTTGTTGTTGTTGTTAGTTGTGAAGTCATGTCTGTCCCATCGTGACCCCATGAACAATGTTCCTCCAGGCCTTCCTGTCCTACACCATCTTCCTGGGCCCATTTAATCTCATGTGTACTACTTCAGTCACTCCATCCAGCCACCTCATTCTCTGTGGTTTCCTTCTTCTACTGCCCTCAGTCTTTCCCAGCATTAGTCAGTCCTTCCTTCTCATTAGGTGGCCAAAGTATTTGAGTTTCAACTTCAGAATTTGGCCCTCTAAAGAGCAGTCAGGGTTGATCTCCTCTAGGACTAACTGGTTTGATCGCCTTGCAGTCCAAGGGACTTGCAGGAGTCTTCTCCAGCACCATAGTTCAAAGGCCTCAATTCTGTGGCACTCAGCCTTTCTTTTGGTCCAATTTTCACATCCATACATTGCAACTGGGAAGACCATAGCCTTGACTATTCACACTTTTGTTGGCAGGGTGACATCTCTGTTTTTTAGTATGCTGTCTAGATTTGCCATGGCTTTCCTCCCCATGTGCGGTGATCTTGGAGCCCACAAAAATAAAATAGGTCACTATCTCCATTTCCTCCCCATCTATTTGCCAGGAATTGAGGGGGCCGTATGCTATGATCTTGGTTTCTTAATGTTAAGTTTCAAGCCAACTTTTGTAATCTCCTTCTTCACCTGCATCAAGAGGCTCTTTAGTTCTTCTTCGCTTTCTGCCATTAGAGTGGTATAATTTGCATATCTTAGGTTGTTGATATTTCTCCCAGCAATCTTAATTCCAACTTTTGATGCATCTAGCCCTGCCTTTCTCATGATGTGCTCTGCATATAAGTTAAATAGGCAGGGTGACGGTATACAGCCTTGCCGGACTCCTTTCCCAATTTTGAACCAATCGGTGGTTTCATGTCCAGTTCTCACTGTTGCTTCTTGACTTGCATATAGGTTTTTCAAGAGACAAATAAGATGGTCTGGTATTCCCATCTCTTTAAGAACTTGCCACAATTTGTTGTGATCCACACAATCAAAGGCTTTAGCATAGTCAATGAAGCAGAAGTAAATGATTTTCTGGAACTCCCTAGCTTTGTCCATGATCCAGCATATGTTGGCAATTTGATCTCTAGTTCCTCTGCCTCTTTGAAATACATCCTGTACTTCTGGAGGTTCTCAATCCACATACTGCTGGAGTCTAGCTTGTAGGATTTTAAGCATAAGTTTACTGGCATGTGAAATGAGTGCAATGGTATGATAGTTTGAACATTCTTTGGCACTGCCTTTAATTGGAATTGGAATGTAAACTGATCTTTTCTAATCCTGTGGCCACTGTTGAGTTTTCCAAATTTGCTGGCAAATTGAGTGTAGCACTTTTAATGCATCATCTTTTAAGATTTTGATTAGCTCAGCTGGAATACTGTCATCTCTACTAGCTTTGTTTTTGCTCAGATTTCCTAAGACCCATTTCACTAGGATGTCTGGCTTGAAGTCAGTGACCACCCCATCATGGTTATCCGGGGCACTAGGCTCATTCTTGTATAGTTGTTCTGTGTAATTTTGCTACCTCTTTTTATTCTCTTCTGCCTCTGTTAGGTTCCTGTCATTTTGGTCCTTTATCATGCCCATCTTTGCATGAAATGTTTGCTTCATCTCTCCAATTTTCTTGAAGAGATCTCTACTCCTCCCTATTCTATTGTTTTCTTCTATTTCTTTGCACTGTTCATTTAAGAAGGCATTCTTATCTCTTCTAGCTATTCTCTGGAATCCTGCTGTTGCGCCCCGCAGGCCCAACATTCAGCAGGGGCCCAACGTGCAGCACCACGCCCATGGGCCCTTTTTGTGGCGGGGAACTCAGGCCCCACCTTCTCTCTGTGGATGCACCTCCCATGCTATGGACGCCTCCTGTGCTCTCCCGGCTTGCAAGGGACACAGACCCCACCCATCTCACCATGGATGCACCTTCCTCGCAGTGGATGACACCCACACTCTCCCGGCTGGCAAAGCACCTGAGAAGGCATCCCGGGGCTTCCCAGTCAGCTGTGAGGCATGCGCATGTGCAGAACGGCTCTGCCAGGCCCCGCCCGGTGCCGGCAGGCTCCGTGGCCTCCTCGTCAGGGGACGGGCTCGTCCACATCGCGCTTCCTGCAATGAGGCTGACGCTGGTGCCAGCAGGAGAACACAGCATTGGCAGGCCTGCTGAGGGGCAGCTGCTGGTTCCCATTCCCCGGAGCACGTGGCGAGGGACTGGACCCACTGAACCCACCAGCGTGGCTGGGGACTTGGCGGTGCCAGGGTCCATGGGGGATGGAGGGGTGTCTGAGGTCCAGGGTCGGGTGGGGGCCATCCTTGGGTGGGAAATGGTGGTGAATGGAGGTGGTGGGTCACAGGACTGTGGTCTCAGGGTTGGGTGGGAGCTTACCTGGTGGGAGGAGAGCGCTGGGTGTCAGGGCGAGGGGCAAAAGACACTGACAAGGGAGGGCAGGGTGTAAACAGGGGAAGGGCAGATGTGGGTGTGTTTGGGTGGAGTACGGGCGTCTGCCTTGGGCAGGTATTTAGCAGCGTTGGTTGCAGGTAGCAGCCAATGCTGACTTCATTTTCCTTTGGACTGCTGTTTTTTTTGCAATAAACTTTTCCTGTGGACTCGGCACTCGTTCCGGCTGCGTTTTTTTTCCTGCTCTTCCAGATGAGGCTGAGACCTGCATTCAATTGGGTGTATCTTTCTCTTTCTCCCTTGCCTTTCATTTCCTCTTTTCTCAGCTATTTGCAAAGCTTCCTCAGATAGCCATTTTGCTTTCTTGCATTTCTTTTTCTTTGGGAGAGTTTTAGTTGCTACCACTTGTACAATATTGCAAAACTTCATCCATGATTCTTCAGGCACTCTATCAGATCTAATTCCTTAAAGATATTTGTCACCTCTACTATATATTCATCAGGGATATGATTTAGTTCATACCTGAGTGGCCGAGTGTTTTTACCTACTTTCTTCAATTTAAGCCTAAACTTTTCAACAAGAAGCCCCAGTCAGCTCCTGGTCTTGTTTTTACTGACTATATAGAGCTTCTCCATCTTTGGCTGCAGAGCACATAGTCAATCTGACTTCTGTGTTGATTGTCTGGTGATGTCCATGTGTAGAGCCGTCTCCTGGGTTGCTGGAAAAGATTGTTTGCTATGACCATCGTATTCTCTTGACAAAATTCTATCAGCCTGTGCCCTGCTTCATTTTGTACTCCAAGGCCAAACTTGCCTTTTATTCCGGTTATCTTTTGGCTTCCTACTTTAGCATTGCAATCCCCCATGGTGATAAGGACAATATTTTTTGGTGTTGATTCATAAGGTGCTGTACGGCTTCATAGAACTGGTCAATTTCATCCTCTTCAGCACTGGTGGTTGGGGCGTAGACTTGGACTACTGTGATTTTGAATGGTTTGCCTTGGATTCACACTGAGATCATTCTGTCATTTTGGGGATTGTATCCCAGTATTGTTTTTCCTACTCTTTTATTGACTATGAAGGCTACTCCATTTCTTTTGAGGGATTCTTGCCTACAGTAGTATATCTGATGGTCATCTGAATTAAATTCACCCATTTTAGTTCACTGATTCCTAAGATGTCAATGTTCAGTCTTGTCATCTCTTGTTTGACCTCATCCAGCTTTCCTTGATTCATGGATCTTACATTCCAGGTTCCTATGAAGAATAGATCTTTACAGCCTTGGACTTTCCTTTCACTACCAGATACATCCAAAGCTGAGCGTCCTTTCAGCTTTGGCCCAGTCGCTTCATTTTTTCTGGCACTACTAGTACTAGCCCTCTGCTCTTCCCCAGGAGCATATTGCACGCCTTCCGACCTGAGGGGCTCATCTTCCATTATCATATCTTTTTGCCTTTTGGTACTGTCCATGGGGTTTTCATGGCAAAGATACTGGAGTGGGTTGCCATTTCCTTCCCCAGTGGATTATATTTTGTCAGAAATCTCTGCTATGACCTGTCCATCTTGGGTGGCCCTGCATGGCATAGCTCATAGCTTCACTGAGTTACGCAAGCCCCTTATCCACAACAAGGCAATATCTTAAAGCATGTTTTGTCTATTATTTTCTTCTGGATACGTCTTGCGTAAAATTACCCATTAGCACTTTTAGAATGGTCATCAATTTCATTGCAATTCACGCACGACACAAATTATTGAAACAGGGAGATGAGAGAGAGAGAGAGAGAGAGAGAGAGAGAGAGAGAGAGAGAGAGAGAGAGAGAGAACATATATTTTTATTCTAAACTAGTAAATAAAATCTCAATGTGTTTGTAATTGTTCTTCCTACTTTGGTACCATTTTCCCTCTTTTTCCCTCTATCTCTTAACAGACTTACAAGAACCTGCTGGTGGATTCATATTAGTCAGAATTCTAGTTCATAATGATCTGGCAGCTTCAACTGCCATTTTATGGAAGCCAGTGAGAATATACGCAGTTTGGATTTCATGGGATTCAGTACATATGTATAATTTAGCATTTTAAAAGCCTTACAGCTCAACAATACAAATTCAATCACTGAGCACTCAGAAGTACTACTTTTCTCCAAAGCACTGTGTTGTAGTAGGATTAGAACTTCCAGCACGTGTATTTTCCTTTGTCTTGTTCAAATAGCTCTGATTCATTTTATAGATAGAAAGCATAATTGTTAACTTTTCTTCGAATGTGCAAAAATGCAGAAAGATTGGGTCATTTTTGTTTCTGATCTTTCCAGGTGTACTTAGAAAAACCAAGCTAAAACCCCTTTGTGTGAATACTGTGCATTTTTGAAAGTGAAAAAAGAAAAGCCTTTAAGGAGAAAAAATGCTAGAAGACTTTATGGGATTGAAGAATGACTTATGCCAAGCTAAAGAGTAATTGTATCGAATTTTGATTCAGTTGTATTCAAACTTAAATGCTTTCTTAATTTTTTTTAAAAAAGGTATCTTGCTTTCATCCTGTTAGGTAGAAAAAGCTAAGACATTTATTAAAGTGAAGTAAATTTCTTTTCCATTTCATCTATTGCCACAGTACAGAAAAATCTTCAAGTTATCCTGTAGATCAAATTAGAATCTGATGCTGTTAGGAGGGTCTAAACCAGTGATGGCGAACCTTTTAGAGACCGAGTGCCCAAACTGCAAAACAAAACCCACTTATGTATCCTTGGGTGCTGGGTGGGCGTGGCCCATTGGGTGGGCGTGGCTGCAGTGGTAACAGTAGACTGGGTGGGACTAAAAATTTCAATCAGTCAATTCCAACTTTGCGAGATCTTTTTTTTACTGCAAGAAGTTGAAATTGATTGATTGATTGATTGAAACTTTTTTTTTTGCACACAGCGGAGTCCTAAAACGAAAAGGTTTTATGAAACTCAGCTGAAGGCCTAGGACTGGGGTGACAGCGCACATGCCCACAGAGAGGGCTCTGCGTGCCACCTGTTGCATGCGTGCCATAGGTTCGCCACCACGGGTCTAAACTGTTATATTCCACACAACTACTTACTATTTAGTCCCATATTACATAGCGCTGTGGGAATAAACTGCTAGCTTTAAAGCTGAGAGTGGTAATTTCTTGGATATAGTTTTTTTAATTGTTTTACTTGGTTTTAAATGAGTGAATTGTGTTGTTTAGTTTTTGTTTTAATTGTGTGTACTGTTTAGAGTTACAATCAAGTGACACAGGCAGCTGTAGAAATTCAGTTAAATATTAAGTAAATGAAATTAGTGTCTTGGAAAAATGTTAGATTTGGAGAATTCTCCAGCCCATTTCCTGTTCAAAATTGAAAATCATGATACAGGGTTTTTTTTAACAAACAGCCAAAACAGCAAACAATAATCAATAAAATGTCTGAGAGTCAATACCAGATGCTCAAATATGAACAAAGAAAAAAATGGGAGTCAAGATATAAATTAGAAATGGATGCTGTAAACCTACCCAAATGCAAAGTAATGCAAAAGCCAAATCAAGAATTAATTATGATCGAATAATTAACTGACTCCTGTTTCAGTTATTTTCTGTAACTGTTCTATAACTATTGTTCTATTTTGACTAAAGTCAACATGCACAAGGGAAGGTTAATTCTCAGAGTGATGAAAGTTATCTAAATAACCAGCTGCTCTACATGATGTTGTGTTATTAGAAAAGAGGCTCACCACACTGGTTCACAGTATTGCAGTTATACAGAATATATAAAAGGTTGTGTCCTAATACTGTTGTGTATGTAAATAGTTGCAAACAGGGAAGATTGCAGATTGCAAAAGTAGTGGGGTTTGAGCAGGAGATTCTGTTGCAATCATTGGTTGCCATAAACAAGAAGCGGGAAAATAGTCTCCAACGATTGGTTACAGTTCAAACAGTTCCACTATAAAAAGGTTGCAACATTTGACAGTTGCCAGTTGACTTTGTGTATTCAATAAACTCATTCCTTGTTAAACCACTCTGAGTCCTCGTCTATCAGAACCAAACAATTGTCGACGAGGATGGGATAGACAGAAGACCAGAGAATTGGCGGAATTGTCGCGCAAAGGCGGCAAATTCGAATACGTGTCAAAGTCAACCGAGCGGCCGCGGCAGAATAAGAAAAATTCTCCGAATGGCGCAGATTGGGTCATTGAAGGAATTCGACCCAAACTTCCCCGAAGATTGGGAAGAATACGTCGGACAGGTCGAAGGGTTCCTGCTAGTGAACGGAATCACAGACGACCGGAAAAAAGCGGCAGCATTACTGACGATTTGCGGCACACCAGTCTATCGAGTCGCTGTCGGTCTGTGTCAACCGCAACCGGTCTCAAGCGTGCCGTATGCCGATCTCCTAGCCAAACTAAAGGTCCACTTTACACCTAGGAGATCCGAACTATTCTGGCGGCGCATCTTCGAGAAAAGAAACCAGAGGCCGGGAGAATCCATACAAAAATTTGTCGCTGCCGTCAGGGAAGCCGCAGTACGATGTAAGTACGATAATCTTGAAATAAGAATTCGTGACCGTGTAGCACTGGGCTTGAGGGACGAGCAGCTACAAAACAGAATTATATCCAAACCCACTGGCGATCTGCAGGAGGTGATTGATGAACTTTTAACGTACGAATCAACCGGGTATCGCGACCCCCCCCCGCAGTAGCATGGCAGCATCGTCCGAGATCAACCAAGAGGGCTATGTGGACTACGGGGAGGCGGACCAGCAGTGGGAAGAAGATATCGCTGAAGTCTCCAGGCGATTCGGAAAATTGGCGCCAAGACCACCCAGAAGCGAAGGGCCCGAACCTAACCGCCATCAACAACCCGCAACTCCGCAAAGACAAGCGACAGGGCCACAACGACCTTGGAGGGACACCGCAACCAGACCGCGCGACAACGAACCCCAAAACCGGTGTGGCAGCTGTGGCGGCAACCATCCCCGCGCATCTTGCCGATTCCGTACCGCAAAGTGCAGGGCGTGTGGGAAGACCGGCCACATCCAGGCCATCTGCAGGAGCCGTGCTCGTGACAACCGCCTTCACGAAGTAGAGGTGTGGCCCGAAGGTAAGGTAACCCCTAACGTTAGTGGCAAGGAGACCCCTAAACGCTGGGTAAAAATTCCTAATTTAGGGGAGGTGGCGCGAGTCAACCGCAGGAGAATTGGGAAAAATGGCAATTTTCCAGAAGGAAAATTAAAAATCATAGTCCATCTGCAAGGGGTTCCTTGCAGAATGGAAATTGACTCAGGGGCTTCAGTGTCAATAATTTCCAGTGAAACCCTTGATAGGATTGAACAAATAAGTGGAAGAAAAATTCCACTTAGTTCAACAAAAATTCAATTAACTGATTTCCAAAAAAGCCCAATTAAAATAAAAGGAAAAATTAGTCTTCGCGTAGAATTTAAGGGATTTAAGGGGATTTTAGATTTAATAGTAACTGAGGGTCATAGGACTAGCCTAATTGGCATTAACTGGTTCCCTGCCCTGGGCATTTGGATCGGGGGAATAAATTCAATAATTAAAAATAAGACCCTCGAATCAGTCTGCAATGAATTTGCAGACGTATTCGACGGATCCCTTGGTAAATACAAAGGACCCCCAATTAAATTTAATCTAGACCCCTCAGTAAAACCTATCAGGCTTAAGGCCCGCAGGGTGCCTTTCGCCCTGAAGGAAAAAATCGAGGCCGAGCTCGAGAGGCTTGTAGGCCAAGGCGTGTTAGAACCTGTTGAGGGTGGTCTGTGGGAAACGCCGATTGTCACACCCCTCAAAACCAATGGGGATGTGAGAATCTGCGCTGACTACAAGGCCACCCTGAACATTGGAATGAAAAAACATGCTTACCCGGTCCCGACGGTGAAGCAGGTCCTCGCCACGATCCAGGACGGCGCCATGTTTGCCATGCTAGACTTGGCGCATGCGTACTTACAGTTGACTGTTTCTGAAGAGGCTGCAGAAGCACAGACGATTGTTACCCACAAGGGGGCGTTCCGAGTCCACAGACTGCAATTTGGCATTGCAGCAGCTCCAGGCATCTTTCAAGAAGTGATGGAGAGGACCTTAAAGGGCATACCAGGTGTATGCCCTTACTTTGATGATGTCTTGATAGCTGGAAAAAATGAAGAAATGCTAGTGGAGCGGCTGGAACAGGTATTGGGAAGATTTAGAAGGGCTGGTTTAAAACTAAAAAGGGAAAAATGTTGCATTGGGGTTAAGTCCACTGATTTCTTGGGGTTCAGGATAGACAAAAATGGAGTCCATCCAACCCCTGAAAAAATAAAAGCAATTAAATTGGCTCCTGAGCCTAGGAACAAGGCTGAACTACAAGCCTTCCTAGGCTTAGTAAACTTCTACCATACATTTGTGCCCCACAAGGCTGCCATTGCAGAACCTCTCCATAGGCTCTTAGATAAAAAGACTCCTTGGCAGTGGCAGAATAAACATAGAGTTAGTTTCCAAACTTTAAAGGACATTCTTTCCAGCCAATCAACTGTAACCCACTTCATAGAAAATAAACCAATTTACCTTGCGTGCGATGCTTCACCTTATGGTGTAGGGGCCGTGATCAGCCATTTAGACAACCAAGGAATACAAAGACCAATAGCATACTATTCCAGGACACTAACCAAGGCAGAGCGGAACTATGCTCAGATAGACAGGGAAGCATTAGCAATTGTGGCTGGAGTTAAAAAGTTCCATGACTACCTTTATGGTAGGAACTTTACCATACTGACAGACCACAAACCCCTGTTGGGACTGTTTACCACAGATAAACAGACTCCCCAAATCATGTCACCCAGGATGCTGAGATGGTCCATTTTCCTCTCAGCATACTCATTCTCTCTTCAATACAGACCGGGCAAGGACATGGGGCACGCAGATGCCCTTAGCAGATTGCCCTTAAACATCACTGAGGGTGACCCAGCCCCAGTGGGACAAATAATGTCCCTACAGGACATCCCCGACTTGCCTCTAACTGCTAAAGACATAGCTGTGGCAACAAGTAATGACCACACTTTAAAGAGAGTAATGGCCTGGGTCCTGAGTGGGTGGCCAAACGCCAACCCAGATGAAAAATACATTCCCTATTTTAGAAGAAAAGATGAACTATCAGTTCATTTGGGATGCTTACTGTGGGGAAATCGTGTGGTTATTCCTGGGATCCACAGATCAGCTATTTTATTAGAATTACATGAAGGACACCCAGGAATAGTACGGATGAAGGCGTTGGCCAGGAGTCACTTGTGGTGGCCAGGACTGGACAACGACATTGAGGAATGTGTTGCCAATTGCCATTTGTGCCAACGTTCTAGGCCAGAACAACAACACACCCGTACGCATAAGTGGGAGTTAGCTAGAAATCCTTGGTCCAGGATCCATATTGACTTTGCTGGACCTTTCCAAGGGCTAACATTTCTGGTGGTGGTTGATAGTTTCTCTAGATGGCTAGAGGTAGTACCAGTTAGTTCAGTAACTTCAGGAAGAACAATACAGGTATTAAGGGGCCTCTTTGCCACTCATGGGTTACCGGATGTCATCGTGTCTGATAATGGGCCACAATTCACATCTATTGAATTCCAGGATTTCCTCAAGGCCAACTCGATTAAGCACAAGACATCAGCACCCTTCCACCCATCCACCAACGGCTTGGCTGAACGAAATGTGAGGACCACGAAAGACGCCTTAAAAAGAATCATTCGGGGTGACTGGCATCAAAGACTGGCCGAATTTTTGCTGGCCCAACATACGACCCCATGCGCTGCTACAGGCAAAAGTCCAGCTGAAATGAGGTGGGGAAGGAGATTGACCACCAAATTGGACAGATTACACCCGGACAGACTTATACCAAGCGCTGAATTGGACATGCCAAATAGAACATTTAAAGTGGGGGAATTAATCTGGGCCAGGAACTATACCCAAGGGGACAAATGGATTCCAGGGGTGGTTACTGAAATCTTAGGTCCCTTGTCGTACATTATTGAGGGGGAAGGGAATAGGATCATTAAAAGACATCTAGATCAGCTGAGGAAGAGATCTAGTGGATGCTTGCCAGAAGATGGGGACCAAAATATATTGGGGGGAAACAGTACATCCAGGGTCAGTAATAACATCATGCCAGAGAGTGAGGGAGAGGAAAGGCAAAATAATTCACCCCCTGGTACTCAACAACAACCATTTAGTCAATTTGACTGGGTAGCACCCCTGCGAGGTAGGCCAGTGACCACTGATCTTCAAGCACAAACAAATACACAAATCAGCAACAGGGAAACATCAGAGTCGGGTAGCCAAGAGCCCAGGTCCAACAGAGACAATCAGCCAAGCATAAATTCAGGAAAAGGGGTCCCTTGCAGCCAGAGCAATAGATACCCTTCTAGAATCCATAAGCCACCAAAATATCTAAAGGATTTTGTTCAGAAATAACAACAACTGGGGGGTAAGGGGTGTTGTGTATGTAAATAGTTGCAAACAGGGAAGATTGCAGATTGCAAAAGTAGTGGGGTTTGAGCGGGAGATTCTGTTGCAATCATTGGTTGCCATAAACAAGAAGCGGGAAAATAGTCTCCAACGATTGGTTACAGTTCAAACAGTTCCACTATAAAAAGGTTGCAACATTTGACAGTTGCCAGTTGACTTTGTGTATTCAATAAACTCATTCCTTGTTAAACCACTCTGAGTCCTCGTCTATCAGAACCAAACAAATACACTTAGGGATATATTGGTTATTAGATAGGAAATAGGGACGCGGTGGCTCAGTGGGTTAGGATGCTGAGCTTGTTGATCAGAAGGTTGGCAGTTTGGCGAATCAAATCCCGAGTGCCGCGTAGCAGAGTGAGCGCCTGTTACTCGTCCTAGCTTCTGCCAATCTAGCAGTTTGAAAGCATGTAAAAATGCAAGTAGAAAAATAGGGACCACTACGGTGGGAAGGTAACAGTGTTCCGTGCGCCTTTGGCGTCTAGTCATGCCGGCCACATGAGCACGGAGACGTCCTCGAACAAGCGCTGGCTCTTCGGCTTTGAAACGGAGATGAGCACCGGCCCCTAGAGTTGGAAACGACTAGCACGCATGTGCGGGGGAACCTTTACTTTTACCTAGATAGGAAATGGTTTAACAACCAGAATTATTGTAACCCCACCCCTTTTTTATTAATACATCTTGCTATACAGACTTTATGAGAATAATATTTGGGGAAAAATGGTTTAGTCAGAAGCCAAAAATATTGACAACCCATGTCTGTGATGTTGGCAACTTTGGAATGTGAAATCAGGGTCTGACCAACTCAACTGATTTTAGATTTGATCATGTTTCTTTGTAAACCTTGTACCCCTTCCTCTTTTTCTAACTGATTCCAGCTACAAAAATCATTACCTGCTTTTGCAAACTGATATTTTCTGACCAGATGCCTCTTCCTTGTTTAATTAATCAAAATTGGACTAATTTATTACAATATATTGCCAAAACGTTTAGGCACACAATAAAAATAGTGTGATATTGACTTTTTTTTTTCTAACCACAGAAGAAACTCGTATAGAATTTTAAATGTAGTATACTCTATTGTATGGAGTATATATACATAGAATGAAGGCTACTGCTAAGCTTGTAAGCCACCCTGAGTCTTCGGAGAAGGGCGGGATATAAATGGAATTAAAATAAAAAAAATAAATAAATATAGTATATGTGCCTTACTAATCAGGTGATATCCCTACAGTTTATAGATTTTTCTGGACATACAGTATATGGAATATCCTTCAATTTTGAGACTACTGGTCATGTATTCTGTTATAGATTAATATATGAAATTTGATTTGTCATTGTGTTTTGAACAAACATTATCTTTTCTTATTTGTGTTCTTAAAATGAAAACACAAAATACGTTTCCCTAATACCATATGATAACAATAACAACAACAACAACAACAACAATAACAACAACAACAACAACAACAATAATAATAATAATAATAATAATAATAATAATAATAATAATAATGATGATGATGATGATGATGTCAGAAGGGACCTTGGAGGTCTTCTAGTTCAACCCCCTGCTCAGGCAGGAAATCCTATACCATTTCAGACAAATAGTTGTCCAGTCTCTTCTTAAAAATATCAGTGTTGGAGAATTCACAACTTCTGGAGGCAGGTTGTTCCACTGATCAATTGTTCTAACCAGGGCTTTTTTTGTCACAGAACGCTCAGAACAGAGTTCCGGCACCTTTTTTGGATGGAACCTTGTAGGCTAGGCAAGGCAGGTTGTATGACGTGTGAGTTTCGGCACCTTTATCTTTTACAAAAAAAAGCACTGGTTCTAACTGTCAAGAAAAGGTAATGTTTGCTCAAAACACATTGACACATCAACTTTCATATATCAATCTATAACAGATTGCATGACCAGTAGTCTCAAAAATTAAGGATATTTCATATACTGTATGTCTGAAAAAATCTATAGACTTTAGGGATATCACCTGATTAGGTGATATTCAGATGATAACTATAAGGGATATAGTTACTAAAACTGTTATGTAGCGAGGAATAAATCTAGAGTACCACTGGTTTTTGGTATATAAATATACTGGCACATATGGATGATAGGGCAATCTTACAGTGTTTTGTTTAAATAAATTATTTCAGCTAGAGTGCTTCAAAGAAGCAAAATGTAAACACTATGATTTTATTTTAGTTACAGCAGGAAATCTGCTCCTTTGAAACCTTAGACTATTACAGCCCATTTTGAATAAATGTTTTAAAGCTTAAATTGGACTTTAGATGCCTATACTCAATAATTGAGTGTAAATAATTATACATAAAAGTCATAAGCATTACTTTATGAATTAAGATAATAGGATATTCAGGAAGTTGATTTAGCTTCTATTGGCTTGTGACCAAAATGAAATTCAAGTGGAAGTTGTAGGGAAGCTTAATCATTAACTAATTCTGGAGATAGCAATATTAAATATAAATTAGTGTTATCCTAAACCAGTGTTTGCATTTTGAATTTTCTGTTCTCTTTAAGAACTACAACTGTGTGACTGGAACTGTTTCAAAATAATTTGGTTCACTCCTGTGAGGAAGGATATTATTAGGATTGAAATTGGCTGTTTGCTTATAATCCTTCTTCAAAACAATATCTTACCACTTAAATGTTCTGTATAATTTTAGTGCTAAACAGCAACTTGTATTAGGAAGCTAAGCTATGCAAAAACATTTAATTACCAGCACATTATATTTTGATATACAAAGCTAAATGGAATTGTGGTAACATAAATTCATTCTTTACTGGGGTGATACGATGTTTTCCTACTGTGGAAAAGATGAAGATTCAAACCTAAGTGAGTTTGGTTATATAAATAGCTTGTTTAAGGTAGGAGCCCAATAAGCAAACAATTAGCAGAGTCACCAGACTGTCAGACAACTCTAAGTCTCTATTAGACTGTACGTTTGAATGCTTTTGTTCCTTCAGATATCTAAAAGTATCTTTAAAACCTTCCCATTGAAAATGGAAAAAGGTAATGAAATGTGCCAAATCTGTGCTGTAATTTTCTTTTTTTAAGATTGTTTTTTCTTCCTTCCATCTTCTTTCCCAGATTGGTCACAATTCCTTTGAAATCCATTCTGTTAGTAATTTTGAGCTTCCTTATAAGGAAGTCTTAAGTGGATACTTGAGTGTTTCTGATCTACATCTCTCCATTGTTTTGCAGCCTCTTCAGTTGCCTTTGGTGCCTAAACTCAGAAGATTAGGTCGTTAATGCCATATTTGCTTAGGCTTTAAACATAGTGTAAAATGCTGACAACAATGTAGACAGCTAAGCAGATCAAGGTGCAAAAAAAGGAAGATGTGTACCCTCTTCATTACATTGGAATTAAAATGAACCCAAAAGCTGTGCACTTGAGCTTAACCCCGCCCAACCTAAAACTCCATATTCTTTGAACAAATATATTAAAAGCAGCTGCCTTTCTATCTCATTAAAAATGAGAGACTAATAGTGCTCGAAAGCTTATTTTCTATTCAAATACATTAAAATAAGTGAGATTCTTCTTCAAGTAAATGATATGCAAAATCTTGTTGCTAGAATAGCCGTAATATATGAACACTAAAATTAGCTTTCTATGAAATCAGATTTTTCTGCAATAGATAATCTTAATCCCTGAAAATTGGGATTAAATATGAGATGAAGAGATTGGGAAAAAGTTTAAGTTACTCAGTGGAAAGAAGGATGGAAGACACAATTTTATGCTTTCTTCTTTTAATTTATTTCTTGTTCTCTATTATAACTTTGTTATTGTTTATTTTGTATATTTTACTGCACTGAAAAATTCTTAGAGAATTGTTCCTGAGAGCACAATACAGAATAACAGAGTTGGAAGGGACCTTGTAGATCATCTAGTCCAACCCCCTGCTCAAGCAGGAGACAAGTGGCTGTCCAGTTTCTTCTTGAAAGCTTTCAGTGATTAAGGAATGTCTCCATAAAATAGTTGCTTGTGATGCAGTGGTGGGTTCATGTTATATATTTGGCAAATAATATTTTAATTAATTAATTAATTAATTAATTGAATTTATATACCGCCCTTTCCTGAAGGACTCAGGGCGTTTTTAGAAAAATCAGGATCTGTAAACTATTGCCTTAATGATCACTGAGATAAAGAATTATCCTGTGAGTTTAGCCCTAGTCCACTTATGCATCATAGGTTTCACAAGCAGACATTTACAGCAGGTAATATACCAATTTAGATATAATGATACATAAGTATATTTAGTTTCATTTGCAATTACAGCTCATTCAAAACAAAATATTTAATGAGAATTTCAATAAAAATATTCTGTACTAATAATATCAAACCCCTAAGCACCTTGACCTTTTTCAAAGGAGGAGGATAAGGTAATTGCCTCTTCTAGAACACATGGAAGACTTCAAGCAAAGTATAGCCTAGTATTTCGAATCATATTTCTAATTCAAGAGACTAAAATAGTCGGTTAAAATGTAAAGACAAGAAGAGTTATTTCAGGATCGCCCACATCCTCTCTGTTATTGACCTACCGACTTTAATAGACATAAAAAATGAGGAAAACAATTTTATTGATATGAGTTAGAGCAAGAAGAAAGGATATATGTCCTTTGACCGCAGACTTAAAATCAACACATATGATTCACCATCTCAAACTGGAACTATACTGTTCTAAAAAAAGCAAAGGATTCTCTTTATCCCCTTTTATCCATTACCAATAATAATAAGGTGGTGATGGTGGCAACAGACAGCTCTTCTTTGAAAAATCACACTAATGGCATCCCTAAAAAGCCTAACTCCAGAATTTGTGGATGAACATACAAAGGCTTCCACCTTGAGGATTATCATTTATGGAGATGTGTTCTTCCAGAGCCTGCTGTTTACAGCAAAGAGACTATCCATGTGCTGAATTGTAACTTTACTTATTAATACTTTTTGGGAAAGTCCGAAGGAACTAACATTGCTGTAAAACATAGGTTTTGCTGTATCATGCTAGTACAATGATGTTAGGTGGAAGATTTGCAATTGAGCTCCAAAACTTTGCTAAATAAAAGTCTAAGTATATTCTGGAGAGAATATATTTCTAAGAGAAGTATAGTTGAAGGAAACATATCCTCCAATATTCTAGGAAATTTGGTAGATACCCTACAAAGGCTCCAGAATCTTTAAGAATGGACTTCACACCTTAAACAGATCCTGTTCCCATCTACCTTTCGAATGCAATTCTATATGCCAGGCAAAGTCCTTAGCCAACACCAGGGCTTTTTTTCTAATAGAACGCTCAGAACGGAGTTCCGGCACCTTTTTTGGATGAAACCTTGTAGGGTAGGCAAGGCAGGTTGTATGACATGTGTGAGTTCCGGCACCTTTTTCTTTTTTTTAAAAAAAAAGCACTGGCCAACACTAAATGTCTGCCTCTGTTTTAGGGGCAAAGGAAATTGAATGGACTAAACATTATACTTGCACAAAGTTCATGTTATTGGTAAATTCAGCTGAGGATTTTAACATGAAACTCAAAGACAACAGAAGCTAGAGAAATGATCATGGCCATACAAGGACATGAAAAAGGGGATAGACCAAGGATGTCAAACTGCCAGCCTGTGGGCCAGTTACATCATACAGAGGCTGCACCCATCCCAGCTCCAGCAATGCAAAAAAAAAGTCATGATACATTGCAACATGTCACGTGACATGGCGAGTTTGACACCCGTGGGATAGACATTAGTAGTGTAATATTTTAATATGGAGAAAAGCACTATAATCATATCATCATTATGAAATATCTAAGGAATTTCTCTATCTTTTTAAAAGAAAAAAAGCCCTCTTCCAAAATAGTTCATCTGAATCCACCTATCCAGGTGGCCACAGTTATTATTTGTTTTAGAAGTAGAGCTCTAGCTCCCCTTATGGAAATACAACATGATCTCATTGAATAGGAATTGGAGGTCCCCATTTTGTCTAGACAATGAGAGATTGTCTTAACATCTGTATTAACATTTTCTGTAGATCTTAGTCTGCAACCAATTCAACCAAAGGCAATATTTCAGACTTATTGCATTCCATTGTGTTTGTATAGAAGAGTAATGAGTAAATCATCCTATTGGAGATGCAATGAGATAATACATCATATATATTTTTGTAATGTCCTAAAACTGTTGTTCTGGGAAGACATCACTACACCTATAAATTTGATTTTGAGAGATATATTGATATTTTTGAATTGCCATATTCTTAAAAACAACTTACAAAACAAAACAGGTATGCTACAGATTCTATCACAAAAGAAGCTCCATCTGGCAGGACCCGGGTATCTATCTATCTATCTATCTATCTATCTGTCTGTCTGTCTGTCTGTCTGTCTGTCTGTCTGTCTGTCTGTCTGTCTGTCTGTCTGTCTAATTCATGTAGCCACCAATGACTTTGGGCAGCTCACATTGCAAAACATAAAACAAGAAATTACAGAACAACTTTGCACAAAAGCTGAGGCCTCTAGAATAGTATTCCAATGAAACCATGCATGTTAGGGTGTACTGACAACCTGGCCCATTGTTTCAGAGAAAAGTCAGATTTTTCAATTCTTTCTTACAGATTAAATGAATCAGGGCCATGTTATTTAGCAAATTCAAGAAAACACATTTCTTCTTTTCTTCATGCACCTGATCCTGCCCGTCATCAAATCAAGACTAAATTTGCATACTCTTTAAGGCAAGATACTGTTTGTTTGGAAACTACAGGCATCCATACTGGTTCTGGTTTCCTAGCAGACCATGATGTCTGATCTACTAATATGCCAAAATATTTTGGGGGGATTGATGAGTGAGCATGTGAAAGCTTTTTAATTTAGAGGACAGTATTTCCTTTAAAGGCCAAGAAACAATACTCAAACCTAAGTAAACATGAGAGATACTTTATTTGCAAGTGACCGAGGGGAAAAAAAAGCAGGGTACATGTTGCACCCCATAGTCAATGCATGTTCTCCATTCTTTTCCCAATTTCAAATTCATTTCTCTTCAGCACTGAGTAGAAAAGACAGGCAAGACAGCAACATGTCCATCTGAATTTTATGGGTGTTCAGGCATAATATCAAACAACCATTTACAATGAAAGTTACTGTATTACATTAATTCAGGAAAAACAACATGGCTTTAGATTGAAACCAGAAACTTAGAGCTATTGTTCTTTTTTTCCAGATGTATGGAAGCTCTACTAGTTCTATAAATGGATTTGACAGTTTTCCTATGCAA
Organism: Vipera ursinii; assembly: GCF_947247035.1. NCBI lineage: Eukaryota > Metazoa > Chordata > Lepidosauria > Squamata > Viperidae > Vipera > Vipera ursinii. The sequence continues at coordinate 35,068,010 of NC_139521.1, forward strand.
TTTATCTATCTCCAATAACCCAGTCTTTGTCCAACAACAAAATCATTCATTTATTACAATATTATACAATATTGGCAGGAAACATGATTTTTAATGGATGTTTAAATTGAAGAGTGTGTGCAATGTGCCAAAAGAAGGAAAACTTATTCATCTTTAATATTTATTGAGCCATAGTCTTAATATGATCCAATATGTAATATTTTATACAAAGGAAGACAATGTTAAAATATGTCAGAGACCAATTTATTATTATACAATTCAGATAATAACATTTTACCAAATTCATTTACACAGAGACAGAGAGAGAGAGAGAAAGAGAGAGAGAAAGATGCACCATAGCAACAATATTTAATATTTAATACAATATTTAAACAATTTATTTTCATTAATACTTAATGGAGATGGTACTAAAAAGAGTGCTAATGGTATCGCCATTCTAGTTCTCGCAAGCATTTTAAAAATGAGGCAAGCTGCTCATTTGTGCCCTTGACCATATAATTTCTTCACTTTGGGTACTTTTGATGTTACTGTGGGTAGAAGTCCTGGAAAACAAATATTAAACCTATCGGTAGAACATATTAGACCTATTGGCCCCAATTCTTTATTGCTTCATTATTATATTTGGTGATGAGATGTCACAGGTTACATGGGCTGCCCTTGCTCTAAGCAATGCAGCTCATGAGTAGACTCTCACTACATTGAAAAACAATGTCCTATCTTGGTTGTGTCACAAGTGATTATCTGCTGTTACAAAAAGGGTGTGGCCTTCACTACCTTGTATATCATAATATATCACTTAGATTCATCTCTTCTTGAATAAGGACTTTGTTTGTATAATTTCCAGAAGTGATAATGTCCTCTAAAACTGGTCACAAAATGAAATATTTTGAGTTATTGATCTTTATAACAAAACAAAGGCAAAGGCAAAGGAAAATCATTATTTTAAATTCATGCTTAATTTGGCTATAAATAAAACAAGAGTACAGTCTGGTTTTGTGCAGTAGCGCAGCAGTTGATGAATCACAGGGCTCCGCATCCTACAGCCAATTTCTGCCTGGTAGGGGATCCTAAATGGGCCTGAAGTTGCCCTATAAAGGCAACAAAGAAGGAAGGAAGTTCCATCAATTGCGGAGAGATGACCCTCCAGAAACCATCAGGAGAAAGGCTAGCTTAACTTCAGAATCTAGCCCAAGCTACAAGCAGCCAAAGCCCAAAAACACTACGTTAAGCTGACTGTAAACAACATGTTTGGAACTGGGTAAGAACATTGATTTTCTCTCTTCTACTTGAAAATTGATTTCCTGGAAGAAAAAAAGAAAAGAAAAACTCCAAGAAGCAAAAAGTCTCTGAAAGTGAGAAGAGAGACATCTTTGCCCCACCCTCTTGCAGATGGAAGCGCCAAATTAAACTTTTCAGTTGGAACAGAAATATATTGAAATGAAATAAATATATTATATAAGACTTAATTTGGATAAGTTTGAAATCAGTGAAATTTGTTAAGATTTGCCTTTTAACTCATGAAAATAGAAGTAAACAATTGTCTATTACTGACTAGTGCTGACATCTAGTGGTGGATTAAAATGTACAACAGCAGCTGCTTTAATACAGGGACTGGCAAAGCCCAGGAAAAGATAACTTGTTTTTTGTGACCTTTAGTGTTTTAATAATGGAGAACAGCTGTGACAAAAAAGAAAGAAAACATTTTGGGCTCTCTACAAAGTGAGAATTATAAACTCTAAAAACAAGAATTGACCTTTCTGGATTACAAATACCAACTCAACTGTGACTCTAAAGCTGTTTGAAGAGAAAGGAAAACCCTGAATTTTAGCTATCATGGAAAACCAGAGATCTGCAGAAAGAATATACCAAGAAAAAACAAATACTTTCCAGAAGGAGATCTATGCTATGTTTCAACTAATCCAAACAACAATGATCTCAAACCATGAGAAAATTAAAAATAACTTTGAAAATATAAATGAACACATCGCCTATTTAACTTTACAACACAAAAATTCTCAGAAAATAAAACAGAGTGAGTAGAAAAAAAACAGACAACTGAATAAAGACAGAGGAGAGAGATTTCAAGATGGAACTTAACAATAAAAGAAAGTACAACTTAACCCAGATGGAAAAAAAACTTACAGGAAATACTGGGCATGGAAAAGGTAACCTATACTCTAAGATTACAAAATACGTTTGAGGACAAAATGGATTCTGACAGGAGAACTATAAAAACTTGAGAGACAATAAATAAATAAAATTAAGAAAGAAAGAAAGGAAAAGATTCTCAATGAATACGAAGGGGCGAAACCTTCCTATAAAAACATTTTACCTGTTTTGCCTTTTGTACCTGCAACAACATTTTTAAGTTTATGGAAAGATTCTTTGATTCAGTGACACATATTGATCATGAAAGTTGTTTTGCAAAAAAAAAAGTTAAATGAGAATTAAGAAATTAGATGATTGAATTTACCAGAGGGAATATTTAAAAATTAAACATCTGTTTGAATATGGTTAAAGAAATAGAAAGATTTTGGATATAAATGAAGATTAGTTTAACCCCTCAAGTAACATAGTATTTTTTTTCTTTTTTCCTTTGTGGTTTTTTTTTTGACATGAGAAATATAAAAACGTTAGGATGGTTTATATAAAAGAAATGTTTTCTCTGTTTGTTTTTTCTTTCTTTCTTTCTTTTAAGATATGAGAAATGTAAAAGTGTTGGGATGGTTTCAGTGGTGGGATTCAACCATTTTGCACCAGTTTGGCAAAACCAGTAGCTAATTTTTTTTCCTGGGCCCAGAATGGATTTCTGGAAGTGGCATCCACACAGAGAACCAGTTTTTCACATATTTGAATCTCATAACTGAATGGTCTGTATGAGTAAAAACGACTTAAATACTTAAGTGTAACTAATTTTGTTAAAATATTAAACAGTAAGAATGCTTTGAATATTGTGGGAAAACAAATTTAAATAAGAATTTTGTAAATAGAATCTATGATGATCAAGGTGATCAATTAGAAAAGAAGCTTTATAATGATGTGGTTATTATTTGCAGAAACATGAGAAAACGCCTATATTTAATTTATTTTTTGCAAATAATAACTGTATTAATTTAATGTTGGCAAAAAAGAATGATATTGGAAGAAGAGAAATCAAGCAAAGCTATTACATGGACTATAGAATTATAGAAATTAATTGTTATTGATTGTTTTTTTAAATACTAACCCAGGCAACACACTGTTTACCAAAAATTAAGGTGATTATGTTAAAAATCAATAAAACATATTTTAAAAATAAAACTAGACTAAACAGGAAAAGGCTAGATCGTTCAATTTTTGCATGATCCATTTCTTCCAACCTGGTGTCATCCAGATGTGTTGGGATAATGGCTGCTAGCATTCTCTCTCAGCATATCCTTCAGCACATCTGTCTAAGTATCCAGAGACTTGCACTTTACATATCTGGAGATAACCAGGGTATTATGACACATATTTGGGCATCTGGACATGAGAAGGAGGAAATCTTCATGTGCATCCAGTTGGACTTAAAATAAATGCATTTTTTTAATAAAGCAAGACTCCCTAAAAAGTCAAATAGTTTTATGGTATTATCTGTCTCCATTGCATCTTTCTTGAATGTTTGCAGAATTACAAAATACTTTGTAGTTGGCAACCTATTAACTGTAACTAGGATCATCACTGGAGTTTATTAAAAATTCAGTAACAAAACCACTTCCAAGAACAGATATTTGAATTCATATAGTGACAATTTTGGAAGAGCAAACTGAAATATTATGTTGCATGGTCTGTATTTATCACTGGGACCACCTGCTTTGGAATTTTTGTGATTGAGACTGAATAATTTTTAAAAGCTCATGCATTTTTGGCATTTAAATGAGCATTAGTCTTTAATGCTGTGGTTTTCATGTAAATGGATTATCTATGTAGAAACACCATTATGAGTATTGAGAGAAAAAAATAATGTATAAAGTAGTAAGTATTGAAAAAATTCAGAGGCGACAGGCCAACCAAATCCAATAACCTTAAAAGAATATTGAAACCTCACTGCTACTGACTTGGTTTTCTTCTATTATTTATGCACTTAGTTTGGCAGCCAAATTAACTACATGGCTGAGATCCTGCATCAAAATTAGAAGTCCAACTGAGTATAAACGTAAGACTTGTTTATTTATACCAATGAAATATTAGCATCAAGATTGATCCTGGATGATTTCAGCATGATTTTCTTTTGCTTTTTCTTTCTTTCTTTCTTTCTTTCTTTCTTTCTTTCTTTCTTTCTTTCTTTCTTTCTTTCTTTCTTTCTTTCTTTCTTTCTTTCTTTCTTTCTTTCTTTCCAAAGAACAAAAACTTGGCTGATGGGATTGGGAAATAGAATTAAAAAAATTAGACCATTTATGGTGTCAAAACGTCTTGCCGCCAAAACTGAAATACTTATGAGCAATGCAATTTGTATCAGCCAATTTCTTTTTTAAAAAAGTGTCAGACCTTCCCCAGTCAGCCCCCTCAGGAAAGTAAGACTCTTGAATACATTGAGTTGAATCAAAATAACTTTTATTGAGAGAAACTGGATGCAATAAAGTCAGGCAGAATCTGAGGACTCTGCACAAAGCACAAAGAACTCCAGTTGCCAGGGGTCACCATCAAACTTTACCCCAAGGGATGGGGTCTTCCAACTTTTCTCCCTTGCTAGGGCAGCTCCAGTTGGGGCAGTAGTTCTGGTGGCCCCCTTCAGTGCTGATCCTCTGGCTGTGGTAGTGGCTGCTGAGGTCATTGAGAAATCCAGTGTGGAGGCTGTCAATGATACTCTCCCATCACCATCTTCTGCTTGGGTCTATCGGGCCTTGCTGGTGGCAGCCTTGGCAAGGGACTCACATGCCTTGAGGGCTTCAAAGGTGTCCATTATGAACTTCATGGCTTGCTCCATCATCAGGTCAGCATGGCTGGGTTCTCCATCCTGAGCCAACATCACTTCTGTGCACTGTCCCCACAGAAGAGTGATAGGTCTCTCCAAGTTGACCAGTACTGCAAATTCTGCCTATTGTCAGACCTGCCCCAGTCAACCTCCTCAGGAAAGTAAGACTCTTGAATCTATTGAGTTGAATCAAAAGAACTTTTACTGAGAGAAATTGGACGCAGTAAAGTCAGGCAGAATCTGAAGATCCCACACAAAACCCAAAGCAATTCTTTCAGTTTCCCCATCCCAACCCCACTCATCAGTCCACCAGCAGCCAATGTGATGCCAAGAAGATATTTTGAGAACACTGAGGTGCTAGGTAGATAATAGTTCACACTCAGGGTGTGATCGCCTTGGAACCTGGTGAAAACTGTCTAGGAAGGAGTCCTTCCCATCTCGAAGAAAGTCACCCTCCCTATTCCCAAGTGAACAGCAGAAGCAAAAAATCCCAAGCATGCTATTCCCCCTCCCCCCCAGCACGATGGCAGGACACCAGAGTACAAATGGTGGGTCTGACAAAAAGTTAGACTTACATCCAATTTCTTAGTTCTAATTAATTTGCTTACTTATTTTTTGCAGCTTCTCTTCCTTCTACCTATTTTATCCAGAGCAAATTTCCATTTCATATTTCATTTGCTTCTTATTAGATTATATATCTAACTTTTATATATCTAACTATATATATATCTTTTCTTATATTTATATATAGTGTATGAAAGAACAACTGACTAAATGTTGTTTATTTCCAATCATTTTTCCCCTTAAAATCAAGAAGACTAAAGTGGTATTGATCATTTTGTTTTAAAAAAAAAATTATAATAACATGCTGGACTTGTCTTTAGATTTCAAAAGAAAAACATAAGAAACTCTGGTAAGCAAAGCCCCAAAGATCTTAAGTTCATAAATAATTAGAAAAATACCGTGGGCCGAGCAACTTCTCTTCCCAACATTTTTGCATATTTGAATTCATCATTGGCCTCAAACTCATTAGGTATTGTTCAATACAGTGTTATACAAAACTAGGTAATAGAACACATATTTAAAGGTATTTTAGACAGAAACACAAAAAAGTTCTCAATCAAAATGAAGAACTTATTTAAAAATACTGGTTTATAACTTAAAATGATATAATGCAAAGAAAAAAAGGAATAAATAAAGTAAAGCAAGAGCACACATATTAACATTACTGAACTCCGGATGGCCCCCGACCTTCGCTCCTTCTGGCGTGATCTAAAAACGTATCTATTCGAACAAGCTGGCCTGGCCTGATGGGTTTGGGTTTTAACATTATTTTAACTAACCTACTACATTGGGCAAAATCATTTAACTTTAAATCTTGCATCCTGTATTTATATTTTTGTTGCCCTGTACACCGCCCTGAGTCCTTCGGGAGAAGGGCGGTATATAAATCAAATAAATAAATAAATAAATAAACAAACAAACAAACAAACAAATAAATAAATAAATAAATAAATAAATAAATAAATAAATAAATAAATAAATAAATAAATAAATAAACATAGTTTTCTTATAAAGGTTTCTTAGAAAGGCTGGTTACAAAAGGATTTTTGACATTTTCCACTGTATTTGTAAGCAGATAAAGTAGATAGATTTTCCCATACTGAGGAAGAAAAAAAAATGTCTAATTTATCAAGCATAGGATTCCGTGTGTGTGTGTTTGTGTGTGTCAGTGCGTGTGTATTTTATTTTATTTTATGTTCTACTGGAATTCTGATCTAGTTTTGGTTCAGAAAAATGTTTTTGCTTAGAGACAGAATGTTTCTGCTTGGCATGAATCAGCACTAGTTCTTAATTACACAAAAAATATTCCATCAATTCAACAGTGTCACCATATGGGACCCAGGAGCTATGCTGTTATTGTTGTGGAACCTGCTCTATGAACCTTTTTTCCAGTCCAAAATTCAATTAAACATCACCACCCCAATTCTTTTGGCCTTTAAAAAGGCTTGAGGGACGCGGTGGCTCAGTGGGTTAGGACGCTGAGCTTGTCGATCAGAAGGTCGGCAGTTTGGCGGTTCGAATCCCGAGTGCCACGTAACAGAGTGAGTGCCTGTTACTCGTCCCAGCTTCTGCCAACCTAGCAGTTCGAAAGCACGTAAGGTAAGAGCATTCCGTGCGCCTTTGGCGTCTAGTCATGCCGGCCAAATGACCACGGAGACGTCCTCAGACAAGCGCTGGCTCTTCAGCTTTGAAATGGAGATGAGCACCGGCCCCTAGAGTTGGAAATGACTAGCATGCATGTGCGGGGGACCCTTTACCTTTACCTTACCTTAAAAAGGCTGTAAAGACCCAGGTTGACCCAGGATGGCACATAAGCCTTTTGTAACTATATGACTTGTGTGGCTGTCCTATGTTTTATTGAAAAAGGGTCCCTTCAAATAAATTTTGCAATTTAATGGACTTTTTTAATATTTGTGCATATATTTTTTTAAAAAATGAACTCAACATTCTGATGCAATTTTTCTCTGTTTGACAATTCACATCAACAGTTAAAATCAAATGGACCAGTTGAATCATTTTGGGGACAATTCACATAGATGGTCATGTTTTAACTAGGGCAACCGTTTAATCTTTTTTTAATGTTTGTATTTGGTATTTTATTCTGCCCTGTGAACCGCCCTGAGTCCTCAGGGAGAAGGGCGGTATATAAATGTTATTAAATTAAATTAAATTAAATCTAAGGGGCAACAAATGCAATAATTTGCCACAATAAAGTATGCTTTCTGTGCAGTGATTTGCTCCTACTTTTCATCTCCTCAACTATCTTTCTACCTTATCTTCTTTTGAAGTTTTTTTGGGCACAAAATGTTTTGCTAATCCTGACTCACTTGGAAACACACAATCATGCACACAAATCTTTGCCACCAGCAGTAGTTTAATTTTGCTGAGAAAATGTTATCTTTCCCTCAAGCTTATGATGGAAACCGTTTTATGAGCAAATATATTAATAAATATTACTGCTAGCTAATATTTATAGTACATTTAGTTCAGAGAACTGAAATTGGTAGATTTTAGAGCAATACATTTTTACAGGGGTGCAGAAAATGTTTCATTTAAAAAAAACAAATTAATAGATAAAAGTCACTCTAAAAGTTAATACTTAATTGAGTTCCTTATAATGTATTGTCATGACTAATACATGCATAAAATTAAGCTATGAGGGCAATGTTTCATTACAGACATAGAAGAAGAAAAACAGCTTCTTCTAGCAAAATTGCAGTTGATGAATATTCATCTAGTTCATGTCTGTGCTGTGACTAAGAACATGTACCCACATTTTCATTTTTTAAGATGGGAAGAACTTCTGCTCAAATTACATTGAACCTAGAAAAAATAAGTATAATCTCCACAGCCATTTTGTCTCCTATAATTTTTGCCCCTTCCACAAATCTGGGAAAACTCCATGTAAATGCACTCCATATATCTAATTTATGCTGAGCTTGACCTATACTAAAAAACAAAAAAACAACAAAAAAACAAGTGCGGTTTTCAGTGGACTGAAGATTTAGCTTAGACATTTACAATAAAAAAGGGAAAAATGAATGTTTCTTTGCTTTTGAAAATTGTACTTTCAAAATGTTGATTCATGTGAATCTTTTTCCTGAGTATGCTGTCATTAGAAGTTTTGCAGTATTCTACAAGTTTAAAGTCCTTCCTTTGATCTTTTGTCTGCCTGTCTAGTTAGCTCAGCAAAGATGCCGAGAAGCAACTGGCAGAGAACTTCCTGTTCAAATACGCCATTTGCTGTTGTTGTTGGTTTGAGCTTCATTTAGTGGGAAAGCAGGATTCAGATTTAACAAGCAAACAAATTAGTAACAAGATAACTTGAAAGAAGACATATTTTCCTCTCTTCATTAATCTGTAACTGAGTATCAGAATAAACTCCTAGTTTATAGTGATACAGACATTTTCAACTTACCTTCCTTTAAATTACATCCTTTATTTTTTTAAAAAAATGCAGCTTTTTTTGCTTTTGTTCTTTGGCAAGGATGTTTTCTTGTTGCAGACATTTAAAATGTGCATTCTTCCTAATACAAGTTTTATTTTAAAATGAAATGACAGCTTTTAGTACTGTATCTTTTTTGGATGTTGAATATTTGAATGAGAGAAAACAGATAGCAACAGATTTGGGGTCTTCCTCATGGCTGCATTAAAGTATTTTCTTTCTATCCTTGAGGCAAAAAATATATTGCAGTGCCCTTACTGTGAAGTCTATTCTATCTCAATAATAATAATAATAATAATAATAATAATAATAATAATAATAATAATAATAATAATAATAATAATAATAATAAAAACAATGAGAGATGTACATTCTAACAGTTTTCATGACAGAAAAGTTAAGGAAAGGAACTTTATTTCATCATCAGTTGGTGAAAATATTAAACAGAACAGAATAACAGAGTTGGAAGGGACATTGGAGGTATTCTAGTCTAACCCCCTGCCCAGGCAGAAAACTCCATGCCATTTCAAAAAAAGGCATTTCATTTTATGGAAATATGGAAAGCAAAGCATTTATTTAGAGAGTGGATTTAATCAAACTTTAAAATTCAGCCCCCTTAAATCTCACACCAGTCATGGGAGTTTATTGTTACTTAATTGAATATTCAGTCTCATGAGAATTGACCTTGCAAATTTTCAGGATTTCATTCCTTGTGAGGCTTTTATTATTCTGCCATGTTCTCAGGCTGTTTGAAATATCCTTTCAGTTTTATGGGAAGGATGCTTTGAACTTATGTAATGACTGCAATTGACAAAGGTGATGGTGTTATTTTCTGTTTCATGTATTGCCATCACTTTGAAGCCTCTGTGATTGATACACATCCGTGACATCTAAATCTTGAGATATCTCACAACCAGTTGTTGTTGTTGTTGTTGTTGTTGTTAGTTGTGAAGTCATGTCCAACCCATCGTGACCCCATGTACAATGTTCCTCCAGGCCTTCCTGTCCTCTACCATCTTCTGGAGACCATTTAGGCTCATGCCTACTGCTTCAATGACTCCATCCAGCCACCTCATTCTCTAATCCCCTTCATGGATTACTGCCTTGTCATGGCGAAGGAAGGAAGGAAGGAAGGAAGGAAGGAAGGAAGGAAGGAAGGAAGGAAGGAAGGAAGGAAGGAAGGAAGATTTCTGATGCTTAATGGCAGCTTCCCACAAAGAAACTCAAGAAAGAAAGTTGCTTCTATTTGCACTGCTTTTTTTTTTTGCCTGCCAGTGATCATTCTGTTTCTCCATTTGGGTAAGGAAATAACTGTATCTCTGAAACTCTGAAACTGCACCCACTGGAGTACAGGTTGCCTAGTTATAGCTTAAAACTGGAAGAGCTAAAGATACTGTAACTTTAAGCTGCCAGAGTTGTGTGATAGTGATGAAGAAAAACACCAAGAGGAACTGGTTAGTGAGGCATGTAGTGTCAAGGACATCTGAAGGAACTTTTTTTGAAAGTGGTATTTGTGACTATAAAAGAGCGAAATTGAAATATGCTCCCAAAAACATTTCTTTATGTCCCACCAAAATTTTTTGATATAAATCACTACCAATGACAGTTAATAAGATTGGATTCTGAGAAAACACTGAATTTATTATGATTGTATTTATAAACAGAACATAGTTATTACTACAGTAGTAACACCGAAGAGATAACTGGCATAATGGGAGGCTTGATTCAGTGTCAAATATCAATGAGGATGGTTAAAAATCTCTATGTTAGAGATATGTGGGAGTGTTATACTGACAGACACCAACACTTAATCAGTAAAATTAGCTCAGGAATTTATTTCCCTTCTTATGGGCTTTAGGGATATGGCAATAAATTAACAGAATAGCAAATATGAATATTTGAAATTCTTTATGCTAGGAAAAAAATCCTAGAAAGAAGATACAGTGTAAAAACTCCACTATTTCATTGCTTTAATACTGGGATAGGCAAGTATGGTCTTTATGACCTATGGACTTCAACTCCCAGAATTCCTGAGCCAGCATGACTTGTAAAGAAGCTGCAGCTGCCCACCCTTCTTTATTGGGTGTACACATGATTCCAGAGTGAATAATATGGTTTTTCTGACTTTAAATATATATGTATGTGTGTATGTGTGTACACACACACACATACACACACATATACATACATATACATATACATACATACACACACACAAACACACACCCCTTTCACCTGTCATCACAAACCTCTACATGGAACGCTTTGAAACCCTCGCTCTAGAAAAATCCAACCACAAACCCAGACTCTGGCTCAGATATGTAGATGACACCTTCGTAATCTGGCCACATGGCAAAGAAAAACTGGATGACTTCCTCACACACCTCAATAGCCTACACCCCAAAAATACAATTCACCATGGAAACAGAAGCTAACAACCAACTTCCCTTCCTTGATGTCTTAGTCTACAAGAAATCCAACGGCTCCCTAGGACACACTATCTACCATAAAAAAACCCACACAAACCGCTATCTGAACGCACTTTCACACCACCACCCAGCACAGATCAACTCCGTAGCCAAGACACTCATCTCCAGAACAAAACACCTAGCTGACGAACAACACCTAAAAACCGAACTACACACTCTCACTAATGTACTAACAGCCAATGGATTCCAAAGAAACATGATTACCAACTTAATCCGAAGAGAGACACCCACAAAAACCCAAGACAGAGAACAAGAAAATGGCAAAGCCCTCTTCCCATATTTAAAAGGGACCACAGACAGAATCAGCAAGATCCTCCAAAAACACAACATCAAAACAGCATTCTACACAGACAGAAAAAAAAAATCCACCATCCTAAGAAACCCCAAAGACATAATTGGGTTAGAAAACCAAGGAGTATACGAAATCCCATGCAAATGGGAGATCCGCTCCAGGTTTTCCAGCCAGCCCGCCCAGTTCCTGAGTCAAATGTGTCCTTAGAGCTGGCTACGGCATTCCCCACCTGCCTTTCAAGTTGCTCTTGCATTCCCCACCTGCCTACAGCTGCTCTTCAACTTTAGAAGGAAAGACGCCCAGACCCCAGCCTGTAAAAAATCACAGACTGCAGCTTCTACTCCAATTGGTCCCGCTTTCCCTGCGCAGACTAAATGGAAGATCCGCTCCAGGTTTTCCAGCCAGCCCTGTCCCTAAAGTTTCAGCACCCGGCGTATAAGACGACCCCTGACTTTTGAGAAGATTTTCATGGGTTAAAAAGTCGTCTTATACGCCGGAAACTACGGTAGCACTTTTATCCACATATCGAGTCCTTCTCAAATATGGTACTTGATGGCATTAAAGGTATTGTAACAAGATGAAAAATACCTTTCAAAGTAAAATTATTATTATTTAAAATTATATAGTTCATAGTTTACAAACATGTAATTTTTGTATTGTTTAGCACACATAGAGACATTTTTTGGTCTTAGATATTAGTTTATAATAGCTGAAAATTGTTATCAGTGTATCCTATCTTCTGCTCTCAAGTCTCTTCTGCTTTGCTCTAAAGAGGAGAATGTAAAACTTTATTTATGTACTGTTGTCCTGGTTTATTTGTAAACACAAGAACAATATAACTTTATTAGTTCAACCTCTTTAGTTAAATATTTTAACTAAATCTGTGGTTTGGGGATTCAGGAAATGACGGTGTTGTTTAAGACAGAGTTGGCAGAAACTGCTTTGTTTGTATATGAATACAAAATCAATTTAAGATTCATAAACAGGTCATTATTGAGTCACAACTCTCAATGTAATTTGTAAAAAAAAAATCATAATACTAAAAGCAAAGACAGCAATGAAAAAGAAATTACATCCCTACTGTCAAAACAAGCTATTCCATATTATACCTTAACATGGAAGTCAACATGGAACCTTAACATATCACAGCACCCATAACACTGGTGAACGGCATTCAACTTTTCATTATTATTATTTTTTAAATGCCAAAGGTTAGGATCCTAAACAAATTTCACAAAAATGTTTTGTTTCTCATGAGATCTCACATGATATTTAAAATTAATTTTAACTAAATAAATTGCATTGTTTTATATCATTGCACAAAGTTACATGATGAAAAGGATTCTGAGGCTTGCCTGTTGCCGTATCAATTGGAAAATATTCTTCAAGTTGCTGTTTATTCTTTATGGCCCATAGAACATAATTTCTTAGTCTTTTGCAAAAGAAAATTAGCTAGCATGTCAGCACTTGAATGATATTCATTTTTCACATTTTCAAAATAGTTACTAGCTTGTAAACTTGATAATCCTCTAAATCCATATGGAAACAATTTGTAGGAAACTTGTAGGAAAAAAACATGTAGGAAAAGAACATTGTGTAATACACCATATGTAATAATATAAAACCATTTATTATTTATTATTCGCTGGTGTCCTTCTAACAAAAGAATCTCCAGAGGATACCAAACCAATCTTACCATCCCACATTGTCAAGTTTAAAAGACCAACTCCTGAATTTTCTCTGCTAAAAGTATTAGTTCAGATATTGATACGAATCTGTAGCTGCCATTAATTCTTGAATTGTCTGAAGTAGTAGTAGTAGTAGTAGTAATAATAATAATAATAATAATAATAATAATAATAATAATAATAATAATAATAAGAAGAAGAAGAAGAAGAAGAAGAAGAAGAAGAAGGAGGAGGAGGAGGAGGAGGAGAAGAAGAAGAAGAAGAAGAAGAAGAAGAAGAAGAAGAAGAAGAAGAAGAAGAAGAAGAAGAAGAAGAAGAAGAAGAAGAAGAAGAAGAAGAAGAAGAAGAAGAAGAAGAAGAAGAAGAAGTTGGAAGGGACCAACTAGTCCAACCCCCTGCTCAGGCAGGAAACCCTATACCATTTCAGGCAAATGGCTGTCCAGTCTCTTCTTAAAAACTTCTCAAGATCACATCCAATATTTCTTCTGGTAGTTCATGACAGCCATTGTATAGTACTAGGTACACATATTCAGAATAGATTGTATATTCAGTTACTGTTTTTATGGACTTCAGCTGCATATTTAACAAACATTGGATTTTTCATTCCTCCTAAATGGTTTATTTTAAAGCCATGTGGCCTACCTGGGACTTTCCCCATTTTCTGACACACCCAGCCAAATTCATTATTTACATACAGTACATTATTCACAGTGATAGCATGCATGAATCACGTTTTAGTTGTACCACCCTAGCAATAAAAGAAATAGTCATATAAATAAAATATTAATTTGTTTTGTTCAATTTATTTATTCATTTAGGCTGCCACCTAAGTCCAAAAGACTCTGGCAATCATCCAAGACAAAACAAGTTACTAAGTAATAAAAAGAAGTAGTATATTCTAAATTTATGAATAATAAGATGGAATACTTCAACAATTTTGGTGTTGAGAGGTGGAATGGTTGCTTCTGGACTTTTCCATAACTATGCTTTTGGCTTAGAAATATTTTTAAAAAGCCATCCTCTCTATCGTTACATTGCCCTGCTGTGAATAAAAAACAATCTTTTCCAGCCCCAATAGATTGTACCAGATCTATCTCGGAGTGCAGTGCTTTTCTAAAGCAGAGTTACAGAGCAGCCAACCTAAGGAATTTTAGACAAAACAAAAGAGAACAGACATAGTTGCTCTAAACTGGGTCATGGTTTGCTGAAGAATGAAGGCTTTCTTAACAACTGAGATTACATGGAAACAATGCCACCAACCTACCTGCATACATATACACACATAAAAGTACAAATGTAATATGTGGCTTAAAATGGCATCCAATATTTCATAATACTTTATTTAGCAATGAAATGCTTATCTGATTTCAAGGTCCTGGTCTCTGCTTTTAAAGAAGATGTCAATAATAAGAATAAACATAATTAGTAGTATCCCATGCTTATAATATCCTATTATTATAATTGGGAAAATTGTTTGAGGTAATAATAAGCTTGGTAGTTGCAGTACAAATATACGTCTGTAGAAATATATTATTCTTACTGTTGAGGAATGATCTGACATACATACAGTATCTTATACCAGAGGCTTTTAATTCATAATAGTTGTGGTGCAGTTTAAAGACCAACTGCAACTGCAAAACTTTATGAGTTAAAGAATTGAAGTTTTGCTCTTGACATACTTGTTATTAGAATAATGTTAATTATATTGCACTATTACTAAGTTGCTCTTTTATTTGCTTTTAGATGTATAGGTTCATAACTATATTTTTCATTATTATAAATTTTCTCCTTGCCCCAGTTCTTTCTCTGTTTCTCTGCTTCCTTATTATAGCACACAAAACTTACGGTAATATATGATTCACTCTTCAGCTGAAAATGTGTCAAATTTCCCAGCATTCTTTTGTAGAAAAAACCTTGGGAGACAGGATGAAGAAACACAACCTAGACAACCATTATGCAAAAGGTATTTCAGCCCACACAAGGAAAATGACTGTGGAAAATGTCTCAGAAGGGCCAGTTCTTAGTTTCTTGGAAAGTAAAAGAAAAGGAGGGGGAAAAGGCTTCCAAATTTGCAAAATTCTGTTATTATACCCTTACAATAAAGGTAGTGTTAATACTTATGGTTCACTTCTCTGGATTTCAAAGGGCTGAGACTTTCCTCTCTGGAAAGCTGATACTGTGAATCACTAAACTAAATCAAGGATGGGGCGGGGGGAATGTGATCTGAGAATTGCACGTGTTCTGACAGCCTCCCTGATCAGCCTCTAAAGACCTCCCTGGTGATTCAAGGTAATATCTGGGGTGTTTCAAATTGTTTTAAGGGAAATTTGTCTGTCTAAGCCGTGCTGATGCTTAATATTCATGTCTCTCCTTAACAGTTTTAAGCTTCTCTGTCCCAAAATGGGCCCTGATCTGTGTACTAAAGTTTCTCCATAATTATATATACTCCTCTAGCCTAGAGAACCAATTGTCTATATTGCTCATAAACAAATTTTCTATATTACTTTCTTAGAATGCAAATGGAGATGCAGAAACATTACAAAAATGAGAGTTTCTACATGACAATATTTGTTTAAAAACTGGAATTCTACATTTTGGATACTCCTTGTTTGAATTGACATTCAGTCTTCTGTTATCTGTTTACTTTGAAAAATAACAAAATTCTTGACCCCCAAAAAACACACATTAACTTTGCATTACATTCATTTTCATTCACATTCTAGGAAGGGAGGGAGGGAGGATTTATTATAGTCTCTGGGTAGGTAATAATAGTAAAAAAATAGACCTTACTGAATCCATTGGAGCAAATTTGCAGTAATCTGTCATGGAATGCCAAGGCAAATAAATGGGAGGGTGAAGGTTTGTTGTCCGAGCTTGTGGGTTGGTTTCCAAACATTTTGTTACAGGCTAGGCAACTTCTTCAGGGGTGTTTAGATGTGTTTCCAACAATTACAACCATATTGCTATACAGTACTTATAAGATCTTGGCTAAGCTTCCCTATTGCTAATTATTTCAATTGCTCTGTATCTTTAAGTAATGTTCTTTGAAAAAACAAAAGCTTGGTCTCCTGAAAATTACATAAATAATAGCATAATAGTGAAAAAAAGATACAATAACAAAATCAGAGGCCCAGTTTCAGTAATTAGTGGCATTACTAGTAATGATGATTATTCTTGTTTTTAGAATATTTCATTAATTTCATTTGTCTGCAAACAAGTATTGATGGAGCTGCAAAACTGGCAAAATAGTATAAAATGAAGAAGCTAATTTGCTCTGTGACTTCAGAATTCAGACAAGCTGTCTGCCACATAACATGCCAGATGTAACAATTGTTGATAAGAAAGGCAAAAAAGTCTGGATAGTGGATATTGCAATACCTGGAGACAGCAGAATAGTAGAGAAAGAACCTGTCTATCCCACGGATTTAATATGTGGATAAAAATGCCAAATCTAGTCTAAACAGTTAGCTGACTGTGTTACCGACTACAATAATTTATTAAATGTATACAGTATATTACTGGACTGCCTGCAACAAACACAGATGTTTAAAGAAAAGAGAAAGTTAAATAAATTGAAGGACCATTTCTAAAAACATGGCCTATGAGAAATTTCTGAACCAGGGGGAGAAGCAAAACCAACCTGGAGCCATTGGAAAAGCTTCTACAATACATGAAATGGTTATGGAAATGCTGATCTGCCATTGGTGACTGTTTTTTGTTTGGGATATAGTAATAATTCTCATAATGTAGTTAGATAATATAAGTTAAGGTAGTCTGAATAAAGCCATTAAAAAAAAACTACCAACAGGTAGGGAAAAAGACTATCAAGGAGAAAGACAATGGAAGACAAGTCTGATTCCAAATTCCAGTTAGCATCCTGTCTAGCTAGCTCTGCAATCACAATCAGAAGTACAGATTCATGGGCTGTTGAATAAAATATTTCCCATTAAATCCAACTATTTCTCAATAAAGATGTGGATTTAATGGTTCACCACTTTTAAGAACACTACTGATTTTAACAGGGAAATTAGGCATAACACAGAATCTGTCTCTAAAAAAACCCTGAAGCTGTTTGCTTAGCTTGAATTATGTACAGTGTGAAGTTACATCATGCAATAATCAAAAGGACTTAATTATGCTTTGCTTGCATCTCACTCACTTTCTGCCATTAAAAATTAGCTTGGCATCAATTCAAAGCTAATATTATATACAAACCAGAGAAGTGAGATGTATCAAAGACATGTTTGCAGTGTTCTTCTGCATTTTTCTTCATCTAAGTATTTTTCCTACTCAAGTTTGAAAGAATACATGATATAATTTTCTGTTGATTGCAGTGTGATGATCCTGGAGCTAGGTATAGCATAGGTGTAGTATCATTCCTGAGAAAAAAGATCACCCTGGAAGCTGATGTAGACATGGTTGAAGCCATTTTTAAATAAGCAGAGTCATTCTTTTCAATGAGTCAATGTATCTCTTTTTATATTTTTTTAAAATTTGCCATTTGTGCTAAGCCTTCCAGTGACCAAGAATATTAATATTAGGATTGCATTAAATATTTATTTACCTATATCCCAACTTTATTATTTTTTTACAACTGAATAAGAATGAAATAAGCTTGGAAAAATATGTTAGGAATATGAGAAATCAAATGAAAAGATAAGTTTATATTGGTATCATTATAGTAAGTTAAGGGTGAAAATGGCAAATAGTTCACCAGCATCTGAGGCACGTTGTAACCCCCCACTCCCCACTTGCTACAAAATTACATAGACAGATTCACCTATTTTTAGCAAGAGAGAAGAAAAGAGAATCTTTAATAGATCCCAGTTGGAAATTATAGTTTGCAAAACTATATGTAATTGTTGCATGTGCTACAAACAAATATGGACAGCTCGATTTATTAGAAGTAAAATTCTGATAAAAGCTTTCCTTTTGGGGTGACTAAATCCAAAATACTCTTAAAGTATTTGGCCATAGTTCAAGGGTTGAGTAGTCTCAAAGTTGGATTACCCCATAATCAGTCCTGTAGTCATGGCTTCTATTTCTAGTATTACACCAACTTTTTATTTTTTTTGCAAAAAAAGAAAAAAAAATCCATGAACGGAGTGTGGAAATCCTTACAGTTAACTTAGGTTTAAGGCTGCTGCGTGTCTAGGTGCCCTATATTTTATTATACAGTAATCCATTTAAGCCTTGTAGAAAAAGAAACATTTATTGTGGTCAATGAGCAGTCCATAAATCCTAATGTACAAATAAATACATTTTCTGAAGTTGAAATTATGAGGAAACCAGCCCCAGGAATCTTTTTGACACTGGGAGCCAGAACAATTAGGGAAGTTGTTGTTGTTGTTAGCTGCAAAGTCGTGTCCGACTCATCATGACCCTATGGACAACGTTCCTCCAGGCCTTCCTGTCTTCCACCATCTTCTGGAGTCCATTTAAGCTCACGCCTACTGCTTCAGTGACTCCATCCAGCCACCTCATTCTCTGTCGTCCCTTTCTTCTATTGCCCTTGATCTTTCCCAGCATTAGGCTCTTCTCCAGTGAGTCCTTCTTTCTCATTAGGTGGCCAAAGTATTTGAGTTTTAGCTTCAAGATCTGGCCTTATAACGAGCAGTCAGGATTGATCTCCTCTAGGACTGACCGGTTTGATCGCCTTGCAGTCCAAGGGACTCGCAGGAGTCTTCTCCAGCACCACAGTTCAAAGGCCTCAATTCTTTGGCGCTCAGCCTTTCTTATGGTCCAACTTTCACTGCCATACATTGCAACTGGGAAGACCATAGCCTTGACTATACGCACTTTTGTCGACAGGGTGATGTCTCTGCTTTTTAGTGTGCTGTCTAGATTTGCCATGGCTTTCCTTCCCAGGAGCAAGCGTCTTTTAATTTCTTGGCTACAGTCCCCATCTGCAGTGATCTCGGAGCCCAGGAAAACAAAATCTGTCACTACCTCCATTTCTTCCCCATCTATTTGCCAGGAATTGAGAGGGCCAGATGCCATGATCTTGGTTTTCTTAATGTTAAGTTTCAACCCAACTTTTGCACTCTCCTTCTTCACCCGCAACAAGAGGCTCTTTAGTTCCTCTTCACTTTCTGCCATTAGAGTGCTATCATCTGCATATCTTAGGTTGTTGATATTTCTTCCAGCAATCTTAATTCCAACTTTTGATTCATCTAGCCCTGCCTTTCTCATGATGTGCTCTGCATATAAGTTAAATAGGCAGGGCGACAGTATACAGCCTTGCCGGACTCCTTTCCCAATTTTGAACCAATCAGTGGTTCCATGTCCAGTTCTCACTGTTGCTTCTTGACCCGCATATAGGTTTCTGAAGAGACAAATAAGATGGTCTGGTACTCCCATCTCTTTAAGAACTTGCCACAGTTTGTTATGATCCACACAATCAAAGGCTTTAGCATAGTCAATGAAGCAGAAGTAGATGTTTTTCTGGAACTCCCTAGCTTTCTCCATGATCCAGCGTATGTTGGCAATTTGATCTCTAGTTTTTCTGCCTCTTCGAAATCCTGCCTGTACTTCTGGTAGTTCTCGATCCACATATTGCTGAAGTCTAGCTTGTAGGATTTTAAGCATGACTTTACTAGCATGAGAAATGAGTGCAATGGTGCGATAGTTTGAACATTCTTTGGCACTGCCTTTCTTTGGAATTGGAATGTAAACTGATCTTTTCCAATCCTGTGGCCACTGTTGAGTTTTCCAAATTTGCTGGCAAATTGAGTGTAGCACTTTTACTGCACTGTCTTTTAAGATTTTGAATAGCTCAGCTGGAATACTGTCACCTCCACTAGCTTTGTTGTTGCTCAGCTTTGCCACTTCACTTCACATTCTAGGATGTCTGGCTCGAGATCAGTGACCACCTCATTGTGATTATCAGGGACGTTAAGCTCATTCTTGTATAGTTCTTCTGTGTAATTTTGCCACCTCTTCTTAATCTCTTCTGCCTCTGTTAGGTCCCTGCCATTTTGGTCCTTTATCATGCCCATTTTTGCATGGAATGTTCCCTTCATCTCTCCAATTTTCTTGAAAAGATCTCTGGTCCTCCCTATTCTATTGTTTTCTTCTATTTCTTTGCACTGTTCATTTAAGAAGGCATTCTTATCTCTTCTAGCTATTCTCTGGAATTCTGCATTCAATTGGGCATATCTATGTTTTTCTCCCTTGCCTTTCGCTTTCTTCCTTTCCTCAGCTATTTGCAAAGCTTCCTCAGACAGCCATTTTGCTTTCTTGCATTCTTTTTCTTTGGGATGGTTTTGGTTGCTACCTGTTGTACAATGTCGCGAACCTCTGTCCATAGTTCTTCAGGCACTCTGTCTATCAGATCTAATTCCTTAAATCTATTTGTCACCTCTACTGTATATTCAACAGGGATATGATTTAATTCATACCTGAGTGGCCTAGTGCTTTTCCCTACTTTCTTCAGTTTAAGCCTAAACTTTGCAAGGAGAAGGCTCATGGTCTAAGCCACAGTCAGCTCCTGGTCTTGTTTTTACCGACTGTATAGAGCTTCTCCATCTTTGGCTGCAGAGTATATAGTCAATCTGATTTCTGTGTTGACCGTCTGGTGATGTCCATGTGTAGAGCCGTCTCTTGGGTTGTTGGAAAAGAGTGTTTGCTATGACCATCATATTCTCTTGACAAAATTCTATCAGCCTGTGCCCTGCTTCATTTTGTACTCCAAGGCCAAACTTGCCTGTTATTCCAGTTATCTTTTGGCTTCCTACTTTAGCATTCCAATCCCCCATGATGATAAGGACATCATTTTTTTGGTGTTAGTTCTATAAGGTGCTGTAGGGCTTCATAGAACCGGTCAATTTCATCCTCTTCAGCACTGGTGGTTGGGGCATAGACTTGGACTACTGTGATATTGAATGGTTTCCCTTGGATTCGAACTGAGATCATTCTGTCATTTTGAGGATTGTATCCCAGTATTGATTTTCCTACTCTTTTATTGACTATGAAGGCTACTCCATTTCTTCTGAGGGATTCTTGCCCGCAGTAGTATACCTGATGGTCATCTGAATTAAATTCACCCATTCCTGTCCATTTTAGTTCGCTAATACCTAAGATGTCGATGTTCAGTCTTGACATCTCTTGTTTGACCACGTCCAGCTTTCCTTGATTCATGGATCTTACATTCCAGTTCCTATGGAGAAAAAATCTTTACAGCATCGGACTTTCCTTTCACCACCAGACACATCCACAGCTGAGCGTCCTTTCGGCTTTGGCCCAGTCACTTCATTCTTTCTGGCGCTACTAGTACTAGCCCTCTGCTCTTCCCCAGTAGCATATTGGACGCCTTCCAACATGAGGGGCTCATCTTCCAGCATCATATCATTTTGCCTTTTGGTACTGTCCATAGGGTTTTCATTGCAAAGATACTGGAGTGGGTTGCCATTTCCTTCTCCAGTGGATCACGTTTTGTCAGAACTCTCTGCTATGACCTGTCCGTCTTGGGTGGCCCTGCACGGCATAGCTCATAGCTTCATTGAATTATGCAAGCCCCTTCGCCACGACAAGGCAGTAATCCATGAAGGGGTTAGGGAAGTTACCAAGGGCAAAAGAATGAAAACCAACAATACCAGCAGCAAATTTCATCAACTCACAAAAATAAAACAAGCACTAGCAAAAATCTGAAAAAAAAATCCAAATCATCCTGGGGATGGGATAGAAAAACAAAAATCTCTTTCATAACTTGTGTAACAACGGGCAATGTATTGTAGGGAAAAAGACAAACCAAACTTACTTGAAGTGGTTTCTCTGCTCAGCAAAGAGAAGGGAAGCCTTCAAATTAATTCTTTGTAGGCATTTGTTGATAGATTACGCAAACACCTGGAATGAACCTTTGGGGGATGTGACACTTTCCAAATTACCAACTACCATTTTTAAGTTCTTAGAGACAGAAGATGTGATAAACAAAAAGAGGAATAAAGGAATTGGGTTTTCAGAGTATTCTCTTGCAGCCCTTCCCAGGTTGTCAGTAAACACAGTCTGGCAAAAAGACAAATGGTTGTAGCAAGAATATCCTTTATGGGCATATCAATATTCTAGTCGTGCTTAGTGTAATCTATTGGGATTTTTACTTAAATGTTGCTCAATGGTGTGTCTGTGTAACGGTCACTGACTAAGCCAGACTTGTTGTCTCCAAGAAGATCATTGGTTGTTTTGTTGTGGGAATGGGTTCCTTTAAACGTATTGGCTGCCTCCTAGTGGCCAACCGTATAAGTAGCTGCACAGCAGCCACTGTTTCAGTTCTGTTCCTATTTGCCTCAATAAAGCATGTTGCTGTTTGCAACCTTCCATCTCGCTTATTGCCTGCAAAGAACCAGCTACACAACACTTAGTATGGAAGATGAGGCCTTGCTGCCTTCTTTTGCTCCCATATGAGCCTTCTGTCCAGTGTCAGCATGGCACAGAGTTGCCAACAAAGCTGCAGCCTTGAAACAGGTGAGAGGTGAGAACAGAGAGATTCGTGTTTTGGAGCTTTGCAGCCAAACTGAGTCAAGCAGCTAAGCAAAAAAAGATATTTTTCTTAGAGTGGATGGCCCAAAAGAGTGGAAAAGAAGTATAGAAGCCCCGCAGGACAAAGCACAATGTAAAAAAAAAGTGCGAAAGCTCTACAAAAAAAGAAGAAATCTCAAAGGGACAGGGGACAGAACAGGCTTAAGAAAGAAATATTAATGCATAATAATAATAGTAATAGTATAGCTTAATAGGTAATCTAGTACTAGGTAATAGTATAAGCATTGTCATGATAGTAATTGAAGAGTAATAGCGTATTGTAAAAGTAACTATCATAGTAATAGTATAGATATAGCAATGCAATAGAATAAAGGAAGCACCCCTTCATATTAATTCTAAGTGTTTGTTTCTACAAAATAAATCATCCCACCATCCTTTTTAGGAAGATATAAAGAAACTGCCTATCTAGGGTTCAATGCTTTTGTGTCTCTCTTGAAGCTAAAGTTGAATCTCAGTCTAATTAAGTACAATTTAAAAAGGAACCTTTGGCATTGCATAAAAAATCAAAAACAAATTTGCTTGTTTCGGCCTTATCTGAAGCATTCTGTTTCAAGTGAAAAAATGCCCAGAGTTTGCAGTTTGCCAGACCAACTGACTCCAGAGAAAGGATTTACCATTGATATTTTTTCACATGATAAACCACATGCATAAGCACAGTTATTGAGTGAAGGAAATATGAACATGGCTATGAGAAAATACGTAAATACTATTTATCCATCCAACCAAACATCTGTTTGTCTATCTATCTCTATCAACTGTCTGTCTGTCTTTCTGTCATCTCTCTTGAGTAATGCAGTACCAAAACTTTTCAAATATATCATAGCAACGAAGCAGGTGCAAACAAATGTACTTATGCTAATAGAATTCCCATTCAGCCTTTTGTGAAAGATTTGTAAAAGTATGTCTTTGGTTCAAATGAAATATTTATGATTAGAAACATAAGATGCTTCCTTAAACTACATCAGATGGCTTATCATTTAGTCCAATAATGACTTTTAGAAATGGCTCTTTAGCAGCTGTGCAAATCCCTCAAAAGAGATGCTTTGGAATGCTTTGGAATATATGCAAATCACTTTTTTCACACTGTTAAAGCTGATTCAGAAATTGTTCCTAGCTATCTCTGCACATGTAGGTGTGGACAGGCAGAGACAGTCAAGCTTTGAAACCACCATTAGAGCCTGGAAAAAATTGGAGGGCTTTAACAATTTAAAAAAGAAGTCCTATGTAGTGATCCTTCATGTCCTAGAACATTTTTCTATTAGTCCTACTAATATTTGATCTTTTAAATGTTTGTTTACCAATGGTGGAAATAGCCAGATCTATAAATTACAACATTCTTTAACCGGGGGTATTGGGTGGACTGCAGTCCATCTGGAAGTTATCAGGTTTGGAAAAGGCTATGCTCAAGGAAGATTCAAATGCTTGAACTTAATCTAAGTTGAATTATAATTGTTAGATCATTGGTTCTTTAGGCGTTAAGCGAGACAAGGTGTTGAAACAGCAAACAAGTTTACTTAACTCAGAACAGAAGCAAGCTAATAGCTGCTGTGCAGCTATTTATATGGTTGGCCTCTAGGCAGCGACCAATAAGTTTAAAGTAGCAGTTTCCCACCCCAAACCTCATTATCAGCCTGAAGACAGCAAGTCTGGCTCAGTACAGCAACCATTACATAACTCAGACAAAAGTAGGTCAGACTTTTAACAAGTGATCAGACATTAAGCAAGTGATTTTACACAGAAAAATGGCCAATACATTACACCCCTTCCCCCTAGATAGCACAAACTTTCAATTGTTTGACATAATCTTTCAGATAATTAGGCAGCCTTCTTGACCGTTCATAATGTATAGGGGTTACAGGGATCTCCTGGTCTACCTGCTTGCCTGCCAGTCTGGTTAGACCAGGGTTCTGAGGTTCAGTGGAGTCGGAGTGACTCAAGTCCCTTTGGCTGGCCAATCCCAGTCAGCCCAAACCAAAATCCAATTGTGCATTGAAGTCTGCAGGGCTGCTTCCCAGTGCAGTTTATCTGTCCAGATCCTGGGATACAGTCTGTGTGTCAGGAGGGCACTCTTCTATGGCCATTTCCCTGTCACCATGCATAAGAGTTCTCTCAGAGCATGCAAACTGCTCTGTTGGACCTCTGACATGTGGTTCCCGTGTGCTGCCCTCTTGGGAGTCCTGAGCCAGTGACTGATCTGCTAGCCACCGACACACCTGATCAATGTGCCGGTGAATGACTCGCCCAACCTTCCAGAACCACCTCATAGGAAAGTGGTCCTGACACCTTAACAACCTTTGATACCACCCACAAAGCCACTTGCCCGTAATTCTGGGTCCAAACCCGGTCACCCACTTGAAAACTTCTTGGCATTTTTGGCCAAGAAGCAACTCTGTCAGGGTGCAGTCTGTCCAGTTTGGTGATCAAATGCCTGCCCCAACGAAGCTTGGCTGGGCTCTTGCCTATGGCAGTGCAGGGTGTTGTGTGCTAGCAGAGTAGAAAATCACCCAGTCTGTGGTGCCAATCCCCTGTGACCATTCTTTTCAGGGATTCCTTCATTGTGCAGACCATGCATTCCACTTGCCTATTCAATGACAAGTGAAAAGGAGCCAATGTGGCATGCCTTATGAGATTTGCCCTGAGAAAGGCCTGGAATTCTGAAGCGGTGAACTGAGCCCCATTGTCTGAGACTAAGATGTCTGGAAGCCCATCTGTTGCAAATATTCTGAACAGCACCTGGATGATGAGTGAACCTTTATTGTCAAAGTACAACCATGTATACATTGAGATTGGCTGAGCCTCCCTTCATGCCCCCACCCCCAACTTACAGTGACACAAACCCTCCATCTTATTACACCACATGAGCTAATTACACAACACACCGGCCTCGTAAGTCAATCATACATAAAGTTTATAAAATTATATCCCGTTCAAAAGCCTAACAGCCCATGGATAAAAGCTGTTCTTCAGCCTGTTGGTATGGCTGGCTATACTCCTATATCTCCTACACGATGGTAGGAGAGTAAAGAGATACTGTCCAGGGTGTGAGTCATCCCTGAGAATTTTTCTCACTCTTCCAAGGCAACGAGCCCTGGCGATGTCATCCAATGGTGTCAGGGGACAGCCCACAATGTCTTGTGCTGTGCTCACCACCCTCTGTAATGCTTTCCTATCTGCGGCTGTCAGACCAGCATACCAAACCACAATACAGTACGATACAACGCTCTCTATAGTAGACCAGTAAAAGAGGGTCATTAGCCATTTTTCTACCCTGTTCTTCTGCAAGACCCTGAGAAAGTGAAGTCTCTGTTGGGCCTTTCTGGCCACCTGGGTTGTATTAACTTTCCAGATAAGATCTTCTCAGAGATAGACTCCCAGAAATTTAAAGGAGGAAACTCTCTCCACACAGTCCTCCCCAATGTAAAGTGGGGCAGGTTCCTCCTTTTTCCTCCAGAAGTCTACCCCTATCTCTTTCGTCTTACCAATGTTCAGGTGCAAGTTGTTGTTACAACACCATATGGATAGTTTTTGTATCTCCTCCCTGTATGCTGTCTCATCCCCACCTGTAATAAGACCCACCATGGTAGTATCATCTGCGAACTTAATTATCGCAGTAGATGGGTTGGATGATACACAGTCATATCTGTACAAATAGTACAGATAGGGGCTAAGCACACAGCCCTGTGGTGAGCCAGTGCAAAGCTTCAGTGGGCTGGACAAAGCAGACCCGACCCTCAATGTTTGTAATCGGTCCCTGAAAAAGTCTTGAACCCAATCACAGATGGAAGGGGAAAATTTCAAGTCAGTCAGCTTCTCAATGAGAATGCTCGGCAAAATGGTGTTGAAAGCTGAGCTATAATCAACAAAAAGCATTCTGACATAGCTTCCAGGTTTCTCAAGATGACTTGCTACAGAGTGTAAAGCAGTAGCTATGGCATCGTCTGTCGACCTGTTCCCCCTGTAGGCAAATTAATGTTTATCAAAATCCAGTGGGAGGCATGTCCTGAGATGTTGGAGAACCAGTCTTTTGAATCATTTCATGACGACAGACGTTAATGCAACAGGTCTGTAGTCATTCAGGCACTCAACTGCAGTTTTCTTGGGGACTGGGACAATGGTAGCTGCTTTCAAGCACGATGGTACACATGCCGTTTGCAAGGAGATGTTAAAAATCCTTGTCAGGACCCCTGCTAATTGGTTGGCACAGTTCTTAACCACTATCTCCAGCATCCCATCTGGGCCTGTGGCTTTACTGGGATTCACAGCCTTCCATAGAGTTGTCACTTGGTCTTCAAATAGGGTGAGTTGCTGAAAATCAAAAGGCCGGCCAGCAGAGCCTATGGGGTCTGGTCTTTTTACCTTGTAGCGAGCTCAGGGCCACTTGTGTGAACGTGCAGCCATTTTGGATGGTCCTAGCAGTAGTCATACTGGAAATTGGTACAACCTCCAACCATTTAGAGTGGCTGTTGACCACAGCTGTCCTTGAAAGGGCCGAGCAAAGTCAATGTGGATTCTTGACCATGGTGTGTGAATGTCCTCCCATTAGTGGACAGGGGCCTGCGGCATCTCCAGTCTAGATTGTTGGCACATATAGAAACCATGTACTTGGGCCTCGATAGCTTTATCTAGCCCTGGCCACCAATGGTAGCTCCTCGCCAGTGCCTTCATCTGGACTATTCCTGGATGGCCTTCATGCAGAGACTCAAGAACTCTGGTCCTTAATGAGCTGGGAACTATGACTCTACTTCCCCACAGAATGCACCCTTTATGAGCTGAAAGCTCATCTCTCCTCATGAAAAAACTTTGGAATTCTGGCCCTGGACATTTGTCCACCCATCCTGTGGGAACCCAAGTAAGCCATTTCAGCAGCTATGTCTTCAGCATGGAGAGGAGACTCTGGCAAATCCTGTATGGCTAGGATGTATGCAGCTGGAGCTGGATCTGGCTTCACGTGTGGCAGGGCAATCTGCTAAGGCCATCTGCATGGCCCATTTCTTTGCCCAGTTTGTGAATCAGCCTGTAGTTGTAGGCTGAAAGGAATATAAACCACCTCAGCATTCTAGGAGATAGAATCTGAGGTGTCTGCCTCTTTGAAGTGAACAACCCTAGAAGTGGCTTGTGGTCCGTAAAGACTGTGAAATGGCCACCATACAAATAGTCATTCAACTTTTTAACCCGGGTCACGATGGCCAAGGCCTCCTTGTCAGTCTGCGCGTAATTGTGCTCTGCAGATGACAGGGTCCTCAAATAATAAGTGATGGGAAACTGTTTCCCATCAGCTGACAAATGGCTCAACACAGCCCCAACCCCATATGGGGATGCATCACACATGATGCAAACTGGCAGCTTTTCATTAAAATGAGTGAGCACCAAGTTTGAGGACTGCAGTGATTTGACTGCCTGGTAACTTCTTTCATGGAAATTGGTCCACTGCCACTGAGCTTTTTTGTCTAAAAGCCGGTGTAGCGGCTCTGCCACTGTGACCTTATGTGGGAGGAATGCATGATGAAAATTAAGAAGGTCCAAGAAGGCTTGAAGCTCCCTTTGGACCTAGGGCTTGGTGCCTGCTGAATTGCTTTCAGCTTTGAATCCACAGGATGAATGCCGTTGGCATCGATGCAGAACCCAAGGAACTCAATTTACTGTACCCCAATCTTGCACTTTTCTTTTTTTAATTCAAGTCCTGCTGTGCGGAAACACTGAAGGACAGCTCTAAGCCATTCAGCCCAAACTTCTGTAGACTGCCTGGCAATGAGTATATCACCAGAGTAGGGGCATGCCCTTGAGCATGCGCTCCATGACTCCCTGGAAAATCCCTAGGGCTACACTCACCCCAAACTGTAGGCTCTTGACCTTGACCAATGGGTGGCAATGATTTGGGCAGCTGCCATGGCTTCATCCACCAGCAGCTGTTGGTAGTCCTGTGCCAAATCTAATTTGGCGAAGATACAGCCACCTTGCAATGACCCCAAAATATGGCTGACAACTGGCACTGAGTACATGTGCTGTTGAAGTGCCTGGTTAATGGTGCACTTATAGTCAGCATATATGCGTACTTTTCTGTTGGCCTTAAGTGGCATTACTATGGGGGTCTCCCACTACCCACTGTCCACAGGCTACAAAACCCCCTGACTGACCAGCTTGTCCAGCTCTGCATCGATTTTGGGTTTTAAAGCAAAAGGCACTTGACGAGGCTTGACCCATATTGGCATTACCAGAGGATCAAGTTTGAAGGCTATCGGAGGACTATTTATTTATTTATTTTTTTTATTTTAATTCCATTTATATCCCGCCCTTCTCCGAAGACTCAGGGCGGCTTACAAGCTTAGCAGTACTCCCCTAGGCTTGAACTGAAATATCCATTGGCAGACTGAATACAAATTTGCCACCTGTGTTTGGTGAATGCCCAATGCATCAAACCAATCAAGCCCTATGAGGCTCGTGCATTGGCCTTCCACCATGACAACATCTAGTGGGCCTGCAAACCCCTTGAAATTCATTGAAAGTGTGGCTTCACCCTTGACCACCACACTGGAGTTTTGGAAGTCTGTGAGCAGAATATTAGATGGCCAAAGTTTGACCCATCTGTTGCTGTGGCTGCAAATGTGTTGGAAGGTTCCTATGGAGATGATGGAGATGGCTGAGCCTGTGTCCAGTTCCATTTTGCATGGAAGTCCCTGAAGCTTGACCTGATGTCAAAGCTTCTGTTTAATTTATTTTTTTTATTTTTTATTTATTTTAATTCCATTTATATCCCGCCCTACTCCGAAGACTCAGGGCGGCTTACAAGCTTAGCAGTAGCCTTCATTCTATGTATATGCCTGCTTATTAGGGCTTTCACACACACCCCAAGCGGCATTATTACGAAGTCAGCTTAATTGCCCCGAACAATCTGGGTCCTCATTTTACCTACCTCGGAAGGATGGAAAGCTGAGTCAACCTTGAGCCTGGTGGGATGCGAACCTGCACTAATTGCAGGCAGCTGGTGTTACTTAAGGAGGCATTAGCTCACTGTTTAAGTGAGCAGTGGGCACCAGTGCAGAACATGCTCCCTCAGCTGGAGCAGAAATATACTTGGTGGTGTCCTGGGGCCCAGGTACTGCTCCTCAATGTGAACTGCCTTGTCATAGTTCCTTCTTCTGGTGCCTCTGTAGCTTGTCGACCTCATGGTCAGAGTTGGTGTCTTCCATCCATTTGGCATCCTTGTGGTGGATGGCTTCAGTCCTTGAAGTGCTTTTGGACGGCTGCAGCACTTTAACGGCCCCTCCAGCAGCTTTGTCTGCCATGACCTCTTTCAAGGCTTCATATAGCAAGAGAGTCTCATTGGCAAACAGTTTTTGTTGGAGTTTTCAGTTCTGGAGTCCACAGACTAAGCGGTCGCTTAGTCTCTCCTCCAAATCAATGAAATTGCAGAGTTGGTATGCTTGACAAAGAGTGGTGATGAATTTGGTAGCCGTCTCGCTGGGCTGTTGCTCCTGCTGCTCAAAAGCATGCCTCCATGCTATGACAGATAATTTAGGCTTGAAGTGGTCTCAAAGCCTCTTTTTCAAGTCTGCGTAGGTGACAGACTCAAGTGGCATCAGTGCAACCAGGTTCTCGGTAATGTCATAGGTGGCTGGGCCACACATGCAGGGAAGAACTTCAGCCCATTTTCACCGACATGATTGGTGCAGAGGTAATTCTCAATGCAGGAAATTTAGGTTGCCCATCTCTCCAGGTGTGTGACGTCAAACTCTTTGAGTTTCCCCACTTTCGCCATAGTGAGTTGCTTGCATTTCTTGTTGCTCGTATTGCCTTGTGCTGCTGGCTTCTGTGTAGGCCCTAGGATGGATCCTTAGGGCGGGGTGGTCTCCAGCGTGGCTTGCTTGGCAGACTGAGGGGGGGGAATGTAGTTCCTGCCGGGGTCTGTGCTGGCCTCACCACCTAGTGACTTCCGATGAAGCAGCACATCCCATCCTCGTTGCCAGTGTTAGATCTTCAGTTCTTTAGGCATTAAGTGAGATGTGGTGTTGAAACAGCAAACAAGTTTATTTAACTCAGAATAGAAGCAAGCTAATAGCTGCTGTGCAGCTATTTATACAGTTGGACTCTAGATGGCAATCAGTAGGTTTAAAAGTAGCAGTTTTCCGCCCCAAACCTCATTATCAGCCTGAAGACAGCAAGTCTGGCTCAGTACAACAACCATTACATAACACAGACAAAAGTAGGTCATTTAACAGGTGATCAGACATTAAGCAAGTGATATTACACAGAAAAATGGCCAATACATTATAATAATCCTAATAGAGAAAATATCTTTTTCAAAGAACAGAAATGGAGCAGACCTTAACATCTATATCAGTATTCTTCTATGAGAAATAGAAATAAATAAATGTGGGTTACTTAACAGTTTTCTTCTTAAAATGGCTTTTAAAATGAATACAGTTCACACATATACTGCATCTTCATTATACAATGACAGCAACATTGTGTTTTAATGAATAGATTGTCATAGATATAATGGCAGAATTTTTATTTCCAATATTTGCTTCCATGGACTTCAAGTCCACATTAGGAAATAGTCATCACATCTAAAGAAAATTATCTTCAGGCATCTGTGAAACAGGCATGAATGCTATTTAGTTAACATTGTATTGTTTGGTTTCTAAAAGTACAGAAACAAACTGTTTATCTTCATTAATAAAGCCAGTTTCTGGAAAACTTTAAAAAATATGTAACAAGATATAGCAAAACAGGACAAAAGACAGCACAATTTGTAAAGGGCTTTGAGTATTGTATGCATCCTTCATAACCGAAATGATAGATGGAAATATGTATATATTGAAGACAGTAGCTTATGGAGTTGTGTTAACTTTCTTTCATTAGAGACTTTGATAGAGTATAAAGCAAGACAGAAAGAAAAAGAGTCCAGGACAATTTTCTTATAGGCATTTGAAGAATTGTACTGGCCGTATTAAAAGTCCATCTAATAAAATGTGCAGTTAGATATCTTTAGAAACTCACAGTTTTATTTAAACTCAGGATTCTTCCTTTAATGTTGCTTTCCAGCAAGCGTTATACAATAATCCTAAAGCTACAGATTCTGTATCTAATTACTGTTAAGTAAAATATCCTGTGTGAAATTCAGCAATCTATTTTTAAGGCAAGTTGACATCACCACATATTGTGCACATATAATCAATAAATGAAGCATTATGAAAGGAAGTACAGTCTGTACTGTACATTTTCTAACAGCTTTATTTGATGGTTCTTACAGTTCCAATACTAAAATTCAAATATATGTTTATATTTATTTCGAGGAAGAGGAAAGGGGAAATATTCAGCTTCCCACTTAAATTTTTCAAAGCAAATTAAAGATAGCAATTGTTTTACTTAATCATTTCTGATTTCGTGTTCTGAGAAGCCTATTGGTATTTAACTATGTGACCTTTATAGATTAAGCTTTTTATATTCAATCAGGGATAGAAAAGTTGTGGGTCTAAACACAATATTCAAAAATTCCTAACATCCAACAGATTGGGGATTTATTGGGGATTGCTGGGCCTACATCTTAATGGCCACTGTTTCCTTTCTGTGCATTTTAACCACTACAGAAGAAAAGGTTTCTCCCCTCCTTCTCTTCACCTGACCTGATAGTTCACTCTATCTACTCAAATAAATGAGTAATTAAGTTCAACAAGGAAATAACTGGTATTGTGATCCCAACAGGAAAAGGTGCTTCGGATCCACATGAGAATCTTGCTGCCTTTATTGATGATTCCTTAACACTATTTAATGGACATACAGTGGTCATATGATCCTGGGGAAATAAGCAATTGCATTAAGGAAGCACCAAGGAGATGGTGGGGGGAGTAACAGATATAACTAGGAATTCCTATTTACAAATGAATATTGCAATAGAAGTACTTGGGTTTCATTTTGTTCTCAATCACCAGAGATCAGTATCCACCTTTTGGCTATTGAATACCCATTGAATAATTGAATAGCCAACAGAAATTAAATGAATAACGAAATAGAAATCAGAAGCACTAAAGTATAAATATTAGAGTCAGAAAGGGTACACTATGATTGGCTGTTGTTCTTACAGACATTACAGGCTATAAGTACAGAAGTGTCCCTGATGGAGTGGTAATTGTAATTGTTTCATTTAAATGTGAAATTGAAAGCGTGTTTGACAAAAAGCCTTGTCATATGGAAATGCTCTTAGGAAAAAGGACCAGTGAATATAGTAACCTAGTGAAGAGCTTTTGAAATTTTTCTCTCTGTGTATGTTTTGTGTATGTGTGTGATCTTCATAGGATACTAAATTCATTCATTTTTTTAAAAAAATAACCTTGATCTCATCTATCTGTAGATACAAAATTCTAATAAAGATTCCAAACTATATTCATATAAATGTGCAACCAATTGAAGGTTATTTTGAGGATCAGTAACATCTTTGTCATTCATTCATAGTGCTTTTAATTTCTCAGAAGAGGGATGAGGCAATGGAAATTGTTTCATTCATATATAAGATGAGACAGGTCTGTTAAAGTTGTCATTAGTGAGTATGCACAGTATATTTTGACTGATAATTCTACAAAGTTTAATGCCTAAAATAATATTTTCATAGACCAGATGAATGGTTACAGTTATCATTAATATTTTATGAAATATTAAAATACATCCACGAAGTGACATCGACAGGTTGTACCTGCCAAGAAGAATAGGAGGCAGAGGGCTACTGCAAATCCACCAAACTGTAGAAGAAGAAAAACCAAGTTTGAATGACTATGTGAATCAAAGTAGAGAAAAATTGCTGCAGGCTGTGAAAACAGAGAGCATTATAAAAATAAGAGAAACAAAGGCAGAATATAAGGAAAAATGGCTGGATGACAGATTAAATAGATGGAAAACCAAAGCTTTGCATGGACAGCATTTGAAAAACATTGAAGGAAAATGTGATAGCAACTTGACATGGGCATGGCTTAAGATGGGAACCATCAAGAAACAGAAGGCTTAATACTGGCTGCTCAAGAACAAGCACTACAAACTAACGGCATGAAAGCAAAGATACAAAAATCTACTGATAATCCAAATTGCCGAATTTGCAACAACAAAGTTGAAACTGTTTCACATTTAATATGTGAGTGCAGCAAAATCGTGCAAACTGATTACAAAGCTAGACATGACTGAGTTGCTAAACTAATCCACTGGCCATTGTGTAAAAAATACAACTTGCCAGTGTCCAAAAAGTCAAGGGAACATAGGGTGGAAAAAGTTGTCAAGAATGAGAGGGTGAAGTTCTTGTGGGACTTCTGAATACAGACAGATCGCCATTTGGAACACAACATGCCAGATATTGCAGTCATAGAGAACCGAAGAATACAGTTGATTGATATCGCTGTACAAGGAGATGCCAGAGTCGAAGAAAAAGAACTGGAAAAAATTATGAAATACCGCGACCTGGCCATCGAAACTGCGCAATTATGGATGAAACGTGTAACAGTGATACCCATTGTCATTGGGGCACTGGGAACTATGTCCAAAAACTTTGCAAAATACATCAAGAAATTGCAGCTTCCTGCAATAACTCCAGCAAAGCTACAAAAAATTACGCTACTCAGAACATCTTACATTTAAGGAGATACCTGGTTGACACCTAGGATGCTGGCAGCAACCCGTGTCAACCATTAATGCCAGTCAATCTGAGTTTCATGATTTATGAATAAAAGTTGTATAATAATAATAATAATAATAATAATAATAATAATAATAATAATAATAATAATAATAATAATAATGTTGGAAGGGACCTTGGAAGTCATCTAATCCAACCCCCTGCTCAGGCAAGAAACCCTATAAAATTTCAGACAAATGGCTGTCCAGTCTCTTCTTTAAAACTTCCAGTATTGGAGCATTCACTGCTTCTGGAGGCAGGTTGTTCCACTGGTTAATTGTTCAAACTGTCAAGAAGTTTCTCTTTAGTTCTAGGTTGCTTCTCTCCTTGATTAGTTTCCATCCGTTGCTTCTTGTCCTGCCTTCAGGCGCTTTGGAAAATAGCGTGAATCCCTCTTCTTTGTGGCAGCCCCTGAGATATTTCTCTTCATTAAAGTAGACATACCCAATTCCAGAAACCGTTCCTTATATGTTTGAGTCTCCAGCCCCCTGATGATCTTTGTTGCTCTTCACTGTTCTCTTTCTAGAGTTTCAACATCTTTTTTACATCTTGGTGACCAAAACTGGATGCAGTATTCCAAGTGTGGCCTTACCAAGGCATTGTAAAGTGGTATCAATACTTCACATGATCTTGATTTTATCTCTCTCTGAATGCAGCCTAGGACTGTGTTGGCTTTTTTTGGCAGCGGCAAACAAGTGATTGTCCACTATGACTCCGAGATGCTTCTCACAGTTACTACTATTGAGCCAGGTACCACCTATACTATACCTGTGCATTTGTTTTTTCTTGTCTAAATGTAGAACTTTAATTTTTTCACCTTTGAATTTTATTTTATTAGATAGCACCCAATGTTCAAGTTTGTCAAGATCCTCCTATATCTTAAGCCTATCTTCTGAAGTGTTGGCTATTTCTGCCAGCTTGGTATCGTCTGAAAATTTCATGAGTTCCTCATCTCTCCCCTCATCCAAATCATTGATGAAGATGTTGAAAAGCACTGGGCCCAGAACAGAGCCCTGAGGCATCTCACTGCACACTTCCCTCTATGTAGATGCAGTTCCATTGAGGAACACACACTGAGTATGGTCGGTCAGCCAGCTATGAATCCATCTGGTGGTGATGCTGTCTAACCCACATTTTTCTATCTTATCAAGTAGTAGATTGTGGTTTACATTATCAAATGCTTTACTGAAGTCCAAGTAAATTATATCTACAGCATTCCTCTGGTCCACTGATTTTGTTACCTGGTCAAAGAATGTAATATGATCTGTTTTTGACAAACCCATTTTGGCTTTTGGTAATGCCTTTGCTTGCCTCTAAGTGTTCACTGATTCACTGCTTGATTTTCAAGAATCTTTCTCTCCCCCCTCCCTCTCTCTCTCTCTCTAAACTCTCATCTATATCTACTTAACAGGTTATTGTGCCACATTGTCAGCCTCATGAAATAGACCAGACCGGAAACAAGTAGATGACCTACTTGTACTTCATTAGAATTAGCTACATTAAAAGCCACGTAAAGTATGAAAGTACATCACTTCCCCATCTTGTTTATAGGCCAAGAATTTAGCCTCATATCCCACTTGATCAAATGCACATATATAGGATGGCCAATATTTAGTTTGGTAACATAATTTTATTTTTTTTAAATAATAGCTAATTGGCAACTGAAGTCAACCAATAGTATGACATAAACAACACCACTTTTTTGCTGCATCAGAGAAGGGTGAGGGGTGACATGATAGCAGTGTTCCAATATCTCAGGGGCTGCCACAAAGAAGAGGGAATCAAGCTATTCTCCAAAGCACCTGAAAGCAGGACAAGAAGCAACGGATGGAAACTAGTCAAGGAGAGAAGCAACCTAGAACTAAGGAGAAACTTCCTGACAGTTAGAACAATTAACCAGTGGAACAACCTGCCTCCAGAAGTGGTGAATGCTCCAACACTGGAAGTTTTTAAGAAGAGACTGGACAGCCATTTGCCTGAAATGCTTTAGGGTTTCCTGCCTGAGCAGAGGGTTGAACTAGATGCCCTCCAAGGTCCCTTCCAACTTCTTCTTCTTCTTCTTCTTCTTCTTCTTCTTCTTCTTCTTCTTCTTCTTCTTCTTCTTCTTCTTCTTCTTCTTCTTCTTCTTCTTCTTCTTCTTCTTCTTTTTCTTTTTCTTCTTCTTCTTCTTCTTCTTCTTCTTCTTCTTCTTCTTCTTCTTCTTCTTCTTCTTCTTCTTCTTCTTCTTCTTCTTCTCCTTCTCCTTCTCCTTCTCCTTCTCCTTCTCCTTCTCATTATTATTATTATTATTATTATTATTATTATTATTATTATTATTATTATTATTATTATTATTATTATTATTATTATTATTATTATTATTATTACTATATACAATCTCCAAGTCATGTGAAATAAAGATTTTATTTTATTCTGCTGTGGCCAGATTCCATTATATGTACTATGTTCATTTCCCAGTTTAAGAAAGATTGAGAAAAAGTAGAAGATTTTCAGAGTGGGGCAACAAGGATGAATTGAAGACTATAAATTAAGGCCATAAAGGCCCATTAAAGAAGGATTCAGTATGTTCATCCATGAAAAAATATAACTGAGGGGTAATATTGTAGCACTTTTCACATACCAGTAAGCTGGTATACAGGTCAAAAACTGTTCTCTCTCTTTCCAGAATTCAAAATATACTCATAATAGATTTAAGATAAATGAAGATTGTTTTAGTTTAATGTTAAGGAGAAAAAAACTTCATAATAGTAAGAGCAGTTCAACCTCAAAATCAACATCTCAGCATAAACATTTTTTTTAATTTAATGCATTTAAGCAAAAGCTAGATAGCTCTCTGTCTTGGATTATTTAATTTGGATACTGCATTTAGCAAAAATTGAACTCATTGACCTAACTGATTTCTTCCAAATTTAGGATTCTATGATACATGCTGTTTAAGGTTTTTATAAATCAGTAATCCAATTTTTTTATTTTAATTCCATTTATATCCCGCCCTTCTCCGAAGACTCAGGGCGGCTTACAAGCTTAGCAGTAGCCTTAATTCTATGTATATGCCTGCTTATTAGGGCTTTCACCTGCTTTCACCTGCTTTTTCCCAGCAGGCTTAATTACCTAGACCTCTCCAGAAACTAGGAAGAGTATTGAAAACAATTTATGAATGGTCCATTCAATCAAATGACTGCGCTGATCTGGTAAACTGAATAAGGCTGTGTCTATATTTTGTTTGGAAGCATTTGAAGTTTGGCATATTTGTAGCATTATACTACACCATTTTCCTATTCTAATAATACATCTACATTATTTTTTCAAAGTGCAGATGTTCTAGTAAAAGATATTATTGACTATTATTATTATTGTATATTTTCTAAGTGGAAGAAGAAGAGCAATAAAAATCAGGTAAACTACAAAGTGAAACTGAAAGAGTAACAAAGAAGTTAATGATCTGTGCCTTGGAACACACTGGTAGCCAAACCATCATTTGGTTCACTTAACATTGTAAGAAAGGTTAATGTAAAAAAGGACATTTGAAAAAGAAAGAGACATTTAAGAAATTGTATTCCACAAAGTGTTCAATCATTAGTTATCACCCTTTGTGTTTGGAAAATTGTCCTGTCTGTCTTTCTAAATGGGTCTCTGAAATTAAAAAAAAAACCCCGATACATTTAGAACCTTACAGAATATTTACAAAATGTTATGTCAGTCATCAGACAGCTCAAATAAAATATTCACAATATCAGAAAGTCCATACTGAATGCAGTGTCAAAACTGCAAATTATTTAGATCTAACAAAGTATTATTTAGCTTTTTTTAAAGAAATTTTCAAATATTAGCAAAATTCAGTTATTAATCATAGGAAACCATTAAAATATTTGTTTAGAATGAGAGTTAACCACTGATGGAATTTATATTATTAAGACTGGTGCTGAATCATTTTCCCAAATGAATATTTCCCTGGATTTAAAGCAAAGCCTGCAAATTATTTTCTGTCACATATTAACAAGTCTGTTCTCCAGAAGTGGCATTTTGCTCAGTCAGGTTGATTCTTTCTTACAGGATATGTGAACTTTTGATCGCCTATAGAAATAATTTGAAAGTCACAGCTACATTTCCTTTTCCTGGAAACAGCCAAGAGCTGAGATTTCCCCCCTAAATACTCTTGTCAGGACTTTCTATAGTTAAAGATTTCTTTCTGCAACATTTTTCAGTGGAAATAGAAGAAAGGTACTATAATTTTCTCCCCCAGCACTTAATTAGTCTATTAAATCATATTCATGATAAATGATTCCAGATTCTGTCACATTTACCTTCAGCCTTTCAGAAAGATGTCTTTAGATGAAGCTCTCTACAACAAAAAATTAATGCATGTGCTTGCTTGGTTTCATTTTCTTTCAATCAACTGCTACACACATACATATAATATCTGTTAATTCTACAGGGGAAAAATAAATAAACATAGCAATAGACCCAGAATGAAGAAAAGGTGTACAGCTAAAAACAAAGGGAACAATCTATTGATACAGAAGACCAGGTATTTTAAAAACAGAATGCATTTCACTCCTTTCACAGTAACAAAAGTCCCTGCATGTTATTCAAAATATTTCCATTATATAACAGGATCTCTGGGACTAATAGAGTGAAGAAATAAACACATTAATCATAATATTCAATGGTTTATGCTACATCTAAAAAGGTAATAGTAAAACAAAATAACAGCAACAACTAAATGTTTTTAGCCCTTTCTATCTGCATTGTTTTCATCGATCTTTGGAATTCTGGAATTAAAAAATCAGCAGGAAAGTACAAGTGGTCTCCAGACCTATTTCCATACTCTTTTTTAGCTGTCACAGTTGTTGAACCTCTATTATATGTTTATACTCAGTACAAAAGCAATCAAAACATAATCAAGTTAATTGAACTTGTAACAAGATACTTAAACACTGTGTTTAGTTGCACTCTTAGGCTGATGTCAATAAGACTATATAAAGTTATTCCCATTACAATGTAAACATGTCTTTAGGACTTTGGGATAATCTTGGGGGGCAGCATGCTTTCTTTCCCCTTCTGTTTCTGAAATTTATAGGATGAGCACCAAATTTTTCTAAGTTTGATTTTGGCTTGTAACACTGACTTGCTAGGATGTCATATTAAACGTATTACAGAGGATCTTTCTTTGTTGTTTTTATTTACTGTTTTCACTGTCAGGAGATCTGTAGGAGTGACCCCAAAATGAGACTTGTTCATACTAAGGCATTTTCACAAGACAATTTTCCCATTATTTCCATTCTTGAATCAATACAACATTGATATGATCTCTTAAGATGTTCTTCTGATTCAATTATGGTACATCCAATAACACTTCAAACAACTGTTATTTTTATGTGGTGATATTTTGGAGATATCTGAGAAACTTCCCATCAGTGGAGCCTCTTGGCAGCAGAACTCTTGGTCGCAGGAATTAATACAATTTCTATATCCTCCCCATGCATGATTAAAAAAACAAAAATGATCTAGAGTGGCTGGAAAAATATTCTAAATATGATGAAATAAAAGTTTTTAGGTAGAGTGTATAATCTGCCTATTTTAGTTATTGTTCTTAATATTGTTGGGTTTTATTAATTTGAATATACCTATTGTCAAAATTGTTCCTTAAAACCATGCTCCAATTTAGCCCATATTTTTCCATTTATGCTAGTAAAGTTATATTGATTGTAGCTAGTTTAAATTCAGAAAGTGTAACTTAATTGATTTGTAAGTATTTTGTTTTTTAAAAATACATTGAATCAATTCTAAGCAAATTGTGACATAAAAGGAATATAATGTAAAAAGAATTTATTTAAAGATTAGGTAAAAATGTATAATTCCTGAGAAAATAGATACAGATTTATCTTTGTGGGGGAATATTATGGCCCAGAGAAGAGAGAAAAACATATTTAAACTTTTTTGTTCTACCAGGGAGAGCAAGAGAAATACATCAATGTACTTATATGAAATGTATTTTGCAAAACATTAGCAAGCTAAACAAATGGACCATAATGAGTGCTCTCATGGTTTATAGACAATTTGCTGCACAAGAGGAATGCAGCAACTACCTCACTACTTACAGACTCATAAATGTAAGATGGATTTAATTCTTAGATGTTTGGATCACAGTTCTTGATGAAGCCTCTTCCTGCCTTTCTTTCAGCTAAGATATGAAATATCCAGTTAGCTAGTCGGTGGATCTGAGCAAAATTATCCGAAGAGGATTGGGTGAAACTTATTGCTTGAGAAAAGGTTAGTCTGTACTGATCCTTTGGCAGATCCTTGAGTGTTAAAAATGTTTTGATCCATGATATTGAGCTCTTGCCTTAAGGGAGATTGAGGCAAAAGATATGTGGTAGAGATATAGACTGGTTAAGCTTTAAAAGTGGGCTGATTCATTCATCACTCATGAACTGGATATCATGGATGTATTGTAATTGTTTTTAACAATGGATAATTACATGATGGTTGGCAATGATCATCCTATCCACAGCAAGACATCCTATATTAATATCTGGCTGAGGATTTCAGGTGAAGACTCATGTAACTAAATGCATCTTTATTTTTTTAAAAAAGCAGGAGGAGACTATTCATATAGATGAGGGAGGAGGATACATCCTTCTTTGGAAACAGAAGTTGCCTACCATAAATAATATCCCTGATTAAATATAAAAGAAATGAAATGAAGTTTGTGGGGAGAATTTTTAGACAAAAACTGCATCTTCCTAGAAGATCAAATTTGATGATTTTCAGATGAACTTCTTCAAGGCTTGAATGTATCGGTAAATGTCAATCATATATTGCATACAGAACTTCCTCCTGAGGAAAAAGGCTAGATTATTGAATATCCCAATTTTCTTTGAAGCTACTTAAAGATTTTTTTTTAATTGAAAAAAAAAAATAAACAAGCTGGCATCTGCCATATCACTACATCAGAAACCTAAACAATCAAGTCAATGACATGGTAATTAAGGTTCATGAAATGTCTGGGTATTTTGATCCATTTGTGATAAAGTCTTCCATGCTAATGAATATGAATCATATGTTTCAGACAGAAAAGGCAGTGAATTATGTGATTGAAAATAGTGATTAAATCTTAGTTTGATATTAATTTAACACTGCATCTGCTGAAGTGTGAATAAATGTATACTTATTCACTAATATGTATTAATGTGTACTAATGACTTTGTCCTGATGTGAGACTGGAGAGTTACAGAAATTAAGGAATAAAGTCTGTCTGTCTGTCTGTCTGTCTGTCTTCTATCTATCCTAAGCTGTCAGATAAAAGCTTGGGATATATAAGTTAGAGTTATATTTCCTTTGCATGTTGACCAGATCTTTCTCTACAAGATAGACAAGATATAGATATAGAGATTATGGAAGATGGCATTGATGAAAGGATGTAGAAGTCATTGCCCAGACAAAAGGCAGTGAAACATTTTTTTAAACTCCAGAAAATCCAGATGACATTTGAAAGTGGCTTCTGAATCTCCCAAGGTAGCATCACTAATGATAACTATTTAATTGATTATGATTTCACTGAGGCTAATTTTAAATTGTTTCAGCATTAATGATTTCAATTTAATAATACCGATGTATAATGCAATATTCTTTTAATTCTTCTATCATCTAAAGTGCTTACACAAACAAAAAGATAAATATAATAAATAATATGCATCTAATAATAAACAGAAATTTTAAAAAATTCAGCAGAAAACATGGATACTAAAAATAGTTGTTTTTCATTGAAATTCTATAAAAAAACAACATTACAGAAGGCTTCTCTCTTTCCTTAAAAGTTTGAAATTTTATTTTCCAGACAGATTCCTAGATAACATTCCTTCAATTAAGGATGGCAAATGAGCTTTCCACATTCTTCAAAGTGTCTTGAATTATGAAGCAATTGGCTATCTATTTGGTTCCCCTGGAAACATATCACCTGTAGCTTACAGTCATAGTATCAATGCTCAAGATCTATGTCCAACTGATCTGAAAGATAAATTGGAAGTAAATTAACCTGGGTTGAAAAAAATTCTGCTTAGTCAAGGCACTTTTCAGGTGGTGTATTATTTATATTCTTTGCAGTAGTTATATTACTTTGAAGTAGTAATATAAATGTGATACATTGCTTAATGTGCACCTTTGTTTATTCCCATTTGAAAATACTTAATTATTGCAATTATTCCTGTTTTAGGAGCATGTTGTTGTTAAGATCAGATTTTATAACTAGTATTCTTTCCCTATTTTCCCAGTGGTATTTCAAAAATAAAAATTATGGCCACAGAATATAAGGAAGAAATAATTGCATTTGGGAACAACTTTCCATTTCTTTAGCTTCACTGATTTGCTGAATGAAGGCAAGAGAGGATGTTCCTGTAGAGGTGTAGGAAAGGAAACTTTTTATAATAACTATAATGCCAAAGTAAAAATGTGAAAAAAAGAAAAAAAGGCTTTTTAAAATCATTGAGCCTATCTCATAACGAAAACTGACATTTTTTGATCTATGTATGAGCACTATTACCTTTTACTGCAATATACACATGTCATCTCATAAATGGCTCTTCTCTCTAGTGGCTTAGTTGATGGAAGTAGTTCTTTAAGTCACTGGTTAGGGACTTTTTATGAACAGTGTGAGTTAGGCTTCTGTGTTAGAGAGCTTTCGCAGTTGCTGGGTGACTGGAGTGTGAAATAAGGTTCTGCCAGCTCTTGCTTTCAAGTACCTATTTTAAGTCAGCAGAACTGTCATGATTAACTGGCAATCCATTTTTTATATATCTATTGGAAAATCTGAAGAGAAAGCTCCTGATTTTCTTTTCCCATACTTTTCTAAAGTGAAAAAAATGCTTTTCTGGCATCAGGTCAATATCTCCTATTTCCTCAAGAACAGGGGATAGTTTAGCACTTTCCCAAAATGATATGACCACAAGGCTAGCATGTTTTTGAGAGATAAAACCCAGGTGGTAGTTTCATAAATATCTTGATGCGAAATGAAAGGCAAGAGGTAAAGTACACATATGCATTTTTAGGTACACAGTTTAGTAAGACCAAACAAAGAAGCTATATGCTTTCTAAAATTTATAGACGATAACAAAACCATAGTCTCATCTGAATGAGCATTATGAATCCTGGACTTGCCTGATATCTGATAAACCTGCTACATTGGCTATAGTAGAATATTGCCAATAGCCTGATACCATCTTATTGCTAATGCTGTCTCCTCAGTTCCAACTACAGTGATTGTTCATTTCTCAAAATATCTGCTACCACTATCACTGGTGTTCCTCACAAGTTTGTTCCTGTTATTCACTCAACAGGAAAGTCTAGTTTTTCCATGGGAAACATTTGTAGTTTAGCCAGTGGACTGATAAGGATAGACCACAACTGTTAAAGTCCATGAAAACTCTACGTCATCAGACTTCTGGGCAGCACACTGCTGGCTCATATTTAAATGATTGTCCACTAGGACTCTAAGATCCCTCTCACAGTTACTGCTATTGAGACCGGTACCACCTATTCTATGTATATGTACATATGCATGCATATATATGTATATATGTACTCTGTGTGTGTGTGTGTGTGTGTGTGTGTTTGTATACACAGTATATATATGTGTGTGTCTGTGTGTTTAAATTCTATGTTATCAGTAACATTATGCATCATTCAATTTATTTCCTGAATCCTTACTATTACCAGAATTCTCACATGTGACACAGATACTTTTCCTTGTGACCTCCTTTATAATAAAGTAATGACATAGAATCCATGCAAATATATTTCCTGTGGTGGAAATATGTTTAAAACCTGGCACTGTCTGTAAGGAAAGACCCTTATGGAAATTCATTTAGTTACTGGAGGATCTTTCCACTTGATAAGATCCACAGTGCAGTTCAAAGTCAAGGTTGCATACAAAATAACTGCATCAAGAGGCCATTGGATGAGATTTGCCAAAGAAAAAGGAGAACAAAGACTGAAAACATGTTTCTTTTTGTAATTAAAATTTGCTTAACTAGTATTGTGACTTTAGGAATGGTTGAATAGCTTTCACAATTGTTGAAAGGTTCATAAAATACATGGATATTAGCAAGATTTGGGGAAAAAAGCACAACACTACAGAAACAATCAGTACCAGATGTTCCTACATCCTTTGAA
This sequence comes from Vipera ursinii, assembly GCF_947247035.1. NCBI lineage: Eukaryota > Metazoa > Chordata > Lepidosauria > Squamata > Viperidae > Vipera > Vipera ursinii. The sequence goes on from NC_139521.1 coordinate 35,112,781, forward strand.
AAATCTTGCCAAAACTTTACTAGCGTTTTACCTCTGCTAAGTCAATCTGAAACCACATAAACAATATTTCTCCCCACCCTTAGGGTACAGCCATATGTTCCTCTAGCTGGCAAAGCTTTGCAAGTCTATGGATGCTTATAGTATAATTGTCTAACAGCTCTGCTGTCTGTTCAAACATTCATTACTAGCTTGTTTTCTATAAATACACAAGCAAGTAAATCTATCCCTAGATAAGGAAAAACCTGTAACTTCTTTGCTAATTGTAATTATTCCATGTACATTTTAGCAATGTAAAGGAATACCATCAGCAAAAGATGATTGCAAGTGAAAGAAGGGAGCATACATTATTGCTGTATACTTAACTGTGTTTTTTTTCCTCTAGCGAGCCAATATGGATTCTTAAATAAAGAAGAATCACTGGCCTAAAGCAGTTGGTTTCTGAGGCTCTCGAAGTGGTATTGAACCAGCCAGCATCTGAAATAAAAGGAGGCATGGATAAAGTGTTTCGTGTGAACTCATGGATTGCTAGACAGAGAAAGTTGCCTAGAGATGTGGTGGTTTATTTTGCAAAAAGGGAAATTAGAGATGAAGTTATACGAGCTGCCTATGATACTAAAGTTGTGATTGCTGGTCAAGAAGTTCTGGTTCTAAAAGAAATTCCTCCAAAGATTTTAAGGAGAAGGAAGGATTTTACATTTCTTGTGCAAGAGCTCAAGCAACGAGATATAAGGTTCAGATGGGAGATCCCAGCTGGGTTGATGGTGATGCATGAAGGTAAAAGGTACCGTCTGGTTACTGTGATGCAAGCACGTGATTTTTACAATAATATTTTAAAAGCAACCCCATTAACACTTCTGGAAGCTGCAAAGGGATCTGGAGAAGGAGAACATCAAGAGGCTGAAGATGGACAGACAGAGGAGAATGGGGCTGGAGGAGATCAAGATATAACACTTTTGGATGATCCCAGAGAACAGAGGGTGACGCGTGCTGCTTTAAAACGATCAAAAAAGATAAAAGAACAAGATCAGCAGAAGTCTATGGAACTTTCACAACGTACTTACAGCCAAGTAGTGGGAGGTGGGAAAAGATTTGGGTGAGGAATGTAAAATTTACACAAGTTTGAAATCTAAGAGAGAATTTTTACAAAATGTTTTATAGATGGTATTTAGATTTTAAAAAGTTAAGTATGTATTTGAATTATTAGCCTAAAAGTTGGAGAAAGATTACTTGCAAGAACGTTATATTATGGAAGGGAGAAAATGGCTTGAGTTTATCCAGAATAAGTATAGGGTTAAGAAGTTTCATATTTGAATAAGTCTTCTTTCTTTGTTTCTTTTTCTATATTATTATTATTATTATTTTTATATATATTTAATACTACTAAGGTTTGTTTTATCCTATATAAGCTAGAGAGATATTCAATATTATTAAGGTTTGTTTTATCCTATATAAGCTAGAGAGTGATGGATTTTAGAGTTTATAATTGTTAGTATATGATTGTTTATGATTGCTTTTTATATATATACCTTGTATTTAGCTCTGGGAAGTCAGGGGGGAGGGGGGAGGGGGGAGGTAGGGAGGGGGGAGGAGGGAGGGGGAAGGGGGGATTCTTAAAGGAAAATTGTATTTTAAAACTTTTCAATAAAAAAAAATAAATAAAAAAAATAAAAAAAGAAGAATCACTGGTCTTGCACCTAATCTGAAATAGTCCAACTGCAGAAGGCATTGAGCTATTGAAAAAGGAGTCATCTAATGTATTGGGACTCAATTCTTTCTGCACCAGTTTTCAGAAATTAAGTAGTTCATCACTAAAATATAGAGATAACAATTTCTACTTCCTTAATTTTATTTTAAATAACATAATGATTTAATTACATTTCAGTGTGGTATAAGGAAAAAGAAGAAAATAAAATAAGGCCTGGAAATGGTACTTATTAGACTGTGTGTTAGTTAATGCTTTATCCTGCTGTTCATCACCTAAACATTTCCAGAAGACCCAAATATGGACAAATTATGACAATGGTTTTCCAAAGACTGAAGATTGTTCCTGTTATATTTTCGGTTCTTTATGCATTAAGCGAGACAAGGTGTTGAAACAGCAAACAAGTTTATTAACTCAGAACAGAAGCAAGCTAATGGCTCCTGCACAGTTATTTATATGGCTGGCCTCTAGGCAGCGACCAATAGGTTTAAAGTAACAGTTTCCCGCCCCAAACCTCATCATCACCCTGGAGACAGCAAGTCTGGCTCGGTAACAGCAACCATTATATAACATAGAAAAAGTAGGTCAGACATTAAGCAAGTGATCACACAATAAGCAAGTGATTTTAAACAGAATGGCCAATACATTACACCCCTTCCCCTTAGATAGCTTAAACTCTCAATTGTTTGACATAATCTTTCAGATAATTAGGTGGCCTTCTTGACTGTTCAGAATGTCTATGGATTACAGGGATCTCCTGGTCTACCTGCTTGTCTGCCAGGCTGGGTAGAACAGGGCTCTGAGGTTCAGGGGAGTCAGAGTGACTTGAGTCCGTTTGGCTGGCCAGTCCTGGTCGGCCCAAACCAAAGTCCAACTGTGCAGCAAAGTCAGCAAGGCTGACTCTCAGTGCAGTTTGCCTGTCCTGATCAGTGGATACCATCTGTGTATCCAGAGGAGATTCTTCTACCGCCATTTCCCGGTCACTATGAGCAAGAGTTCTTTCAGAGCATGCAAGCTGCTCTGTTGGACTGCTGTCATATGGGCCCTGTGTTTGGCCCTCTTGGGAGTCCTGAGCCAGCGACTGATCTACTAGCCACTAACACAGCTGATCAATGTGCAGGTGAATGACTCGCCAATCTTCCTGGACCACTTCGTATGAGAGTGGTCCTGACATCTTAACAATCTTTGCTGCCACCCACAAAGCCACTTGCCCATAATTCTGGGTCCAAACCCGGTCACCCACTTGTAAACTTCTTGGTGTCTTTGGCTGTGCAGCGTCTGAGGTGACTCTGTCGGGGTACAGCCTGTCCACATTGGTGATCATATGCCTGCCCCAACGAAGCTCAACTGGGCTATTGCCCATGGCAGTGCAGGGTGTTGTGTGCTGGCAGAGTAGAAAATCGGTCAGTCTGTGGTGCCTATCCCCTGTGATAATTCATTTCAGGTTGGTTGTCGATTCCTTGCTTGTGTGGACCATGCCATTCCACTTGACCGTTTGACAATGGATGAAAGGGAGCCCAAAGTGGCATGCCTTATGAGATTTGCCCTGAGAAAGGCCTGGAATTCTGAAGCGGTGAACTGAGCCCCATTGTCTGAGACTAAGATGTCTGGAAGCCCATCTGTTGCAAATATTCTGTGCAGAACCTGGATGATCCTAGCAGTAGTCATAGTGGAAATTGGTACAACCTCTAACCATTTAGAGTGGCTGTCGACCACTATTAAAAACAGCTGTCCCTGAAAGGGCCCGGCAAAGTCAATGTGGATTCTTGACCACGATGTGTGAATGTCCTCCCATCGGTGGATAGGGGGCTGCAGCATCTCTGGTCTGGATTGTTGGCATGTACAGGAACCATGTTCTTGGGCCTTGATAGCTTTATCTAGCCCTGGCCACCAAAGGTAGCTCCTCGCCAGTGCCTTCATCCGGACTATTCCTGGATGGCCTTCATGCAGAGACTCAAGAACTCTGGGCCTTAAAAAGCTAAGGACTATGACTCTACTTCCCCAAGAATGCACCCTTTGTAAGCTGAAAGCTCATCTTTCCTCATGAAGAAACTCTGAAATTCTGGCCTGGACATTTGTTCAACCATCCTGTGTGAACCCAAGTTAACATGCAGCTAAGCATTTTGTCAGCGGATGTCTTAGCAGCTATGTCTGAAGCAATGGACAGGAGACTCTGGCAAATCCTGTATGGCTAGGATGCATGCAGCCATAGCCATATCTGGCTCCATGTGTGGCAGGGACAATCTGCTAAGGCTGTGTGCATGGCCCATTTTTTTGACCAGTTTGTGAATCAGCCTGTAGTTGTAGGCTGAAAGGAATATAGATCACCTCAGCATTCGAGGAGATAGAATCTGAGATGTCTACTTGTTCGTAGTGAACAACTCTAGAAGTGGCTTGTGGTCCGTAAAGACTGTGAAATGGTGGCCATACAAATAGTCATGGAACATTTAACTCCGGCCACAATGGCCAAGGCCTTCTTGTCAATCTGTGCATAATTGCACTTTGCAGATGACAGGGTCCTCGAATAATAAGTGATGGGACTGTTTCCCATCAGTTGACAAATGGCTCAACACAGCCCCAACCCCATATGGGGATGCATCACACATGATGCAGACTGGCAGCTTTTCATTAAAATGAGTGAGCACCGAGTTCAAGGACAGCAGTGATTTGACTGCTGTGCCACTGTGGCCTTATGTGGGAGAATGCATGATAAAAATTAAGAAGGTCCAAGAAGGCTTGAAGCTCATCCTTGTACCTAGGCCTTGGGGCCTGCTGAATCGCTTTCAGCTTTGAATCTATTGGATAAATGCCATCAGCATCAATGCAGACCCCAAGGAACTCAGGTGACTGTACCCCAATCTTGCACTTCTCTTTTTTCAATTTAAGTCCCGCTGTGCGGAACCGCTGAAGGATGGCTGTAAGCCATTCAACCAGGACTTCTGTAGCTTCCCTGGCAATGAGTACATCAATGAAGTAGGGGCAGACCCCTGGAATGCCCTTGAGTGTGCGTTCCATTACTTCCTGGAAAATCCCGGGGGGCAACACTCACCCCAAAGTGTAGGCACTTTACCTTGAAGGGCCCCTGATGACAATGGTTTGGGCGGCTACAATTAGTTAATCCACCAGCAGCTGTTAGTAGTCCTGCGCCATATTTAATTTGAAGAACACACGGCCACCTTGCATTGATGCCAAAATATGGCTGACAACTGCTGTTGAAGTGCCCAGTTAATGGTGCACTTATAGTCAGCACATATGCGTACTTGTCTGTTGGCCTTAAGTGGCATTACTATGGGGGTCTACAAAAACCCCTGACTGACCAGCTTGTCCAGCTCTGCATCAATTTTGGGTTTTAAAGTGAAAGGCACTCGATGAGGCTTGACCCATATTGGCATTACCAGGGGATCAAGCTTGAAGGCTATCGAAGGACCCTTGTATTCCCCTAGGCTTGAACTGAAAACATCCATGAACTCTTGGCAGACTGAAGACAAGTCTGCTGCCTGTGTTCGGTGAATGCCGATTACTTGGATGCCCAATGCATCAAACCAATCAAGCCGTATGAGGCTTGTGCATTGGCCTTCCACCATGAGAACATATAGTGGGCCTGCAAACCCCTTGAAATTCACTGAAAGTGTGGCTTCACCCTTGACTGCCACTGAGGAGTTTTGGAAGTCTCTGAGCAGAAGGTTAGATGGCCAAAGTTTGACCCCTCTGTTGCTGCAGTTGCATATGTGCCGGAAAGTTCCTATGGAGATGATGGACATGGCTGAGCCTGTGTCCAGTTCCATTTTGCATGGAAGTCCCTGAAGCTTGACCTGAAGTCAAAGCTTCTGTTTAAGTGGGCGGTGGGCACCAATGTGAAACAAGCTCCCCTGGCTGGAGCAGAAACCTACTCGGTGTTGCCCCAGAGCCCCAGTACCTCTCCTGAATGAGTCTTTCTGCTGACGGTCCTTCTGGCAACCTTGGCAGATGGCAGCAATGTGGCCTGGTTTGCCACATGCCTTGGCACGTTGCTGTTTGGAATCAGCATTCCGCACATTGATGGTGGCCTCCACAGCCCATGCATCTAAGGAACGGAACTGCCTTGTCAAGTGGCTGCAGTCCCTTCTCCTGGTGCTTCTGTAACTATGTCAACCTCATAGTTAGAGTTGGTGTCTTCCATCCATTCAGTGCCATCATGGTGAAGAGCTTCAGCACTTTAAAAGCCCCTCTGGTGGCTTTGTCTCCCATGTTCTCCTTCAAGGCCTCTTGTAGTGAAAGAGTCTCCTTGGTGAACAGTTTTTGTTGGAGCTCTCTGTTCCGGAGACCACAGACTAAGCGGTCTCTTAGTCTCTCCTCCAAATCCATGAAATTGCAGAGTCAGGACGCTTGACAAAGAGCAGCAATGAATTCTGTGGCCGTCTTGCTGGGCTGTTGCTCCCGTTATTCAAAAGCGTGCCTCCACACTATGACAGATAATTTGAGCTAGAAGTAGTCTTGGAGCTTTTTCTTCAAGTCCGCGTAGGTGACGGACTCAAGCGGTGTTGGTGTGACCAGGTTCTCGGCAATGTCGAAGGTGGCTGGGCTGCACATGCAGAGCAGGGCCGCGGCCTTCAGCCTGTCTTCGCTGACTTGGTTGGCATGGAGGTAATTCTTGATGCATGAAATATAGGACACCCATCTCTCTCTGTGTGTGACGTCGAACTCTGAGTTTTCCCACTTTCACCATGGTGAGTTGCTTGCATTTCTTGTTGCTCATTTTCCCTTGTGCTGCTGGCTTCTGCGCAGGCCCTAGGACAGATCCTTAGGGCACAGTGGTCTCCAGCATGTCTTGCTGGCAGACCATTTGGGGGGAATGCAGTCCCTGCCAGGCTTGTGTTGGCCTCACCCCCTAGTGACTTCAGACTTGTGATGAAGCAGCACATCCCACCTTCATCACCACTGTTATATTTTCAGTTCTTTAGACATTAAATGAGACGAGATGTTGAAACAGCAAACAAATTTATTAACTCAGAACAGAAGCAAGCTAATGGCTGCTGCACAGCTATTTATACGGTTGGCCTCTAAGCATTGACCAGTAGGTTTAAAGTAACAGTTTCCTGCCCAAACCTAATTATCACCCTGGAGACAGCAAGTCTGGCTCAGTAACAGCAACCATTATATACAGTAACACAGAAAAAGTAGGTCATACATTAAGCAAGTGATCAGACATTAAGCAAGTGGTTTTAAACAGAAGTGGCCAATACATTACAGTATCAGCAATCAACACCTTTGTAGAGTTTGTCAGTACTAATACCTAAACTTGAAACATAAAGATATGAGTCACTGTGCACTGTATTAGCCAGGCCACTATGTTATGAACCATTCAGTGTGGCAGCTGACTCTCAATGTCACTTGTAGTGGAAAAGGCACCAATGGAGATCCAGGAGGAAGAGGAGGAGGAGGAGGAGGAGGAGGAGGAGGAGGAGGAGGAGGAGGAGGAGGAGGAGGAGGAGGAGGAGGATGACTATATAAGGATAACTTTTCAAAGAATGGAGAGGTTTTTTTCTCCATATCAGATCAGATAACCTTCGAGGTTGGGGGAAAAAACCCAATCAATTGACATGTTCAGGCTGTCCCTTTTTGCTCTATGTTTGTACCTTCAGACATTTAGACAGCCACAGTAATAAAATTCAATTCTCAAAGCCAGAAAACCTTTGGTATGTATGCACAGATGCCTTTTTTAGCAGTTGAAAAAAAAATGAGGAATTCCTTCAAAGCTCTGAACAATCATGATTCTGCAAGAAGAACTTTGTCCTTACCAGAAGAGAAGGAAGCTTCTGCTGAAGCAGTTAGGGAAGAAAAAAAAAACTAAAGCTACATTAGGTGTTGCAAAACAGTGTTCTTCTTTCAGAACTGAGCCGAGTAAAAAAATGTCATTCTGATTCATGTGTTCTTGCAGCAGCTGGAGTAATGATGTGACTGGAAGATAAAGGCTTTTGGCTTTCATCAAGTATCTAAAAGTCCAATTTTCAGTTTCAGTTTTCTTTCTCTTGACTTTCTTTTGCCTTCTTTTCCCACTATTCATATTATACTGAACACAGCCTAGGTAATGGCTTTTCTTCTTTCACAGCTGAGCTCAATTTTACACCCACAAAAGGATATATTTTCAGTACTCTCTTAGGGTTAATTATGGTTTTTAGTGTTGATGTCTCACATGCGCTTTTATAATGAGCTGACCTAAGTCATGCTTTCAAAATAATAGACAAGATGATTTTTTAAAATTTTCTTTTCCATATTTTTGTAATATAGTTTTGAATAAGAAAGACTTCAGATACATCAAAATGTGTAGAAAGCATGCATGGGTTAAATATTAAATCACACATGAAAATATTTCTTTCAGATAAAATGGATAGGCCAAGATCTATCTTAGTCCTGCCTTTTGTTTCTTACAGTGACTAACTAGATACTTCTCTAGTATACAGGAAGTGGTGATTTCCCCCTCCCCCTCCTGTTATTATTCTGATACTGACATTTGGAAGCATCCTTTCTCAAAAACATGACAATTTAAGACTAACAGACCTTCATTGCTTTCCATTAACTTATCTAGTGCTCTTTGAAAGCCATTGAAGTTAGTGGTCACCATCTCAACTTATGGTAATAAATTTTGCAGATTAATTATATATTGTATGAAAATAGTTTTGTCTTTTGTCTTTTCTATTTTTTAATCATCTTCACTAGGTGACTCATGGTACTAAATTTTTCAAATGAAGAAAATGTTTCTCCCTGTCTACGTTCTCCCTGTCATATTTGATTATACCCCTTTCCTTCCTTTAAGGTAAAGAGTCCCATAAGGAAAGTGTTCAAGAACTCCTGATTTTTATTGTCTTCTCTTCTTCTGCACCATTTTCAGTTTTATTTGATTCCTATCCAATTGTGATTTGGACTTTATAGAGACCAAATGTATCGTAGATTCTAGTTATGCCATTATAATGTTGTCAGATTTATTTTTAATCCTTTTTCTAATTATTTCTAACACAGGATTTAATTTTTTATGGGTAATTGCCATATACTGAGTCAACATTTTGACCTATTCATGTTGATATTCCAAGTTTAAGTTTAAGTTTAAGTTTATTGAATTTATATACCGCCCTTTTCCTGTAGGACTCAGGGCAGTTTACAAAGTATTTAAAAACATCAATACAATACAAGAGTTAAAAACAGTTAAAATAATTAAATTTGATCCCTGAGGGGAGAAAAAAAACAAACTCTCAGCCTGGGCCGGAAAGCTCAAAGAACCAGGTCTTCAGGTCCCGGCGGAATGACTGAAGGTCAGGGGCAGTCCTAAGCTCCATGGGCAGCTGGTTCCAAAGGGCAGGTGCGCCCACTGAGAAGGCCCTCCCCCTGGGTGTTATCCGCCGGCAGTCTTTTACAGGCGGCACCCTGAGAAGGCCCTCCAAGTGGGAGCGCACAGGACGAAGGGAACTTGATGTCGGCAGTAGGTGTTCCCTCAAATATCCCGGACCCAAGCCATTTAGGGCTTTATAGGTCATCACCAGCACCGTGAATCTCACCCGGAGGGCAACCGGAAGCCAATGTAGCTCGTGGAGTAAACGTGTTACATGGGAGTATCGGGAAACCCCCATCACAACTCATGCAGCAGCATTCTGCACCAGCTGAAGCCTCCGAGTGGTCCTCGAGGGCAGCCCCATATAGAGATCATTGCAGTAGTCCAACCGGGAGGTCACGAGTGCATGGGTGACTGTGTGTAGGGAATCTTGGTCCAGATAGGGTCGCAACTGGTGCACCAGGTGAACCTGGGCAAAAGCCCCTCTGGCCACGGATCCTATGTGATCTTCAAAATTGAGCCATGAATCCAAGAGGATGCCCAAGTTGCGAGCCCTATCAACGGGGGGTAACATCTCACTCCCCATCGTTAAAGATGGAATAGTCTGGTTCTTTCTCCTAATGGGTTATAGACAACCCACTTCACATCACTGCACAGGACATGTTAAGGGTTAGGGACTTGGTTTTTTTCTTCTTTTCAGTGTGTATCTATGTATTTTGGACCGAACAAGTTTTGCTATTTTTTAATATGTATCCCTTAAATGTATCTTTCTAGAGCTCTTTCCAAACATTTTCTTTTTATTTCTACCAAAATAAAATTTGCCAAAATCTATTTGCCCGTACAGATTCAGGTATCTGTTCTAGATAAAGACAGTTACAAAAGGCATTCAGTTTTCTTTGAGAGATCCTTACACTTCTTTATTGACAATTCCTTGCCTGGTTTTCAGCTTTCCATATATTTTCATATTGCTAATGTTTGTTTTTTAAAATGTATTCCTTATTATACTACACCTTTTCCTGTAAGAATGTATATTCAGGATAGAAGGAAGCATTCAATTTTATGGCTTATTGGACTATAGTAGAGAATCTTTCTGGCATCCTACACTAAACTGCATTCTACTTGTCTTCAATTATTGTGATGTTAAACAATTTCTAGGAATTAGGAAAAGGTTAAAATCTGTTTTTAATTAAAAATATTTTCTCCTAAATTGTTATTTCCTAAATTATTTTCTCCTCATTGATCTTAGCATATTATCAAATGTACTTTTACTAGGTATTCTTATTTGTGTCATTCCAAATTACATGAGAAAGCTTAGCTTACAAGACTTTTCCAACTCTTTAGTTGGAAGACTTTGCAAAAGTTATGTCTACAAAACTTTGCAACTTTGCAAAAGTTATGTCTACAAAAGATTCATCTTCAGTCTGTTTTAGTATTATTTGTCCTTGGAAAAACTGATGTTTTGTTAGTTATACAATTGTACATTCATCTTCCATTTCAAGAAAATTAGAGATTGATGCTATTTTATAATTCCATTTTATAAATAATAATAAACCTTTATTGTCAAAGTACAACATGTGTACATTGAGATTAGCTGAGCCTCCCCCTGTGCTCTCTCCCCCCAACACACAGTGACAACAAACCCTCCATCCTACCACACCATGTGAACCAACTACACCACACACCGGCCTCCCAAGTCAATTCTGCATACGTTCACAGAAATTATGTCCCATTTAAAAGCCTAACAGCCCATGGATAAAAGCTATTTTTCAACCTGTTGGTACGGCTGGCTATATTCCTATATCTCCTACCGGATGGTAGGAGAGTAAAGAGATACCCTCCAGGGTGTGAGTCATCCCTGAGAATCTTCCTCACTCTTCCAAGGCAACGAGCCCTGGCGATGTCATCCAGTGGTGTCAGGGAACAGCCCACAATGTCTTGTGCTGTGCTCACTACCCTCTGTAATACTTTCCTATCCGTGGCTGTCAGACCAGCATACCAAACCACAATACCATACGAGAGGACGCTCTCTATAGTAGACCGGTAAAAGAGGGTCATTAGCTGTTGTTCTACCCTGTTCATTATATTGTTCACATCTTAATTAGCCTCATTGTAGTCTTGCAATGGATGCAGAAATATGGAAAACAAAGTAGATCATTTTTTTTTCTAATTCGGTGCTAGTAAACGTCATGTCTAAGTAAGGATTTGATTTCAGGTTTTGTAGAGTCCTGTCTAATACTCTGAGCATGTAGTATAATAACAAAATATTTTTATTGAATGAACTCATTAACTGAAGAATGTCACTCTTAAAATAATATGGCTACTTATTTAAAATGAACAGTGCTAGGCTGCATTAACAGAGGGATAAAATCAAGATCATGTGAAGTGTTAATACCAGTTTACAATGCCTTGGTAAGGCCACACTTGGAATACTGCATCCAGTTTTGGTCACCATGATGTAAAAAAGATGCTGAGACTCTAGAAAGAGTACAGAGAAGAGGAACAAAGATGATCAGGGGACTGGAGGCTAAAACATATAAGGAACGGCTGCTGGAACTGGGTATGTGTAGTTTAATGAAGAGAAGGACGAGGGGTGACATGATAGCAGTGTTCCAATATGTCAGGGGCTGCCACAAAGAAGAGGGAGTCAAGCTATTCTCCAAAGCACCTGAAGGCAGGACAAGAAGCAACAGATGGAAACTAATCAAGGAGAGAAGCAACCTAGAACTAAGAAGAAACTTTCTGACAGTTAGAACAATAACCAGTGGAACAACCTGCCTCCAGAAGTGGTGAATGCTCCAACCATGGAAGTTTTTAAGAAGAGGCTGGACAACCATTTGTTTCCTGCCTGAGTAGGGGGTTGGACTAGATGACCTCCAAGGTCCCTTCCAACATTATTATTACTATTATTACTATTATTACTATTATTATTATTATTATTATTATTATTATTATTATTATTGTTGTTGTTGTTGTTGTTGTTTTTGTTTTTGTTGTTGTTGTTGTTACAAAGAATATATAGATTAATAAATAATTAAGGCATAGATTCCATTATATATATTGCCATAGTCCATTTAAAGTTCTTGTGTGCAATTACATTCCTTTGTAATATACTGTTACATTTTGAACATATAAATTGGGTCTATAATACATAGATTTCATTATATAGATTACTATATGGCATTTAAAATTCCTGTATTCAATTACATTCCTTTGTAATATACTGTTATGTTTTGTAAGCATAAATTAAGATAAACACATATCCAGGAAAAATGTTCAATTAAAACCAATTAAGCCCATTTCCTGATAAATAAACATTTTGCTGTTGGGGACATGAACACTTTTAACTTTAATATTTCAATTTCAATCACTGAATTTATTTTTCTTACTCAGCTTAAACTGTAATAAAATATTCTTTCTGCCCTATTTGAGCTGTGAAATTTGTAAAAGACTGAAGGAGAGAATAACATAGATGTTCATTATTTATTTATTTATTTTATTTTATTTTTATTTTTTTATTACATTTATATCCCGCCCTTCTCTGAAGACTCAGGGCGGCTTACAAGCTTAGCAGTAGCCTTCATTCTATGTATATGCCTGCTTGTTAGGGCTTTCACACACACACACCAAGCGGCATTATTACAAAGTCAGCTTATTGCCCCCAACAATCTGGGTCCTCAGATCTCATGTCTTGCTATCTTACCCAAAATATGTTATAGTAAAAATATGCTGGCAATACCCAGTGGACTTCCTTTCCTGCTCATATTACGCTAACTGAAATTCAACATATTAATATTTCCTGATGACGTACTGATATTATTTTCCTTTCCAATATTAAGGAGATGTTAATCAGGTAGAGTAGTATTGTCCTGCAACAGTGCCTATGAGCCAAAGTATAAGCATGTCCCCCCTCAAAAAAAACCCAGAATTGCCACTCCTCAAATCTTCTTTCACTGTATTTTCAGGGAATCCTATGAAATCCTTTTCACTTTCATGAACACATGAAGAGCTTTGCCAAAAGGTGACATTTTTTAATTGGTAGGTGCTGTTATCATATGAAGACTGAGGAATAAATTAATAAAATTTCCAACAGCAAGGGCCTGTCTGATACTATTAAAAACTACTAGCTCAGCACAGATGCTTAGTCTCATTATTTTCCATAGGAGTTCTGGATGGAAAAATCGCTCGGTATATAGACACAGTGCAATTGCAGTGATGATGAAAACAGCAATCTGCAAGATGGTGTGTTTATGCACATTTATATAGGAATTACTTGATTTAGATTTCTCAAGTGCATGCACTGATTTCTTGTTAGGGAAAAAGAATAATGTATACAAATGGCACAAAAATATTATGCTAAATTCTTCACTCAGATTTCATACTTCTTTTATGTTGTATAAGCATTGTGCAGCACTCATTCCATGCGGAGAATATGTTGAGGAAAGAATGTATTTCAGTCTCAAGCTACATAGTAGTTTAAGATTAGAAATAGCATCAAACTGATAAGTAATGATGATCATATGGATGAATAGCCAGCTCCATTCAAAATATACTATTTTAACTTTTGAACATGTAAAACATCCACATTGGTTTAAAGTTTAATACCATCCATATAGTCACGATTTATGGAGCAACAGGACCCAGTTTCTTATAGTTGCTAAAAGGCATGGGAAATAAGATGGGCCTCTAAGTTATATAACTTATAGTGCAAAATTAGAATTAATCCATCCAAAATATGGTACCTTCCCAAGACTTCTATGATTACACCAAGTATGCTTTTAAATTCTCTGAAATTTAAACCAAAGACAGCCCCAAGAAAATCAGGTATCTGTTTCTTCTGATAGGCTGCCAATCAGTGTGACTAAAGCAAATGACATCCTATCTTCCAGTAAAAACTAGACTGAAATAGATCTTGGTCATCCATTTCACTCAAAAATGGCTCCTGAGGTGAAATTTCATTGATCATTTTATCCTTTGGTGGTCACCAAGGGCAAATTTATGGCTCATCTGTAACTCATAACATGGAAGGTTGAGAGAAGACTTTAAACACTATTTTTCACTCCATATAATACAATTCCTTCTTATAAATAAGAGCTAGGAGGGGGAAAAAAGCTTTTCAGTGGATCTACAAGAAATTACATAGCTCCAGCTTTTGTTTCTACCCTACAGTGACATTTGAAGCTCATCTAAGAAAAATCAGTGAAGAATAGGCTCTTGATATTTTTGTAGTAGGCCCAGTATGTATGATGGCATCTAGAGCAGACTTCATATTATTTTATTCATTTATTTATTTAATTTAATTTGTATACCGCCCTTCTCCCGAAGGACTCAGGGCGGTGAACAGGGCAATAAATACCAAAAATACCAAAATACAAAAATTAAAAACAGATGAAACCATAGTGCCCAAATACAATAAATAAATTACTTAAAAACAATAATTAAAACCCCAAACCCATCAGACCAGGCCGGCTTGTTCAAACAAATAGGTTTTTAGATCATGTCGGAAGGAGCGAAGGTCGAGAGCCATCCGGAGCTCAACCGGTAAACGGTTCCAAAGGTCAGGCGCACCCACAGAGAACACCCTTCCCCTGGGGGCCATCAGTCAGCATTCTCTGACCGGTGGCACCCTGAGGAGGCCCTCTCTGTGGGAGCGCACTGGGCGGAGGGAAGTTGATGCCAGCCACAGGTGCTCCCTAAGGTACTCCGGACCCATGCCATATTAGCACTCATATCCATGATTCAATGTACTTCTAAGGATGTTTAGCTTCTGGAGAGTTGAAAACTGGCTTGAAACTTTTAAATATCAAAAAAAAATGTTACAGTGGATAATGTTTTGATAAAATTAGAGAAATGTCACCTTACCATAACCACAAGGATTAAGTTAGATCCTCAAAGCTAGTCCATGTTCAGATTCATCATACATTTACCATCAATACACCTATTCCCATTAAAAAAATTGCTGAGTGCTTGTGTGATAGCGCTTTAGATTCCTCAGCATCTTGGGAATTTTGAAATGGAATTATACTGAGACTGTGGTTGGTATCTTTCCTTTTTTTAATATAATAAAAGCCTATCACCACATTTGGAATTTTGGATCTGAAAGGTGAAAAGTGTTCAACAAATCTTGACAATCACCAGATCCTTCACAAGACTGAATAAATTAAAGTTATAGTGATATGATGTGTAGAAAACTGAGATGTATAACAGAACTTTGTTTAATGCTAAAGCTATGAGTATGGCACATGGTCTGACCAAACATTGAATTCATTTACTTTTATGGAACAACTGAACCTACAAAAAGGCTAATCCTGTAGCTCAGGATTAAACTGTTGCACTCTTGATACTGAGTTTCTTTATGTGTGGGGGACTGATGAGCTTACTTAACCTGGTGATAAAGCGTTGGTTACCTGGTTGTCTTTTTGAGCTCTTGTTATGGTGTGTCATCCTGTTTGTCTCTATGTAGAAGGAGTAGAGTGCAAATTCTGATTTGGAAAAAAATAGCGGTGGCTAGTGGAGGCAGGCTGAAAGCAGCAAATTGGCAATTATAGAAAAAGGAGGGCAGGCCAGTGTCTGACCTTTCTTCTTTTAGATTCTAATCTCAACTAGGAAATCTAAATAACAGAGATGTTGGAACTTCTAGTCTAAAGATTCTGCTTTTTCATACTAAGTTACTTGCTGATAAAACAGCTACGCTTCAGAAACATTGTACGTGTTTAATCTGGAGACTTGACAGCAGTCTTCAAACATCCAAAGAGCTGACATGTAGAAGATGAAACAGGATTGTCTTGTGGTATTCCAAGAGACAGAACAAAATAACATGAGTTTAAATTTAAACAATTTATGTATCAGTTGGACATTTTGTATGTGTGTGTGTGTGTGTATGTGTGTTTATGCTTGTTAATAGTACAGTTGTTCAGCAATGGAACAGATTGCTTCAGTGGAGATGCATAATAAGGCTCAATGGCTATTTTTCAAGAACATTCTGCCAGTGGCTTCTTCACAGGGCAAGGAGTTAGACTAGACATTCTCCAAAGTCACTTCCCATTTTAAAATTGTATGACATGTAAAGCCAATCACCCTTCTCCTAAGCATCCTAAAACCCTATAGTTTCAGACTTTTGCATATGAACATATTCTCCGTAATTGCATGGCACTGCTATCTGATCCTTGATTTGAGGGCAAACTAATCAGCACTCACTCTCCCCCACTGTTCCTGATGTTTCATATAAACAGAAAAGCTGTTTTTCCTCCTCTTTCAGTGCTGCCATTGTCAGCATAGCAGAGATTAGAACAGGAGCTTTTGTGTTTTTTTTGTGTCTTTTTTAAAAAAATCCTAGCATAATATAATTTACACGCAATCATTTAATCTCAGTGAAATAAATCTGTTTTAAATAACCCAGCCTGCTCTGGAATCAAACTTGAAACAGCTACACAGTCCTAGTATTTATAGCACAGCATTTATTGTTTCATCACCCCATCACTGGGATTCCATACCATTTTTATCCATGCAAAATCTGATCTGTAAAAGAATAATATCGCTTAAGCAAATAATTTTGGGGTATATTTCTGCTAGAATAAACAATATAATGCATATGTCACAATTACCTTTAATTCCATCTAGTTCTGCAGGACTTAAGAGGCTAAAATTATTATTTTATTATTATTATTTTATTATTTTAATCCCATTTATATCCCGCCCTTCTCCAAAGACTCAGGGTGGCGTACAATTTAAGCACAAACCAATGTGCTTAGCAATAGCCTTCATTCTATGTATATGCCTGCTTATTAGGGCTTTTGCCCCCCCCAAGCGGCATTATTACAAAGTCAGCTTATTGCCCCCAACAATCTGGGTCCTCATTTTACCTACCTTGGAAGGATGGAAGGCTGAGTCAACCTTGAGCCTGGTGGGATGCGAACCTGCACTAATTGCAGGCAGCTGGTATTACTTAAGGAGGCATTATTAAAATTATAAGGTTATATCACAATAATTTCAATTTAATTGCTATATAAGTCTAAGGATCCCTCTTAGCATAAACATTTTGTGACACTCTTTGAGCTCCTGTATATATAAATCAGATCTACTCATACATATCCAAAGAAGAATGCACTACGGGGTTATGTTGTCTGATTTAATAAAATGGGTTGTGTTTTGTTCTGTTGGATTCATAGGACATTCATACATTTCAGAAGCAACATTATCATGAGGTTCCTGCTATATCTGAAAGGATTCTGGAGAGTATGCTGGAAAATAGATAATTGAGGAAGACCCAGTAATCATTTTATTATTTTTGAAGAAAAATAGTTAGAGTGAATCACTGGCCTCTTGCATCTAGATGGGCAAGGAGCGAGAACCACAAGGAGTATTTATGTACCTATGGACACCCAAGTGTAACAATTACTTTAGAATTAAAGCTGTGAGATAACAAGAACATAGACAGTGTCATTCACAATGTGAAGACACTATAGCAACATTGTTTGACACAACAGAACAGTTTTGCTACACAACAAGTACCACGATTCTAATTGTTATTCTAACAGACTGAGCCTATATGAAAGAATTAAAAGTAAGAAAGTAGTTAATGCTGAATCTGCTCCATTTTACTAAAGACATAAATGCTATAGAAATTTGAGGTCATTGACAAAACATTGGAAAAACTATAAAGAATCCTACATTTAAATGAACTAAGGAGTATATAGCACATTAGTTACACATTATAAAGTTAACTACCAGAGCAACCATAACTATTGAATCTCATTTTATTCTTCCCAAAAAAAAAAACAACCCAACATCATCTATATTCAGATAAACTGGAATAGAAATAAGTAGGTCAAAGAATACCAATTATAAAAAGTTTTTAAAATACGGAATTCATAAAAATCAAATCTTTTTCACCCAATACTAGAAATCAAAAATCAACCTTGACAACAAAGAGAGACATGAACTGGAGAAATGACAACATTACACAATTGATATTATTCTGGTTGGTCCCTATTATTATTAATATATAAAGAACAAGATGAGATTACAGCTGTTATTTCTTTTGATGCTGTTGTCATTCATTCACACTGAATTCTTCCCAAGAACCTAGGATGCTGTAATATATCAGCATAGTATATGTGTGGGTCTAGTGTGGCCTTTTGGAACTGACAAAGAGCCTTGGTGGAGCAGTGGGCTAATGCCTCCTTAAGTAACACCAGCTGCCTGCAATTATTGCAGGTTCGCATCCCACCAGGCTCAAGGTTGGTTGACTCAGCCTTCCATCCTTCCGAGGTAGGTAAAATGAGGACCCAGATTGTTGGGGGCAATTAAGCTGACTTTGTAATAATGCCGCTTGGGTGTGTGTGTGAAAGCCCTAACAAGCAGGCATATACATAGAATGAAGGCTACTGCTAAGCTTGTAAGCCGCCCTGAGTCTTCGGAGAAGGACGGGATATAAATGTAATTTAAAAAAATGGAAATTTGTTTGTTACACAAATTTTCTAAGTGCATCCAAGCCTTTTTGGAATGACACCTGATAACTACTGATACCAGCATGGCCACTTTGTGCCATAACCTTTCAAGTAAAACTGCCTTTTGCAATTGACTAACAGTGATTTTTGTCAGTGCTGATGGTTTTCAAGTGGAACTTTAGAATTGTGCTCAAGGCAACTATTTCTAATATTTTTGCTTTCTTTTGCCACAGTTTTTCTATTACTGTTTGTAGATCTTCTGTAGTGTATGCTGCTAAGCATACACAGGAAATACCAGCGCAGCAGGGGGCTGGACAGCTCCAGGCAATAACTGCTTAGGCGGGAAAGCCTGAACAGAGTGAGTCATTGACAGCCCAGGCATGGTCAGCTCTGGCAGGAAGCCAGGGTTTAAACCTATTGGCCACCTGCACTGGCGGGAAGCCCAGGTTCAAATCTATTGGTCACTATTCACCTGGACAGGTATAAGAACGCCAGGTAAACCCCTTTCTCCCCAGCTTCATTCCTGAACCAAAATAAAGAAGTACTACCCAGCTCAAGTGTCCGTCTTTCTGTGTGACCACGCGACATTGCATCTTCGTATTTTGTGATTTTCTCCAATTATTCATTTTCTACTGTCTCCAGGTTCTGCAATGTCCACTACCCAGGCTTTGTCTCTTTTTATCAGCAATTGATAAGTCTGGTGTATTGTCTAGCAGACATTTGTCTGTTCCAGAGCACTTTAGCTTCTTCATTTTCTATTACTTTATTATTTATTTATTATTTATTTATTAATTAGATTTCTATACCACCCTATTCCCAAAGGACTCAGGGCGGTTTACAGGGCAAAGTTAAAAACAGTTAAAACAGTACAAAAGTTAAGATAAAGTTAAAAATAAAATAGGATTAAATAACAATAGCCCAAATTTAAAATTTAAATTTAAATTTTAAAAATTTAAAACCCCTCAGTCCAGGCCAGATAAGTCAAACAACCAAGTTTTTAGATCCTGGTGAAACGAACGAAGGTCAGGGGCGGTCCAGAGTTCTATTTTGTGAACACACCAGTACTTGCCTGCAATTTCTATAGTATTTCAGTGCTCTATTGTTGCTACTTTGTCATGCTGTCATTTGTAATCTGTTTGGTTAATCTTATTGCAGCAGCTAACTAGGTAGTCCACTGCTTCTTCTACTTTTTTGTAAAGTTGCCATTTGCTAGAAGACATCTGTTGGTATCTTCTCAGTTCTGGTTTGAATGCTTCATCAGCATCAGCATTATCACCCCATCAATATCATCTTCAT
This sequence comes from Vipera ursinii, assembly GCF_947247035.1. Classification (NCBI taxonomy): domain Eukaryota; kingdom Metazoa; phylum Chordata; class Lepidosauria; order Squamata; family Viperidae; genus Vipera; species Vipera ursinii. Next base: position 35,132,528 of record NC_139521.1, read on the forward strand.
TTTATCCCACATATATATATATATATATATATATATATATATATATATATATATATATATATATATATATATGTGTGTGTGTGTGTGTGTGTGTGTGTGTGTGTGTGTGTGTGTGTGTGTGTGTTTTCTGAGGTTTTCGCGGGTTTCTGTATGTGGATCCTTGGTTTTTCGGGTTTTTCCCCGTGTAGAACTAAAGGTGTAGGCGCAACGTTTCGACGGAATCCCATCCGTCATCATCAGGCTTTAGCTTCCTTCTTCTGGGAGAAGCATGTGGCTGTTTGTTCCTCTTTTTTAAACTGCCAGAGGGGGTGTGTTCTGTGGAGGTGTGCTCTGATTGGGTAGGGGACCAAGTGTGTTCTGATTGGGTGGGAGTGTGTTTTGAATGGTGGGTGTGTTCTGATTGGGTGGGGGGTGTTCTGAGTGGATAGGCTGGTCTCAGCTGCCAGCTCCAGACCTGAGCTGGTGAGTTGTGCTGCTTTTGTTCGGCTTCGTGTTTGTGGTGCCATGTTTTTATAGTGGGTGTCAGTTTGCTTATTGTGTGGTTTGGAGGGGTTTAAAGTGGCTGATGTTGCAGCTGTAGTTAGGTTTCTGTTTTGTGGTTGTGTGTCTTTATCGTTGTGGGTTTGGATTTGCTTTTTGAATGGTTGTGTGGTGGTGATGTCATGTGATGTTATCATGAGTTTGGGTCTGGTATCATTCTTGGTGGTTGGGCCTCGTCTGTCAATCAAGGCGGGTTTCCAAATGGCTGGTAGACGAGAGGTATCATCTCGTTTATTCATGCTGTGGGGGCGTTTTTCTATCTCAATGGCTTCTCTGATTATTCTGTTGTTAAAATGTTCAATTTTGGCGATAGTTTTGGTTTTTTTAAAATCAATTTCATGTCCCGTGGCTTCAAAGTGTTGGACCAGGGATGAAGTTTGTTCTCCCTTTCTGAGTGAGTTTTTGTGCTCTTCAATGCATGCACTTATATATATATATATAATTTTAATGCCATTTATATCCCACCCTTCTCCGAAGACTCAGGGCGGCTTACAATTTAAGCACAAACCAATGTGCTTAGCAATAGCCTTCATTCTATGTATATGCCTGCTTATTAGGGCTTTCGGCCCCCAAGTGGCATTATTACAAAGTCAGCTTATTGCCCCCAACAATCTGGGTCCCCATTTTACCTACCTCGGAAAGATGGAAGGCTGAGTCAAACTCAAGGCAGCAAACATATCTAAATTTCCTGTCTCCTACCAATAATCCAGTAACAGCATGATATATGTATTATTCCTTTAATATCATCATGCCTTGAAACACAGAGATTAGAGTGAGAACTCAAGAGAGTAAAAAAAAACAAAATCTAATGGAATGAACCAATGAATGCAATTGCAGATGTAAGATGCAATCAAGACAGTATCTCCTTCTCTGTCTGCTGAACTTGACAAGAAGGGAACTATGACGGAAAGACCATGCTGTAAGAAGGGGTCTTTATTATAAATCTTAGCTATTCACCTATTGTCTGCTAACTAATTTAAATAGGTTTCTTAGGGTATTGGAATAATTAACATAGAATGTCAAGAAAACCCTTAGTTTTGATTCCATTTCTGTTACTGTATGAATATTAGAGTTGTATTGCTTTGAAAATGATCTGAAAGAAGTGTGTTGGTCCTTGGGGGACTATAAGGCATTTTTGCATTGTCTGATACAAACTTCTCATTTTTAAAGCTTTCCAGAAATAAACCTGAAGAAGGATACTAGCTGCTTTAAGGAATTAACTCATTACAATAAAGCATCTTTTAAAGTAACTGGGCCTTTTTTATGGCTTCTTTAGAATAACAAAAGGTGTTGTGATCATATAAACTCTGAAGCGGCTCTACCAAATCACTTCTAAAACACACACACACAGCCCAAATAAGTATCAATAATTTTAATCCAGATTTATTCACTTACTGAATTAAAAAGGCTTAATTATGTCAAGCTGCATTAACTGTCTTTCAGTGGACTATTTGAAGGATAGCTACAGAAGGTATCAAACTATTAGGAAAAAATGATGTGGAATTATCTGTGGAGTGGGTTTAAGATAATACTAAAATAATATCTATTTCTTTAATTTAATCCATTAAATTAATTCAAAGAGGCTCTGGTATTTTTTTTCCTCTTCAAACAATATGTGCACTAAATGCATTATATAAGCAATAATTGAAAAACAGAGAGTTTGGTGTAGCAGTTAAGGCACCAGGCTAGAACTGGGGGACAATGAATTCTAGTCCCACTTTGGCACAAAGCCAACTTGGACAAGTCACTTTCTCTCAGTCCTTGGAAGGAAGCAATGACAAACCACTTCCAAAATCTTAGTTCTGCAGAGACTAACCCAGGCATTTTCCAGAAATTAACACACACAAAAAAGCAACAATAGATTTGTATTCCAGCCATAGATGTTTAATTTTCTTCAATATTGAAATCTTTCCTTTATTGCTGTTCAGTTTCAACCACATAAAACCACACAACTACATCCAGCTTTGTACAGATTCTGCTTCATTATGAAAGTTGCCATTTCCCACCAACACAGTGAAGCTGGAAGTAATGACTGAAGCCCCCATCTCTTTCTTCCCAATAGAAAATTCTTCTCTATATTCACTCTCACTTGCATACTGCAGGTGTATCTACATGGGAGGGTAAAAAAAAAAAAGTAAGGATGGCAGTTGTAATAATGTGAAAAAAAATCTTTAAAATGCAAAGCAACATGTAAAGGAAGAAGGGCAGGACTTGGATCATAGTGATTGCTACGCTGCCTTTTTAAAAAACCCTTCTCCATAAACCTATGGCATATTATTTGTGAGACTTAAGGTTAAATACTCATCATGTGCCCTTCTCAGTCGCTCAATAGCTTGCTTTACTTATATGTCTCCTTGACACTGTAGCATTTCCTTCTTGGCATAAAGTTGAAATTATTTTGTGGCTGAATTTTTATGGCATACTGAACTCAAAAATAGCCAGCCAGCCACAATTTTAGCATGCAGCATAGTGCATTCACTTTAACGTGCAATCCCAGAAAATTGTACCCAATTCATTTGAGCAAAAAGTTGACATATTGTTTACTTGAAAATCTTTTTACTGGGGTCTTTATTTATTATTAGCCTCTTTTCTCTGTCTCCTCTTCTGATTTATAATGCGCTTCCTAGTCATTTTCAGATTTATATTTATGCATAGGGAGCTGATACAAGGGTATGACTACTTAAATATTTATATAGTGCTTTGCACACATCTCTGTTATTTCTACGAAAACCATACTGTGCCGTAAAACTATATTCAGCCAGTAGCTGGCAGCTAAGAGTTATAATATTCTGTATTTCTTTACCATCACTAGGCTGCCTGGATATGGTGGCTCTAGTAATTTCACAAAATTGCCAAATAAAGATTTCAATGTTTTAACAGATTTCTTGAAAAACATTGTTTGGAACAAACTGCCTGATTGAACTGTCATTTGCTTTTTTCCCCTCCAGTTTGTCATTTTTTAAGGATTCATTTTCTGTTTTGAGATTATTCGTATGGCAGTTTGAATTAAACAATACATTAGTTCACTTTCTATTTCACTGCAAGTAGCTATCAACCATATGTTTGCATAATAGTGTATTATAATAAGCTTTTAACAAGAACATCTTCCCAAACTTTGGAAAACACACACAAAAAAATCCCTTGCTGTGTTTTGTACACCAATGTTGGTTTAAATGTAATTATTTTAACTGTTTTTAATTTTTGTAATGTTGTATTGTTATTTTAATAAAACCTTGTGAACCGCCCTGAGTCCTACGGGAGAAGGGTGGTATATAAGTCTAATAAAGATAAAGAAAAATAAAGATGTACTAGGGAAGTGTTAATATGTGGTTTAGTTTAATGAATGTTGCAGTTTTGACTTAAACTTACCTATATAGTGGTTTTAGCTCAATACTGTAACACCTGACTAAGTACTATTTTTGGAACATTTTCTTTTCTAAACAAGCTAATTTCTCTATAACTATCAATGTTGTCTTCACATGCACACACATTCCATCCTAACTGTCACACACTCCACATCCCCACATGCTATATACACACATGTATATGTGTATAAACTGCCACATGGCTAGTTCCCTTTCTGAGAGTATCTTTTCATCTTGAATAAGTGTGTATATATTTCCAGACCAGACTTACAAACTCCGGAGAGGACATTGAATTAATACTACCAATGATGCTGACACGGCAGAGAGATTGCGAGCTGGAACTGCATGCAGGAGATATACCTAGGCATGACAGCGGGGAGAATAGTCACGTGGTGGTGTTAAATGACCACACGCCACAAGACAAACATTCTCAGTGGGCGGGGCAGGCAGAGAGAGGCAGAACAGTAAAATTCAAACAGATGTCGGTTAGCAAAATAGAAACAGGATTGATGCAGCCAATTGTGGGTGGGCGGGGGATGGACAGACCTATGACACATTCTTTGTATACACACACACACAATCTGTAGGTTTTCTTCATCAGTAACAATTTTTTTATCTTTGGTTGAAACATATGCATAGAAAAGTTTCTGTTAGTTGCTTTCAAATGGAGTCAGTGCCACATATATCTTGAACTTTTTTTCAAACTGCTAGCAGAGTTCTCTCCTGTCATCCAACTATGATGATATGTGCAACAAGATAGAAAGCTCAACATGCAATCTCTCCCATGTTTAGGAGAGTCCAAAGATTATGGCGATTGTCATAAATCCTTCTGTTCAAAATCTCTTGGCTCAAGGTAAAGTAATAGCTTAAATAAAAAGGAAAAGGAAAAGTTATTAAATGGTGAAGACAAAAGGCTCTTTACTCTAGTCATGGATAGTAGCAAAACAATCCCTTTGATAAGATTCAACCTTTGAAAGCTATTTTTCAGGAAATAGTGATTATTTCCACTTAGAGCAATCCACAGGAAATACAATTTTGCTCACTCAGCATGACATCTGTCTGTCTGTCTGTCTGTCTATCCCTTGTCATTAATGGTACTTTCTACAAAATATTGACTGACAGAAAATTGCTGAATGATTGTACAGTTTTCTTTTTAAAAATCTGATACTGTTTATTTCATTTTAAAACCTACACCTTTCGCTGTCTTTGAAGAAGTTTAGAAGAATGTCACACAATACTGGGAACTTTCCCTTTTCTCTAGCTATTTCCATGTGCCCTATCTAAGTAACAGGACTAGAATATGAAGTAGCAATTTATATAGCAATTTGCAGGAGAGAGAAAAAAAATCCATTTGCCACTACAAGTCTGAAAATCCACTGAAGTTAATGAGGTCATGGAAGTGTAACAGGCAGCAAAATTTAGCTTCGGTGAATCTTTAAGGTGCTAAATCAATGACTTTCCTAAGACACAAACATCACTAGCACTAGAACTCCAAGAATAAGAGCACAAAAGTCTGCATGTACGTATTTTTAAATAATTACCTACTTTCATCATTTGTGGACAAGCTATGATTTAGCAGTCAGGAGGTACATTTAAGGTTGCCAAAGTCATTCAGCACAGATGAAAGAACCTATTACCCTATTTCTGACACAGGTGCAGCCCTATGATGCCACAAAGATTGTCCACAGTGAAGCAGCTTGCCTCTATCCCGTTAGATGAGAATAGGGATTAAAAAGTATGAGCCCACAAATTCTACTGGGATAAAATGTAGGCATTTTCCTGACAGTAAATCCATGATCAGACAATCGCTAGTTGGAATGATAACTTTATCATTGTCCTTTTCCAGGATGGAAAAGAAATATTTGCCATGGGGTCATATAGAGATTCAGAGATGGAGAAACCAGGGGATGTAGGAGTTTTCTATCTATTATACCTCATGATCAGTCTGACACACTTATAATAATGCCAAGTTCTTTGAAGTTTAGAGGTTCCTTAACTAACACTTAAAATGTTAGATTGAAATGGCAGTTTGATCATTTGACACTGAATAGTCATATGATAGATCTGAGCATACATTTGATATGCCAGATTAACTCAGATGGTTGAGAGCATGGAATATATTTGCCAAATTGAATTAGTAGATTTGTGTTGATCAATCAAATCAAATGTGTCCAAGTTATTTAAATCAAATTAGGCGTAATTAATAGAATTTTTACAGGCTTATTTGGGTATCCAATTAAAAACTGTTTGGATTATTTAGATTGAATCAATGAATTTTTCAAATGCATTTGAATATTTGATTCAAATCAGGCTCATCCTGCACTTTCTATTTGTATAGGGGTGGAAGGGACCTTGGAAGTCTTCTACTCTGACCCCTTGCCCAAGGGGAGGAGGTGTCACATATATTCCAACAATATTAGTAATAACGCTGAGCAAGCATGGGAAAATCCCAAATAATCCAGGGTAGCTACTGTAGATTAATTTCCTGGAAATCACACTGTATTTTGTTACTTTTATCTCATTGAGCTGAAGAAGATGAAATCTCGAAAAGACTATGTTAGCTCCAAGGAAGTGAAATGGGCTATTCCAAATTTGGGGGAAATAGTAGCAGTTACGATAACTCCATAAATGTATCTTGAGGAGCAAAATCAAGAAATATATTGACTGAGACAATTTGGCTATTGTTGTACAAAAGCTGATTGACGAACTGCTTTCAATAAATCAGACATGTTCATTTGTGTCAATCCTGCATAAAGAAGGCACAGTCTTGCCTCTGTCAGTTATAATAAAAACTACTATAGTTTCTGCATTGTAATGTTTTACCTGAAATAACTTTCTTTTAAATTATTTTTAGTGCAAAAGATTTCTGATATTATACAATTATTGAAGAATGAATTGAATGGAATGTTTATACAATATTTATAAAATACATGAACTGGCAGAGATTTATAGTTCTGACAGCAATGCACTGTTAATATCAAGCTTCAGCTGAAAGCTGGCATTCTTAAAAATGTGGAAAGTCACAAATCATCCCTGCATGAAACTAAACCAAGCATATAAATGCTATCTTACATTCATTAATGGAATAATGAAAAACCCATAACTTAACAATATTTATTTCACTTAACAGTTGAGCACCCCACCATTGCATTTTAATTTTATTATTAATACAATTAATAATTGTAATACAATATTATTTGTAGTATTTTATACTTAGTCTTTGACAGAGCGGTACACATTCTGCAAATCTATGCAAATTTTAGGAAAACACCTTGTTCTTTCCCCAGATTTGGGGGTTGAATGAGTTATGGGGATCTCTTTGTGAGGATTATTTATCTCTTACATGCTGTGACTGCTATTAATCCATTCTGTTGTTTTTCAGTTTGTTTGCCTTCAGACTCCATGAAAAGTTGCGCAGGTTTAAAAATGTGAATAAATAAATAAATACAAGGTTTGCTCAGCACAAACTGCTTTAGAATATCAACTTTCATTTTAAAAGCCAGGTTTTTCAGTTCCATAAGACAGGTGAAAAACTATGAATGGATTGGCACAGTTTGTTTTTCTTAAAGATAACATAGTTTTGTTATTCTAAACAGAAACAAACACTCCTTCAAGGTTTTGCTTAAAACTATTACTTCCCCAAGCCTTTGAAAATATTCATTTCATTTTATTTATATTCAATCTGCACTCCAGAAACAGAAGACAGTGTAAATTGTTGTCTTTCCTTCAATTTCATCTTTGTGGGTTGAGAAATAAATATTGAGCTAGTATCATCCAACTACCTACCATTCTCACTGAAGATGGAGAAGAACCTGTATTTCCATAGACTGCATCCAGTTCTCCAACGTTATATTGTCCTGGGAACCTTGTAAAGATTTAGGGCAAGCATTGGGACTTATATGAATATTCAGACTAGTTCTAGGAAACCTAAAAATTGGCTTTTAAATTTAGTATCATTATGTGCTATGCAAAATGACAACTGCACAATACAACTGTTTGTTATCTCTTATATGTAACTGCAGCATCACAGGAAAACAATATTGCCACAAGAATGATGGCTCTTATGCAACAGTCCTAGTTTAATCTGAAGTATCCTGGTAGTCAGATTTATTGAGAGGAAAAGAGTAGCATGGTGATTTACAAGATCCTGAAAAACTAATATAATGTGTAACGTGCCTGAATTATAAAGTAGTATTGGTCAGTTTAAATTATACACCTGCTGCTTTCCCAATACAAACACTTCTAAGTTCATGTTGTCTAAAAAAATCCTATGATTTTATAATTGTGAAGAAATGCAAGACTGCAATTAGAAAGGCAGGAGCTGAAAGAGATATAACGAAGGCTTAGCAACAGCACTGAATCAGAATGGCAACGCAGTATGCCATAGCTAACGGAATTACAGTTTTAGCATACCATCAAAGTTGGATGTAGAGTCTTTGCAGAGGCACCAATAAATCCACATTAATAAGCATTCAGTATTCTGAGCATCTTCAGATATTCCTCAAGGGGCAATGGTGACAGCCAGGATATTAACCATCATAATTACGGTAGCCTTATAAATAGTACTTTGCATGTTTTTCATTAGTAGTTTTTGTATAGAAGCAAAACCTACTCCTAATTAGCCTATAGCCCTGGATCCTCACTCCTATGAAAAATGTCCAATGAAAGTATTAATCAGCATAAACCCTTTTTCAGTATGTTACATGCAAACAAATGCACACAGCAGTTCTCTTGATGTTCATGCAAGTATTTTTTTTATTGTGGTAGAGAACAAATCTAATAAATAAATACATATAAGTATGTTTAAAATTATCAAATCATATTTTTTTTGTTTAAATAAAGAGGAACAAATGAGTAATTGTATTTTTGCTCATTCATAAAACCCGTCACTGAACTATTGTTCCCCCCCCCCTCTCTCTCTCTCTCTCTCTCTGTCTTTTTTTTCTGGGGGAAGCACTTCAGATTATAGTATCAGTCATAACAACATGGCAAGAAAACGGCTAGTCATACTAAATGAATGTTGTGCACATAAACTAAATTTTCAAGGATTACAGGATGTGTGATATTTTAGCTCTGTCACATCAACAGGTAAATGATATGCATTAATGTGTTAATCCTGGCAAATCTTATACAGCATGAAGTGTGAATTAAGGATGTATGACATGCAGGGCTTTTTTTGTAAAAGAAAAAGGTGCCGGAACTCACACATGTTATACAACCCGCCTTGCCTACCCTACAAGGTTCCATCCAAAAAAGGTGCTGGAACTCCGTTCTGAGCGTTCAGTGAGAAAAAAAGCCCTGATGACATGAAAGCACATGTCCTAATATCTGCACAAATCTTCTTTCACCTTTGTTTTGGGTTCCTTCATGGTTTTATGGAAGGGAAAATGAGGTGGAAGATTATAGTATAACTACCATGAAGTATCAATGCGAACATGAAATATTGAGACTGAGACAAAGGAATACAGTATGTTGAATCACTATCATCATCAACAAGACCATTTACAAGCAATCTTAGGCAAGATTTAAGGTAAATTATTTCAATGATGGAACCTATGACAGAATTAAAAACCTATAATACATTTCTATGAAAAGCTGAATATTTTTAATGTAAATAATTTTGGAATATTTCAAACACAGATGAAATAATTAGAAACCCTAATCAAACCTTATCAATAAATTCATCTCGTTAAGATATTAAAATAGAATCAATAGATCTGAGATTAAAGATGCTTCATCAGAAATCTATTTAGGGCTACTATATGTCTAAAGAATATATTTGAAAAGATGGGATCATGTTTTCTATGACGGAGGTATGAAAAATGTGGAAGTTCACTGATCTGTACAATATGGTCATGCCATTATTTGGTATTCTTTGGGGAGAGTATCTTGATGTATATACGGAAGCAGATTTATAGGAAAATATGTAAAGTATATTGATGTTGAAAGCTTTGGAATCTGTTTATCAGGAATTATGGTTGCATGAGGCATTGTTGTTGTTAGCTGCGAAGTCGTGTCCGACCCATCGCGACCCTATGGACAACATTCCTCCAGGCCTTCCTGTCCTCTACCATCTTCTGGAGTCCATTTAAGCTCACGCCTACTGCTTCAGTGACTCCATCCAGCCACCTCATTCTCTGTTGTCCCCTTCTTCTATTGCCCTCAATCTTTCCCAGCATTAGGCTCTTCTCCAGTGAGTCCTTCCTTGAGGCATAGGGAGTGGCTAAAAGCATCATATTAAGAAATTAAAAATGTGATTTTAATTCCAGAAATAACATCAGAAATGTGTGATCTATTTGTTTTGGAAGGGGAAGGAGAAATATTTTCTATTAATTAAAGGATAAAGCAATATATTTTACTATGGCAGAAATTTTAAGGCCTTAATAATGTGCATTTATATTATAGTATTATTTTTATAAGGGATGCGGTGGCTCAGTGGGTTAGGACACTGAGCTTGTCGATCAGAAGGTCGGCAGTTTGGCAGGTCAAATCCCGAGTGCCGCGTAACAGAGTGAGCGCCTGTTACTCGTCCCAGCTTCTGCCAACCTAGCAGTTCGAAAGCACGTAAAAATGCAAGTAGAAAAATAGGGACCACTACAGCGTTCTGTGCACCTTTGGCATCTAGTCATGCCGGCCACATGACCATGGAGATGTCCTTGGACAAGCGCTGGCTCTTCGGCCTTGAAACGGAGATGAGCACTGGCCCCTAGACTCAGAAATGACTAGCACGCATGTGCGGGGGAAACTTTACCTTTACCTATTACTTTTATTAGTAAACAAGTGACTATTAATAAGTATAAAATATAAAGTAGATTTTTCCTCTGTTTTCTTTCTTAGTTTGGGATTGCCCTTCTTACACTTTTTACTTTTTTTTAATTTTAAAGCTTGTATTCTTACATGCAAGTGTCTAAACTTTTTAGAATAAAATAAAATAAAATGGTGATCCATAGAAATAGAAAATTGACAACCAAAAATAAATACAAGAACACATAAGTTTTAAGAATAAACTAATAAACTGCACCAGCCCCGGGCTCATGGGAGGGGCGGGGGAGTGGCAGTTATCATCAGGGATTCCCTTAGCCCGCGAGAGACCACCGTCCCTCAGATGGTCGGGTGTGAGTCTCTCCTACTGAGATATGGCCCAGGGGCGCAGTTGGGCCTGCTGCTGGCGTACCTACCACCTAATCGTGCAGCGGCGGCCCTACCCGAGCTACTCGATGTCCTCTCAGGGTTGGTGGTTGAATTCCCAAGACTCATGGTCTTGGGCGACTTTAATCTACCGTCCCTGGGAGGATCGTCCGAACTGGCTCGGGAGTTCATGGCTTCCATGGCGGCCATGGACCTGTTGCAAATAATTTCTGGGCCGACTCATGAGAGAGGCCACAACCCAGACTTGGTGTTCTTGTCTGGACGGTGGCGTGATGATATCGGTGGGGGTGCCACAACTGTTACGCCCCTGTCATGGACCGATCACCACCTCCTGCGGCTAGACTTCCCCCTTGCCACCCCCCACCGTGGGTGCACGGTGCCAGTCAGATGGTACCGCCCTAGGCACCTAATGGACCCTGATAAGTTCCAGGCAGCGCTTAGGGACATGCATGCACCCCCTGCTCACAGCTCGGCGGATGCCTTAGTGGAAGCCTGGGAAAAGGCAGCCACGGAGGCTCTGGACCGAGTTGTACCCTTGCGGCCTCTGACCCGGCGCAGATCCCAGCGAGCCCCATGGTTCACCGAGGAGCTCCGGGAGATGAAGCGTCGGAGACGGGGCCTAGAGAGCCGTTGGAGATCCAGTCGATCCGAATCCGACCGATTGCGACTAAGAATCCTCACCAGGTCTTATCTCGCTGCGATAAGGGTGGCAAAATCCAACTACTTTTCCACCCTCATCGCGTCCGCAGATAATCGCCCGGCTGCCTTGTTCAGGGTGACTCGCTCCCTACTAAACCAAGAGGTGAGGGAGGAACCCTTGCAGGGTCGAGCCGAGGAATTTGGTCAATATCTGCTGGATAAAATTGCTCGGATTCGAACTGGCCTGGACTCCAACTGGGCTGAGATGGAAGAACAAGACATGGACAGTCTTGTCGACGTCATCTGGGAAGAATTTGATCCTGTAACTCCTAAGGAAGTGGACAGGATTATGAGAAGGTTGAGCTCCTCCACATGCTTACTGGACCCGTGCCCTTCCTGGCTGGCCTATGCAGCTCGAGAGGGGACACGAGGCTGGTTCCTAGCGGTCATCTCTGCTTCTCTGAGTGAGGGTCACTTCCCCACCGCCTTGAAGGAGGCGGTGGTGAGACCTCTCCTCAAGAAGCCCACCTTGGACCCATTCTCTTTGAATAACTTTCGTCCAGTCTCCAATCTTCGCTTCCTTGCGAAGGTTGTTGAGAGCGTGGTGGCGCACCAACTTCCTCAGATCCTTGATGAAGCGGTTTATCTAGACCCGTACCAATCGGGTTTCAGGCCGGGCTACAGCACGGAGACGGCATTGGTCGCTCTGATGAATGATCTCTGGAGAGCCCGGGACAGGGGCCATTCCTCTGTCCTAGTCTTATTAGACCTCTCGGCGGCTTTCGATACCATCGACCATGGTATCTTGCTGCGACGCCTCAGGGGACTGGGAGTGGGAGGCACGGTTCTGCGTTGGTTCTCCTCCTTTCTCCAGGGTCGCTCGCAGTCGGTGCTGACAGGGGGACAGAGGTCGACCCCGAGGCCTCTCGCTTGCGGAGTCCCTCAGGGGTCGGTCCTCTCGCCTCTCCTGTTCAACATCTACATGAAACCGCTGGGTGAGATCATTCGCAGTTTTGGAGTAGGGTACCATCAGTATGCTGATGACACCCAGCTTTTTATCTCAACTCCAAACAATATCAGTGATGCCCTAGACGTGATGTCCCGCTGCCTGAAAGCAGTCCGGGAATGGATGGGGAGAAACAGGCTTCAATTGAACCCGGACAAGACTGAATGGCTGTACGTACCGGCAAGCCAGGATATTCAGAACGTCCCACTGCTTAACATTGGGGATAAGTTACTTCCCCCTGTTGATAGGGCCCGCAACCTGGGTGTCCTCCTAGACTCGCAGCTCTCCCTGGAAGACCACATAGGAGCTGTGACCAAGGGGGCCTTCTCCCGGGTTCGACTAGTTCGCCAACTACGGCCTTATCTGGACCTGGATTCCTTACGTACAGTCACCCATGCCCTTGTGACCTCTCGCCTAGACTATTGTAACGCTCTCTACATGGGGCTGCCCTTGAGATCCACTCGGAAGCTTCAACTGGTGCAAAGTGCGGCGGCACGGACACTCTTGGGAGCCTCCCGATACTCCCATATCACACCTCTCCTCCGTGCGCTGCACTGGCTTCCGGTTGCCTTCCGTGTGAAGTTCAAGGTGCTAACAATGACATACAAAGCCCTACATGGCATGGGTCCGGACTACCTACGGGAGCACCTTCTGCCGATGTCAGCACCCCACCGTCCTGTGCGCTCCCACAGAGAGGGCCTCCTCAGGGTGCCACCGCTCAAGGAATGTCGGCTGGTGGCCCCCAGGGGGAGGGCATTCTCAGTGGGTGCGCCAGCCCTCTGGAACAGCTTACCAACCGAAATCCGGATGGCCCCTGACCTCCGTACCTTCCGTCGCGACTTAAAAACTTTCCTGTTCCAGCAGTCCGGCCTGGCATGATAGCGTTAATTGGGGTCCCAGTTTGTTTTCATTAGTGTTTCTTATTATTTTTATTGTTCAATCTGTATACATTCCTTCCTCTGTACACCGCCCCGAGTCCCTCGGGAGAAGGGCGGTTTATAAAAACTAATAAATAAATAAATAAATAAATAATAAAACAGAAGGAATACCACATACAGATACCCCTCAAAAAGAAATGCTGAAAGAATAAAGATTCCGCGAGAGTGAAACAGAACTTTTTTTTAAAAATGCCAATAAACCAGGAAGATGGTTAGCTTATCAACTTAAAAAAGAGAAAGAGAAGAAAATTAAACATAACTTACTATATGGGAAAGGTCATCTACAATATAAAAATGAAGAAATTAAAAAAAAATAATCAAAGAATACTACAAGGAATTGTACGATATGGAGGAAACTTCAAGAGAGAGAACTGTGAAATATCTTGAAGAAAATAATTTTCCAAAAATCTCAGAGACATTTAAAACTATGTTAGATGAAAGGGTTACAATGGTGGAAATATCAGAGGCCATAAAAATATAAAAAAAATGGGAAAACACCAGGTCCAGATGGGCTTCCAGCGGAGTTATATAAGAATCTCTAAGAGATACTAAGTGAACCACTGAAAGATGTTTGCAATGGACTTTTATTAGAAGCAAGACTTCCTTCTACATGGATGGAAGCAAATATTACTCTAATACCAAAAGAAGACTCCAATTTGACCAAGATTAAGAACTACAGTCCGATTTCACTGCTCAATGTGGATTATAATTTTTTTACTTCAATAATGGCTCAGAGACTGAAAAAAAAATACTTAGTTGAATTTATACATCCAGATCAAAATGGCTTTTTACCAAAGAGACAAATTAAAAACAACTTAAGAGTGATAATAGACATATTAGAATATTATGAGCTACACCCAGGGAAACAACTGGCACTAATATTCTTAGATGCCCAAAAGGCATTTGATAATGTCTCCTGACAATTTATGACTCAGTAACTACAAACAATGGACTTTGGACAGAATTTCATAAACATGATAAAAACAATACATAATAAACAGACAGCCAAAGTGATTGTGAATGGAGATTGCACTGAGAGCTTTGAGATAAGAAAAGGCACAAGGCAAGGATGTTCACTATCCCCTCTGTTATTCATCTTCACTTTGGAAGTTTTAAATAGAAATATTAGACAAGATACAGAAATTAAAGGGCTGGGGATAAAAGGTGAAATATAAATTACAAGCATTTGTTGACGATTTAGTATTTATTTTGGAAGAACCTCTGGAGATGATTCCTAAATTGTGGGGAAAGAGAACAGTATGGAGAAATGGCAGGATTAAAAATAAATAGAGAAAAAACTAAGGTAATAGTTAAGAATCTTACAGATAAGCAAAAAAAATGTCAGAAACAATAGAGGTACAGATAGTGAAAAAGGTCAAATATTTGGGTATATACCTATCAGCCAAATGCTCAACAATAAAAGAAAAGAAATATATAAGACTATTGAAACAAATAAAATTAGACTTCGGAAAGTGGAAGAATTTGCAATTGTCAGTACTAGGAAGAATTGCTACAGTCAAAATGAATATATTGCCAAAGATTTTATTTTTATTCCAAACAATTCCGATAAAACTTGAGAAAAAATTCTTCCAAAATTCTTCTTTTGAAGTTTGTTTGGCAAGGAAAGAAAGCTAGAATAAGGATGAAAATGTTACAAGAAGCTAAGGAAAACGGAGGTTTGGGGCTACCTGAGTGGGCTTTGTGTTATCAAGCATCTGTATTAACATCTGTGAAAGAATGGATAGCTCTCAGAAATAAGAGGTTGTTATATTTGGAGGGACACAATTTACAATTAGGGTGGCACACTTTTTTGTGATATGGGAAAAATAAAATTCATACGTATTTCCAAAACCACTATATAAGAAATGCTTTGTTAACAGTATGGGAAAAAATTAAAACTAAAATATTTGTAAAAATTCCAGGGTGGCTATTAATGATGGAAACTTTTCTACATCCAAACTTGGTAGACTTTGGAAAAATTTGGACATATAGAGATATTCTAAATACTGATGGGACAAGAACTGGAAAATCAGGGTATCTACCTGTCATGGTGGGTACATCTACAGAAGCAAAACATATATGAAAAAGACGTGAAACTGTATGGGTTTTATAAAGAACATACTGTATTTTATAAGATATTGTTAACTTCTGATGAGAAATTAAATAAGAAAATGTATAATTTTTTGTTAATTTTGGAGATGGAAAGTGAACAAGTCAAAGAAACAATGATAAGGTGGGCAAAAAAATGACTATAATATAGAACTAGAAAAATGGCAAAAATGATGGGAGAGAAATTATAAATTGACAATGTCAACTTCGTATAAAGAAAATCTATATACTGTAAAATGTTTTATAGATGGCACTTGCCACCATCAAGATTAGCAAAAATGTTTGAAAATATGTCAGATAGATGCTGGAAATGTAAACATAACTCAGGCAAATATTTGGTGGACATGTGGTAAAGCAAAGGCTTATTGGAAAAAGATACATGATTGGTTAGAAAAAATGTTGGGAGAACATGTGGAATTTAAACCTGAACTTTTTTATTAGGTATAATATCAGAAAAGATTAATAAACAAAGTTTATATTTGGTTCCACACATCACAACAGCAAGAATAGTCTTCGCACAATACTGGCAAAATGAAGGAGTAACACCAGAGGAAGAAATAATTAAAAAAATATTGGAATGTGCAGAGATGGACAGATTAACTATGAGATTGAAAGATAAAGAAGAAACGGAATACTACCAAATCTGGGAGTCATTCTACAAATGGCTAGAGGAAAGAACCAAGGATTAGGACTTGAGTATGTATTAGCGCCTTTGAATCCAGACAGCATGCTGGTTGAAAAATTAACATATGTATGTAAGAGAAAAACTAATAAAATCTTTATTTAAAAAAGAATAAAGATTCCCTGGTATTATTCTCTGATGACTGAAAACTAGTTAAACAGCATCTAACTAGTGAGCTCTACCCTAACTACTAACAGATTTCCAGCTGCAATATAAAGTGCCAGTTTTGACACCTTTTAGTTGCATGGATTCACCAATGCACGGAGGTACTTTGGAAGAAGCTGCTTGTGGTACCTAATTTGGTGAGGTGAGAGAAGCACAAATCAGAAAATGTTGCTTCTCCAACATAGGCTCAACATTATTTGATAACTTTCCTCTCAAAATTAATCAGGTCCCCTCTGTGATGACATTCTAGAATCCTTAAAGGCCAGGACTATTTTTTTGTCATAGAACGCTCAGAATGGAGTTCCGGCACCTTTTTTGGATTGAACCTTTTAGGGTAGGCAAGGCAGGTTGTATGACATGTGTGAGTTCCGGCACATTTTTCTTTTACAAAAAAAGCACTGTTAAAGGCTGACTTGTTTTGGAGGGTCTTTAGGAAATGACTGTCTTTATTTGGGTGTTATCTAGTTATTAATAGTTATTTTATTATTGGATCGTTCTTGTGGTGTACTCTGTTGTATTAGTCTTATTTTCTGTATAAATGTCATTGTATTTTAGCATGTGGTTATAAGCCATCATAAGTCTGTATATACTGTAAATCTGGTAAATGAATGAATGAATGAATAATAGAAGAGTTTTGAAAAGATTCTAATTTCAAACAAAAACAGGTCATCCCTGTTGAGTAAAATATTAGATAGCACATGTCCTGCTAATGTTTCAAACTATTCTAATTCATTGTTTCATTTCCTTTTGCTTCAAAGCTATTGCATTTCCAATAGCTTCAAAGATTGCAGACAATTTCTGAATTTCTGGTGAGCCCATTAGCTGGTATCTTTAATTTCTTTTCACATCTTCTGGTCCAATTAGTAAAGTTAGGTTGAAATACCTACTCAGGTTAACATGCAGTATAGCATTTCAAAAACCTAATATTCTTAGGCTTTATGGATTTCAGCTCCCAGTCTGTCTTCATAGCTCATAACCTTTAATCCCCACATCAATCTTGATGCTCTGTTCAATTACGACAACACTGTCTACTGAAAAGTAGTAGGACCTCAAGGGGAGTTTGCACAAACCTGCAATTCTCTCATTCATTTTCATTAAAAATATCTTGCAGGACAGGAGAAAAAATAACAATTTAGATGCTCCCTAGAATTGTTACTACCTATCTATGATATATTGCATTTAATCTTGTTTTCAGTACTGTTGGCAAAACACTGTGTCTGATTTTTATAGAATTTTTTTATTAGCAAGGAATGTGCAGGATTCTCTAAAGAATTTAGAGCTTTGGATTGATTTCTATACAGGTTTCCATATGTTGCAGACCTATAGATCAAAGAAGCCTTTTCAGAATATTTTTTGACATAAGTTACTGTGCTTTGTTTTTGTTTTCTTGAATTGAAAATCCTGATGTATGAACAAGTACAGTGGAGGGATCAATGAGTATAAGAAAAGAAAAATAACATGGAAATTATCAACCAAAGACACAGTTTCCTGTTTTGAATATAACTTTAAAATAACATTGTCATTTTAGCTATAGTAGTCATTCAAGGAAGGCATTTTTGTAGGTGATTTTTTTTAAGCAATTTATCAGAATTGGAAGAATTTTGACAAGTGTTTACAGTGTCAGACCAATATTTTGCTTAGTTATGATATGGCTTTAATCACATTCAGAAAAGAAGATTAAATTGTTAGAACATATATTGGCTAAACTACTGTATGTCCTATGAACTATATCAAATAGGATGTTACCTTTCTCATCTCATCAGCAGTTCTCAATCCTCCTTTGCTGATTTTTTTTAAAAAAAATACTTCTCCAGCTAGTTAAAATTTTCTTTGTTCCTCCTGTGGCTAAGTCTTTAATCACAAACCCAATAATAGTAATATTCTACACTTCCCAAACTTATGTGGAATAGGTGTTTGATTTATTGCAATAAAACCATACTTTGCTTCTTTTTAAAAAGTAACAGGCATATTATAATTAGTATTAGTTTATTTAGTATATATCATTTAATATTTATTGTATTGATCTAGATTTCACTACTCTTTTTATTTAGATGTTGGTATTCTGTATGCTTTTATTCAATGGGAATCTTCATTTTGTCTTCAGATCAGCTATGAGAATGATTGGCCCAAGCCCTACTACAAAATCTTATGACTGGAGTTATATTTAGGAAATGATGAATTTGACCCCTCCCTCGGTTTAGTCTGGTCATTTCCTGCAGTATACTTTAAACCAATTTTTTTTAGTTCAACAATTATTCTATATACTCCTTTGACCATAGTAATAACCAACCTTGAGTTATTATAATGGAATATCTATATGTAATAAATAATGCCATAGAGATTTGTTAGAGCCTAGGGTTGCTTAATTATTTGCAAGGAGTTGAAAGAATCAGACATTTCTTAAATCTTAGTTTATTGTCATCCCTTGGGTCCATATAGAACCACTGTTTTATATACAGTATTCCCATTTTCAAAAGTTGGATATCTTTTTCTCTAGGAAAAATATCCAATGAAAGGTAGAAATTATTAAGGGAGATAACATATTATATTGAATCATATGCTGTTGATTTAAACACGCTTGCCTTAGACTTCTGCTGATAATAATTATTTATCAAGAATAGAAAGATAATTGTCTTTTATGACACAAAGTAAAATGTACAAAAGTGCTATATTTATTTTATACAGATGGTGACCTAAACTCAAAATATGTGATAAAAATATTGATCAAGAGAGAGATTTTAGAGTAATTCAAGAAGACAAGGTTTTTAGTTCACCAAATTTCTTTCCTGTCCAATAAAGTGAGATGTTTCCATTTCCAAGCAGGTCTTTCAATGTACCAAAGACTATTATTTTATGACATAGCCCTGAGCATATTGAAAATGTTGTTTTGTATATTAGAGTGTGAAAAGAAATGGCTTCAAATGGTGCTTTTAAAGTTTTTCCTGATAGTATTTACTTAGCAGAACTGTCTTGTTTGTGCTGATTTTGTAACTTAATGGGAAAAATGGGGACTTGATAAAGTTTCCCTACAATGAAGAAAGTTATATTTTTAAAGAATTTTTGAATAATACAACTATAGTCCTCACTGTATTTCTACCTACAATCAATAATTATCTACCCCACCCCTTTTCCAAGTACCCACCTGAACATAGAAAAATCAGCCATGCAAAGATGCAGCAACTGTACTTTCCAGATCAGCATTCTTACTGGGTCCAACAATGAATAAATAAATAATATTTTGCAAAGGATCTACTCTATGCCATCTTATCTGCCTACATTCACAGAATGGAGACTGTCTGAGAATGGCTATCATATCTTTAAAACACAACGTGTGCATGGAGGCCTCTGTTTCTGTGTGTATGTGTGAGAGACAAGGAGTTTAATTATCAAATTTGTTAGTTCTGATTGACTAAATTACATGATTAAATCCTACACTGGATGCTGAACAGAGAAACTTATATTAAAAAGTCATTATATTTGTAACTCCAAGCAAGGCATTATAATTAAAATGCAATTGGATGAAATTAGGTTTAAGACTACATGCTTTTAAGCAGGATTTGCTAAATGAACATTAGTAGCTAACATGTGCCTTTTATTAGCACATCTCTTTCTCACCCACAGACTAAGAATCTCTAGCCAAAGTTAAAAAGCTAAAATATCAGGGAAGCTGAATGCATGAAAGACACCTAACTTGTGGTGCCCCCTGCACTCTGGTTGCATTGAAGCTTGTGGCTTTGTTATCGAAGCTGCTGAAAAATCAAAGTGGAAGAAACACTACATGGCTACAATGGGCTTCCTATTTCTCATAACATTTTGTGTAATGTGTTCTTTCTCCCAGCTCTATGCTGTAGAAAATATACATCTGCCTTTTTGACTAGCTCTTCCTTGGAGATATTGTATATATCTATGTTTATATTGTGAAGTGGCTGCCTAGGCCTTATAAATATTACGGTAATATTTTACTTTTGAATGGGGTATGCTTTTTGCTTATTTTGTCTTTTTAACCATGTGTGACTGAAGTGACTGATAAATGTGGAATATATGAATCAGTAATACAGTCTTACCTACTACTAATTCTAAGGTTATCATGTTGAGGTTGCAAAGGTCCAATTGCTAGGAGCAAGAAGATAAAAACAGCAACAACAACCCTCTAACATTTCACTAACTTCTAATTGGATTTGGATTTCTATAGTGCAAATACGGAAGGCCTAATTAATCCCAGATGGGGGCCATTGAAACTGGTATTACGGAGAAGCAACGGCATTTAGAAGAAGTGGATAAATTTTCACCAGGCCTGATTTAAATTGGGACTAGTATTTGGATTAAATAAAAATAGGATTTAAAATCTAAGATTATCAAATAATTCCTGAACCAACCTGTGGTCCTCATTTCCATAATATTCTGATTCTTAACAATTTTAAGATGTCTGGATTTCAACTCCCAGAATTCCCCACCTAGTCAAATCTAGACAGCTTCCCAAGGTAGGAAATGCTGCCATTAACTCTCTACTCTTGTGAATGCATTTAATAAATAATTTGTCTTTATGATTGGTTTACGTTCACATCCAGACTTAAAACCTTATTTTTTTAAAAAAAAAAAAAACCTCTGATGAAATTCTCATCCATTGTTAACAGGGTTGTGCATGTTTTGAAAATGTTTGGAAGAAGAGCTTCAGACTTTGCACAATGACAGTAGGTGGTTTTTTTTTTGTTACTCATGAAAGCAACCTGCCTTTTCCTAGGAGCCTGAAAAAAGCTGCTGTTATTTTAAAAGGCATTTTGAATCAGGTTTTTTAAAAAAAACAACAACAGGATTTGTCTGGATGTCTGAAGAAAACAGATGGCTTTAAGGAACAGTGGAGAGGTGCTGTATTGTGTGAGGGCTGAAATATTTTTTTTCCAAATCACATTTGAGGAGTGCACTGCTCTAATCTTCAACAACTTCTCACTTCCTGAATGAAAAGAGGAAGATGGAACAGTAACAAAAAAGAAAGAAAGAACATAAACATAAGTTTTCAACCAAGATTATGTATGCAATTATAGAAACGGGAGATTGTATTCAATCCTTTTTTAAAAAAAGTGCAAGAGACATGAAGCAATATTGATAGCTTCTTTTAAATTCATCATACTCAGTAACACAATCTCACTAATGGAATTGTATTAGAATCAAGCTATTCATAGGTATGCTGAAATCTGGAGAAAGCAGTGGAAAGTGTTACATATTCTGCTGCTTTGTATAAATTAGCTAACTCCTATAATTTTCTATTAGTAAAATGTATTTCTATTCAACTTTCTGCCTATTACAGTAGGTACTATCTATCATTGAAAAAAATATTTACTCTGGTGAGATCTGGATTAAATTGCCAATATTGATCTTCTGTTTGCAATTTTTTATATTTTTTCTTCCTGTAAACAGAATTACTGAGTCACAAGAGAAAAAGAACATTAGAAGAGCCTCACCTGATCAGAACTAATTGAATCCAGCAGTTTGTTAAATGCTTCTTAAAATTACAGAGCGGAACATCAAATGATAAATGTTCTTCTTTTCTTTGGTATTTGGTGGTAGATTGCCTCTGAATCTAGAGGTTCCACTGCTAAACTATGACTAACATCTGTTGACAGCTTTAACATCTACAGATCCTTCTAAAGTTGCTTAGATAAGAGACCATTGTTGTATTTCATAGCAGCAAGCAAAACAAGTCTTAATAAATTAAATTATGTCTTATTTCCTGGGAGAATTTTGGGGAAGTTCATGTGATTTGATTTCATTTCCTTATTTATTTGATAAGTAAATTTGCTACCTACTCACACATGCCTTGGAATAGTTTTAAAAATCAAATAAAACAAGATTGTGATCAAATCCTAGTTAAAACTACAAGGTCAGCTGCACAAACAACATTAAGTTTATATATATATATATATATATATATATATATATATATATATATATATATATATATATATCTTCAGAGATTTGTTTAGGTAGTCAGCAGGAATCAATACTGAGCTGAAGGAGCACACACACACACACACACACACACACACACACAGAGAGAGAGAGAGAGAGAGAGAAAGAGAGAGAGAGAGAGAGAGAGAGAGAATATTTCAGGAATTTAAGAATGTGGGGCAGAGTAGACAGTCTCAAGAATGGTTAGCTAGGAGTATTAGTGCAAGTCAACCATGTCATATCAAGACTCCTAGTTATGTCACTTTGCATCTACTTAATCTGGCAGATGTTTTGGTGGTGTTTGCAATCAATAAATGGGCAGGAAATCTATAAAACATAAAATCCTATTTCATTTAAACTGGGATTCTCCTATTGTCCTACTCTATATATTGCTCAGTTTTATTTCTAACACTTCTGTAAGAAGTCATTTCCTTATGGTTTACCTGATTTATTCATGTGTTCCAATAACCCCTTTTACATAGTTCTAACTTCTACATGTATAGTTAAAAATGATTTGTAAATGATGATTCTTCCCCTTGTGGGAAAATGGGGAAAAACAAAGTACCGTAAGAAGTCATCCTAAGAATATGTAACTGATTGACCAAAAATGAAACCTTCTGAATAAAAATAACTTTTGGTCTAATATTCATCTTTTCCAGATGGAACATCTTATTTGAATGTCAACCAGCATTCATTGTTTGGATGGCATTCCTCTTCCCTGGAAGAGACTGATCTAGGAGCACCACCATGCTATCTTAATACCTTTCAAAATAGTAGTTTAAGATTCATACTTGAAAAATTAATGATATTTTTTTTTCATTCATTGATGTTTACAGGGCATTTTAAGGGCAGTACCATTTTCAAATTATGAGCATGAGCAACTAAGACACTGATCTTATATATGTTGTTGAATTAGAAATCCATTGTTGGGAGACCTACTAATTATATGCCCTGCATAAGATCACATTTAAATGCCTTGAATTCTAATTTAAAATTAGTATTAAGCCTAACCTTAACCTTATGTTTACCTTGACATCAATATATGGGAAATCCTAGAATAGATGGGTTTCCAGACAGTTAGAAACTGATAGCACGATTACCAAAACCCTGCATGGATTTGTAAAAACAATTTGTCCCAGACATATCATATTGCTTCCTTTGACAGGTTGACTAGATTAGCAGACCAAGGTAATGCTGTGGATTTGGTTTACTTAGACTTTGTTAAAAAAAACCACAGGCTCTTCTTTATATACTGGAACAATGTGGGAGGCACGGTCTCTTTCCAAGTAGATTCACAGTACAATTGTAACTGAACAACTGTAGAGAGTTACACTTTTTAAGTGTCTCCAGTTTGTTTTGTGCTTTTGCTGGACTTTGTGACAAAATAATTCTAACATTTGAGATGCTTTTAGCATTCATTTTTACTCGTCTTTATTTAAAAATATAAAGGAAGCCTTTTTCTTTTTAGAACTTTCCTCACATGAGCCAACTTGCCACCTTCTTACATACAGGTACGGTATATGAATCTTATAGATAAATGTACATCCAAAACACATTAACAGTAAATAGTTTGCTTTGTCAAAATGGTATTGATTTGTCAGTAAGAAGAATAAACAACTGAATTGAAAACATGAATCTTAGGTTCTCCTCTTTCCTGTAAAGTTCTCATGTGATGTATACAATGAAAGTACGGCAAAGAAATCTCAAAGTCATTACTAATAAAATTATCTCAAAAGTACACTAGCTACCTGTAGACTATGAATTGAAAAAAGAAGACAGATTTGACAAGAAGCCTAGAGTTATTCCATTACATAATAAAGGATTTCAAAATCTCTGAATAGTGAATTTTTGACCAGTGAAAGTACCATTTGACAAGACATTTATCACAATAGAATAGTCTGTTAATAGCCAATTAATCTTCCAAGGTGAACCAATGAATGAATGAACATGCCCTTAGACCTTACTTTATGAAAACTGAGAGCATTTGAGAGGAAATCTATTTAGTCAGTTTGTTCTTTATGGTATGTATTCCATCTCTCATCTGCATGATCCACAATTTTAAATGGGTTATAAAAATCTGGCCAACCCGTTGATGGCAGCCAAGATAAGAAAATAAAATAAAATAACTCATATTACTATCTATGGGATGACCAGAGTCCGGCAGCCCAGATATGGTCTGCCAAGGCTTAAAATCACCCTTCTTAATTAACCAATTACAATGAGGGAGATTTGACTATACTTTAACTCATATAAAAAGAAACTTGTTTTTACACTTGTGCTTAAATCCTGACTATATTAAGATTAGATGTTCAGTGAAAATTCCACATTTGCAATTTACATAATTGAAAGGAAACTAAAATCTCTGAATGCATCTGGCAAAACTCTGGGGGCCATTTTAACTAAGGAACCAGGCCATACTTAACAGCAGACCTTGAAAATACAACAAAGCCAGACTTTAGGTCAACATAAGTACTTGACTTATGTGCAGGAACATGCTGTCAGGCAAATAAACTCTGCATGAAATCCTTCAGTCCACTTTTAACACTCTAAATGTCTGCCTCTAGAAGCCACTCACAATTCATACTTTTAGTCAATTTTTTGAGAAGGAAGAAAAAAGGATTAGATTAGATACCCTTGGAAACTACATATTATCAGTGGCGTAGCGTGGGGGGTGCAGGGGGGGCCGGCCGCACCGGGCGCAACATCTGGGGGGGGCGCTCGCACTCGCAGCTCTCTGCCCCTGCCTGGCTCACTTAGTCTCACTGCAGTGCTGGCTGTGCGAATCTGATCCGAGCCGCCGGGTCGCCGCCCACTGTGGAGGGGGGGTGCCAGGCGTGCGGTGCGGTGCCTTGCCCCGGGTGCTGACAACCCACGCTACGCCACTGCATATTATTAATACTGTGCCATAAGTCAGTAAGTTTGTTAGGGTTTAATTCTCTTGCTGGCTGCCTCTTGAGGCATTCTTTCCCTTTTCTTGAATTATTCTTTTCTTTTGCATTGTAGCAACTTTCCTTATAAAACTTTTAAAAGACTTGCATGAGAATCTGAATGTTTCACGGAAAATATCAGTTGTGTCATCTCTATCCATTAAACTTGGAAGTCTGCCTTCTTCTCTACCCAATGAAATGGGGAAAAAAATCACAAGCTGAGCTGCTGAGATAATTCATAAAATACAAATAACATTGCAAGATGACTTCAACTGTTTCAGTCAGATGCAATCAGATTCAAACAAGTTGCAGTATCAGTCACAGAAATGGGGAGGATAAAAAGAAATGGAAAGCCCTTACATGTATAACGAAAGTTTTCAATAGTTGTAGATACAGAGCTGTTTCTGAAAAATAGCAAGGAGAAGTTTTTAGAATGATTTCACATGTGCCAATCTGAGCCTTTCTCATACTATCAGAAATGTAGCTTTTAGTGTATCAAGTTTTAAAAAGTGCTCTAACTTACTTTTTGATCACGTATGAACAGAAATGTTCTATCTCAATTATACTTTTAATCCTCTATTTTTTCCTTTTATATCAGTATACCTATATTTGAACTAATATATGAGAATTTGTTCATTGTACAGAAATGCTCCCTTGAATGATAAATAATAGTCACTGTATTACTCTTGCTGAAAATGAACAAACAAATAAATTCTAGTCTATTTTGTCAGGCTAAAAATCTATTGTGATGTTAGAGATGCATATTTCATTTGTTTCAAAGTATTGCATTATTGTTGTAATGTATTGGGTTTTGTCTTATGAAAGAGTATCACGTGGGGTTAATTGCTGGAAGGTTGTTTAAGCAGGGACACTGGCTAATGGCTCCTAGCTCCTCAGACAACCCATCTCCAGCGCCGCCATTGGCTGCTTCTAGGGCGGCAATAGGTTGCTTTAAACCTATTGGCTGCCACCTAGAGGCCAGGGTATAAATAGCTGCAGTCACAGCCCTGTTTCTCAGTTCAGTTCCTGTAAGCAAATAAAGAATGATTCTTGCTAAACTCACTTGCCTCGTCTCATCAATCAAGCAAAGAACCCAGTATATAACAATTGTGATTGCAGAAAACATTTAGGATGAAATGACAAGAGAATAAATAGTTACGCTGATGAGAAAACAGTACTGTACATTGATGTCAACTTACATCATGTATGTTAAATTTTATATATATAAAACTCGAATCCCAGGTATATTCATATTAGAACTACAACAAAGTCACTGAACTCCAGGATAAGTAAAAACAAACTGTTTAATACTTAGCTTTCATTAGTCCTCTGCTGATGTTGTCAGAGTAAAAGCCAGTGGTTGGAAGACCTGCTTATATAGCCAGCTGTTTTAGCGATTTGGTCATAGAGCACATAACCGGTCTACCTGCCCCTCACTCTCCCTGATCAACTGTATTGCCCCTAATTGTGCTGTGCTTGCCTGTGTCCATTTGAATCTTGGCATTTTCCCTCCCCCCCCCCGCATGCTCTGCTCACCAGTCACACCCATTCTGCCACATGTGGCTGCTCAGAGTCATTGCTGGGTCACCCCTTTTGCCACCTCATCCAGTAGCCTCACTAAGTTGTTGCATAGTCCCGTCTGGTGGTGATTCCTCCATCATGTGTCTCATCCTGATCGTGCTGGTCCATCGTCTTTCCCCTGATCCTACGATGGGCCATGCCAGTGTCTCCATCCCTCCACTCACTGGGGCTTCATGCCGTTCTATGAGTGAGTATCCTGGACCTCTCCTGCCTCCATTTGTCCTGTGTGTAGGTGGTACTCGCTGTAATTCTTTGCATTGTTGTTCATGCTTTGTCAATGTGTGATAGGCCAGTAATAGTCTACATGTCAGTTAACCAAGTACTGATTCGATAACCAGGCCTCTTTAAATAAACAGCTGCCTTTTGTAGAGTCCTGGGCAATGACCTCAGCGCCCACAAGATTGAATGTGTGGTTGCTGCCAGCCATATGAGCCCACATGTGGGAATGCTGTTTATGTCATCTGACAGACAGCTCATGTTTGTGGACCCTGGTCTTAAGCTGCTTTGTGGTTTCCCCAATGTAACTGCAATGACAATTGTTGCAATTGATCTTGTATACTACAGATGATCTATCGTCCTTGGGCAACAGTTCTTTTGGGTGCATTATTTTGGCATGCAACATCTGGCTTGGCTTGTGTGCCACATTGACATTATAAGGTGCCAGTATCAATTTATGGTGGAGGAGGAAGCTAATGGCACCCTGGCACCCTGGCATTCCTGGATGTGCTGTTTTTTCTCTCAAGCATAAAGACATTCAATTCTGTTTCTACATGCATCCTTTTGAAAGTGTGTGTATCAGAGGAAGGGGGAATAGGCTGTATGGACATTTGAATGTGATATATATTGCTTGCAATAAATATTCCAGAAAACAAGGGTTAGCTATACAGTGTACCTCTGTGTTACTCCAAGATAGTATCTGTGGAACCCTCACACATATGCACGTACACATATATACATTTTACATACACACACAAACAACTACATAAATATATATAACAGATATATTTCACATGAGAAAGTTGCTATCATGTATTCTTGTATGCAATTTTCCATAATATATACTTTGAGAGTACATTTTTCTTTATGTCCACATATTTGTATGTAGGTATTTTTTAATTCGGATTCAAGGTTGAAATTGAAATGGTCATTGTAGGGGTGTACTGGGACTGCCCTGTCTTCTTAGGAGTCCCCAATAAAGTCAAGTTTGCTTGAAGTTAAACTTAACTATGGTGATAATAGTACAAATGTGGTTTATCATTTTCTTATTCCATTTTTTTAGTTCTCTTCAATTTCCAGAATATATTACATTCAAGTTTTAAACAGTTTGCTTTTTAAGTATACCTGAAAGCTTGGTCCGAAAATCTAAATCAGGTTTTGGGATATGGGGGAAAATCTCACTGCCTAGCACAGGAAAATGATCAACTGTAACTTTTTGTTTTTTTAGTAAAAGAGGGTTAAACATGGAGTCTATACCATCTAGAATATTTCAAGAAGACAAATGTGCTATTTTTCACTATAATAAATGCAAAAGTTTTCAAACTTTGTTTCTTTAACTCTTTTTTAAACTGTGCTTCTTATTTTGCAATACAGCTTTGTAAGATTTGCAGTGATAACAGTCTGCATGTTTCAGATCAATACATTTGTGGAAGAGAGTACAAAGGAAAAAGACATTTGTAAGTAATTGATCAAGGTTGTTGGGAATGAAGTGGACATATAAGGAAATCATGTTTTCCACTAAATACAGTAAATCAGTCAACTCAGGAGATGCTCAGAGCAAGTAACTGGATGATAATTTAAATGACTCTGTGGGAGAAATGACACAAACAAGGAACAATGTAAACACAACCAAATAACCAATAAATACTTATTTCATTGGACAATTATTTCAATATTTAACTGAACAATAAGAGGCCAGTCAGAGAAATAAAATGCTAAAGGTTCTATAAATGTCTGGTTTTATGGGAACCTGAATTCCTGCTGAGGATTAAACTGTAGGAGCCATAACTTATGAAAACCGATAAATAATGCATGTGGAGGAAAATTCTTCCAAGCAGTTTGAAAGGACTTGTATTTTGTGATTATTTACTTTTACAAAATTTCATGTGGAGAATATCAAAATCCCAATACTATGAAGCCTGCCAAGAATTTATAAATGTTCAATGATACATTATATGAAATCTCTCCTGAAGCCTTCAGCTTCTTTCCAGTCCTGACAATATGCCCTTGATCTCCAGTTCTACAGGTACTTCTTTTGGATTTGCCAAACTGAAGACTGCTATTTAAAGTTCTACTCATCAGTGACTTTTTTTCCAATGCTGCCATTGGTTTGAGAGGACTGAAGTTCATCACAGTCAGAGTTGGCCTAGTTGAACTCTTGTCTGATCACAGGAATGGGCAGCCTGATGGTAGAAAGAAGGAGAAGGAAATGCTTGATTATAAAAATTGGATTTAATAGTTAGATCAAAGAGAGACATCAAAAGGCACTTTTTGATAGATGAGATATTTAACTGGGAGGGGGAGTGAAATAATGGAATTCCAAACTTTGAATTGAAAATGGTTTTGGATTTTGAAGATCAATTTGAACATGGGAGATACAGTAAGTCTGAGAACGATTATGCCTAGTATTCTACAATATCTGTCATGCTATCTGTACTTCTTGATTAATTTCTTTTATGGGTTCTCAGAAAGGCCTGAGTGACAATTACAGTCCTTGAACAGCAGAGAAAGAAGATTCTTTCATCCCATGCAGAGTCACTACATGGGGAGCTATATAAATTTGATAAATAAGGAATTCAGTTTTAATGCTTCACCCAGCTTTCAGCAAGCAGCTGTTTCTTTTCTAAACCTCTTGCAGCAAGACAGCTACAGCACAACAATATGGCAAAAGCTTACCAATTATAAAGCTTTCTGAAAGTTTGTTTTGCTAGGATGCCAATCTATCTCTTTTTCTGTGCGAAGGAGGGAGTGCTCACCTTTACCAAGGGACTTGACACATTTATTATTCTGCAGCTGCAGAAGTGCTTCTTCCATGCCGGGACTGAATTTATTTGTCTTTCACTTCATATTGTACAGGCAAGTCAGTCATCTGTAGCACATTGAACACAGAGAGTTCACTTAGAATTTTCAAAGCCATATGTATCACAATTTCATTCTTATTAACTCTGATTCCTAGTTAATATCAGTTGTGAGCTATTTAATCTTCTTTTTAAGGGCTCTATGAATCTTGCCAATAAATCTCTCTCTTGAAAAGGTCAGGGCAACTGATCATTAAAAAAACATCTTCTCAACTACTGGAACTTCAAAAAAGTGAATCATCCATAGGCAGATTATAGAAATAAGAAGGGTTGGTGTTTTGTCCTTCCATATGTAAATAGGTACTGCTAAAATTTAAAATGGCTAGAAGGCAATTTTCACACCCTATTACATAATATTTGACATGTACAACCCTTCTAGGTTTTTGAAAAATAATTCTTGCCTGGTTGTTCAAACCTGGTGTCGAGCCCTTCGGGTTCGACATACTTACCGGGCAGCCCGCAGCCCTCAGCAACAGCAGCGGCCACGCCCACACTCATCAGCTGTCCGGCGGGCGAGCTGCCGCGCGACGCCGAGAGCCCAGCCGCTCCCAAGCTCCCCAGCTGTCCGGCGGGCGAGCAGCCACACGACGCCGAGAGCCCGGCCGCTCCCAAACTCCCCAGCTGGTCGGCGGGCGAGTAGCCGTGCGACGCCGAGAGCCCAGCCACGCCCACGCCCTCCAGCTGTCCGGCGGGCGAGCGCCGGACCCGCGGGCGTGCTGCGATCTGGGAGGCGGCTGAGGGCGGTCGTGAGTGGCTGCAGGAAGGCTACGCCGGGGCAGTCAGCCGGGAGATGGTCCGCGCTGGCACAGTCAGCTGACAGGCGGGCAGAGACTGTTACCGGGGCTCGTATCGTTCAAGCAGCTGAGAGGTGGCCAGGGATGCCCGCTGATGGTCGCGCAGCTCGGTCAGCTGAGCGACGGCCCAGAACAGCTATGGACACCCGCGGAAGCAGCACAACACTTTCTGGAGCTGACGACAGCCTGGTGGTTGTGGCTATGGGCGATGGTTTTACAGACCCGGTGGCTGTTACTGCGGGCACGCCGGCAGTGACGTGGGGTGCTGAACAGCTGCGCCCGGACCTTGGGGGCTGCCAAGGGGTTATGGGTGTGGCGCGGGGAGATGCAGTGGTGACGGGGAGCACACTCAGGATGTTAGGAGGGGGGTGGGCTTGTACTTACCTTCACGTTGGGAAGCACGGTGCCGGTGGAGGGAGCTGGGCGTGGGTTGAAGGAGTAGGGGGGTGGAGTATTTACGCAGGCCAGGCGGATGCTGATCTGCACGGGGGAGGGGTGGGGCCTAGGGGTGGGGCTGCTACCTAGTTACAGGTTTGGAATAAAAGGTGCGTTGAGAGCGTGTGGCTCTCAACGCTGACTTTTCTAATGCTTGGAGATCCTGACATTAAAGGTGCTCTCTGCAAGTCTTCCGTACTTCGTCGTGATTTTCCTGAGTGTTTGTTATTCCCGGCGGAGACGAGAGTTTGACAGTAAGTCAGCGTTCAAACAGCACAGCGCTCTTTTTGCTGGGCTCTGGTTTTTGCCTGCCACCATGGCTGAGGGGACCCAGGGCGGTGTGCCCGTGGCAGGAGGGGAGGAACCAGCTGGGGTTGCTGTGCCTCTTGAGGTGGGGGAATTGGCAGAGGCCCCACCAGTGGTTCGGCCTAAGGTCCGGGACCTTGGACCATCACCAAAGGGAGCTGAGGCTCCAGAACCGGCTGCCCAGGAGAAGCCTGGAGAATGGTGGCTCAGTCCTGTCTTGAGCCAGCCAGTGGCTGGACAAACCCAACCATCTAGAGGGAAGGGGTCCCTCTGGGAGTGGAGAGAGCGTCGTGCCACCGATGAGGGCGGAGAGGAGTGGAGCTACACCACGGCTCCTGGCAGTTATACTATGGACGTCCTGAGGGACCATTTTGGAGAACCCCGGCCATGGACCCCTGCTGATGCCGACCTGGAGACTGGTGGATGGGCACGACCCCGGACCGACCCGGAGCGTAGGGGTCAAACCCGGTTCCGTTTGGCAAGTCCCCGTTTTTGGGCTCCGCAGGTACCCCACAGGTCCCAGGCCTTCCATCGCCGGGACTGGCGGCTGCTCCCGACTTGGGCCTTGCAGGGCCTGGTGGAACAAGGCCGGGGGGTGCTGTGCCAGCCGGGGGGCTGGGGTGGCAACAACCAGGGATTGCACAGAGGCCGGGAGGCCCGGCGAGTCCTTGGGGAGGGCCTGCAGTTTGGGGCCCACCACCGCTGCCTGTGACCTTTGACGGCAACCCCGATCGTTTGGCCCTGTTCCTCGGACAAGCCATCCACCATCTGGACCAGTACGGTCCTTTGTATACTTCCCAGTGGGGAATGGTGATGGCTGTTACAACGGCTTTACAAGGGGAGGCAGTGGCCTGGGTGGTGAACCTTTACGGTGATCGTGCCCGTGAACTGGGGGATGTGGGCCTTCTCCTTGAAGCGCTGCGTACACAATTCGAGGATGTGACGCGCACGCATCGAGCGGAAGCTGAGATCGTTGGCTTGCGGCAGAACGGGCGTCCAGCTACAGCCTATGTGCAGGACTTTCGTGAAGTGGCTGGCAGGCTCAGTTCCTGGCCAGAGAGAATGTTGGTTCACCATTTCCGGGCCGGACTGGACGATTCTCTCCTACGAGCTTGTATCGTCCGGGGAATCCCTCCTAGGCTCCAAGAGTGGCTGCGGGTCGCGGTCGAGCTGGATGTGGCCTTACGGGTTTGTCAACGGCGTGTACGGCCTGTAGGAGATTCCCGTCAGGTCCCGCCGAGAACGCAGGGCCAAGTACAGAAGCCGCCGCCATCGTCGCTGGGTCCTGCCATCCAGCCACCACGGTCCGTTCTGCGATGCTTCAGGTGCGATCAGCCAGGGCATCGCGTGGCCGCCTGCCCTATACCTGCATCTCGGGTGGTTGCAGCAGCAACTCCAGCAAGGAGCACAACCCCCGGGCGCTTTTCAGAGCGTTCCCGGGCTTCTCGGCAAGCTGTGGAGTCAACAACAGGGGGAAGCGGCCAGACGGAGGGGGACGGTGCCATCGATGTGAACGTGGAGTATTACGAGCATGGTGATAGGCCAGAGGAGGACCCCATGGTAAGTGCTCCGGTTAGCCCATTTTCAGTTCCGGTTACGTTAACCAACCCTGCCACGGGGGAGGTGATGGGGTTTAGGGCTTTAATTGATTCGGGTAGCACGAGGTGTCTTATTAGCCGGAAGGTGGTGGCCACACTGGGTGTTGGGGTGGTTCGGTTGAGGAGTCCAATACGTTTCCAGCAGGTGGATGGGTCTCTTTTGGGGGGGGGCGCCTATCACCCATGTCACAGAACTTGTGCGGCTGGATATGGGGGAGCACTGGGAGCAGTTGCGGTTCATTGTGGTGCCCTCCATGACGGAGGAGGTGATTTTGGGGTTAACATGGCTGGACAGGTGGGGGCCAACCATTTGGTGGGAGGGGGGTTGTCGTCACCTGCGCTTAGGGATTGGGCCACAGCCCCCTGATCATGAGCGGCCAAGCACATCTGGCCCGCCAGGGAAACCGGAGGAGAGTTGCAGGGCTGGGGCAGAGGTACACGTGCCACCAGAGTATACCGAATTCCTTGAGGTGTTCAGTGAGCAGGAATGCGATCTCCTGCCTCCCCATCGACCGACGGACTGCGCGATTGAGCTGGAGCCGGGAGTCAAACTCCCTAAGCCCCGGATGTATGCCATGACCCCGCGGGAGATGACAGAACTCCGAAATTACATCGACAAGAATCTTGCACGGGGGTTCATACAACCAGCTCTCTCGCGGATGGCAGCACCAGTTCTTTTTAGGGAGAAGAAAGATGGGGGCCTGCGTCTTTGTGTGGATTACCGGGGGGTCAATGCAGTGTGTATTGAACATTTGTATCCACTGCCTTTAATGAAAGACATGTTGTCCCACCTGGCTAAGGGGAGGGTGTTTACCCGCTTGGACTTACGCGAGGCCTATTACCGGGTGCGCATCAAGAAAGGAGATGAGTGGAAAACGGCGTTTAACTGCCCATTGGGCAGCTATCAATTTCATGTAATGCCATTCGGACTCCAGGGGGCCCCCGCCGTGTTCATGCAACTAATAAATCAAGTTTTGCATGAACATTTATATAGGGGGGTGCTCGTGTATCTTGACGACATCCTTATATATACGGAGACAATGGACCAGCACATTGCCCTTGTACGCCAGGTTTTGCGAAAACTCCTAGACGCACGGTTGTACGTGAAACTATCAAAATGTGAATTCCACGCGTCTCGACTGGACTACTTGGGCTATCGGGTCTCAGCGGCCGGGATTGCCATGGATCCCAAGAAAGTGGAGGCTATATTGCAGTGGCAAGCCCCGGGGACCAGACAACAGCTACAGAGCTTCCTGGGGTTTGCCAATTTTTACCGCCAATTCATACCATCTTTTGCTGCAGTAGCTCTTCCATTAACAGACTTGCTCAAAACTAAGAAGTTAGCGGTGAAACCACGGCCAGGGTTGCGTGTAGCGTGGACCATAGAGTGTCAACGGGCCTTCGAGACCTTGAAAGGTTTGTTCACCCGAGAGCCCATACTGTTGCATCCCGACCCAGCAGCACCATACGTTGTGCAAGCAGATGCTAGTGACGTGGCAGTCGGAGCTGTTCTATTACAACACAACAGTAAAGGCGCATTGCAACCTTGTGCTTATGCGTCCAAAAAACTGTCAACCACTGAACGCGCCTGGGCTATCTGGGAAAAGGAGGCCTACGCCGTTCGGTGGGCGTTGGAGACATGGCGGCATCTCCTAGAGGGGGCAGAAAAGCCTTTCGAAGTGTGGACAGACCACAGGAACTTAGAAGCCCTACAGTCCCCACGTAAGTTGGCCCCTAAGCATGTACGGTGGGCCCTGTATTTCAGGCGGTTCAGGTTTACCCTGAAATACGTTCCGGGGGGGAAGAATTTCCTGGCGGATGCCCTCTCGCGGCTTCCGCAGTATGACAACCAGCGGGAGGAGGTGGTGCAGGCTCTTATCCCTCCTCTCGTCCCA
Organism: Vipera ursinii; assembly: GCF_947247035.1. Classification (NCBI taxonomy): domain Eukaryota; kingdom Metazoa; phylum Chordata; class Lepidosauria; order Squamata; family Viperidae; genus Vipera; species Vipera ursinii. The sequence goes on from NC_139521.1 coordinate 35,167,677, forward strand.
GAGATGGTACAGGTTGTTCAGAACAAGGGTGTGGAGGACCTTGTACAGCAGCTGAAAAAAGCTCTGGTGGGAGATGACTGGCTACAGCAACACCCGCGACTCCTAACCCGACGGGATGACCTGGCCTGGTATGGGAGTAAGGTGTATGTACCGCAAACCTTGCGAGAGACTGTGCTTTATAGGTGCCATGACGCCAAACAGGCCGGACACCTCGGATTCCTGAAAACCCTGCACCTTGCTAGACGTCAGTTCTGGTGGCCAGGAATGAGGCGGCAGGTCAAAGATTATGTCCAGCGTTGCCGCACGTGTGCTATGGCTAAACCTCAGCCCGGGAAGCCAGCGGGGCTTTTACAGACGGTGGCAGACCCTAACCGGCCATGGCAGGACATCGGGATGGATTTCATCGTGGACCTACCGGAGAGCCGGGGATACACTGTTATCTGGACCGTGGTTGACCTGTTTTCGAAACAGGCCCATTTTGTCCCATTGAGGGGTTTACCCTCGGCCCGGCGTCTGGCCTGGCTATTCATAACCCACGTGTACCGCTTACACGGGGCGCCTAGACGCATTATATCGGACTGGGGAGTGCAGTTTACCGCCAGGTTTTGGCGTGAATTCCTCCAGTTCATCGGGTCATCCCAGGGGTTGAGTTCGGGGTACCATCCTTGCACGAACGGTGCTGCTGAACGCGCCAATGCGGCAGTGGAGCAATATCTACGCAGTTATGTCTCGTACCAGCAGGCAGACTGGGCTGACCTACTGGCGTTTGCAGAAATCGCCCACAACAACGCGGTGCACAGTAGCACTGGTCTCCCACCGTACACAGTGGTGTCTGGCTACGACTTCCCTCCTGTTCCCGAGTGTGACCAGGGATCGGCTTCCCCTAGTCAACCCCAGGAGTGGATGCTACAAATCAGAAAGGCATGGGCAGCAACCAAGGAGGCCCTGAACAAGCAAGCCAGTATCGTAAAGGCCCAAGCAGACAAGAAGCGCCAACCGTTCTACACCCCAGGGGTTGGGGACTGGGTGTACTTATCTACAAAATACCTGAGGTTACAAATACCTAGTAAGAAGCTGGGCCCTAAGTATATAGGCCCCTTCCAGGTAACCCACATCATCAATCCGGTCACGGTGCACCTTCGGCTGCCTAAATTCCTGGGCAAAGTGCATCCCGTGTTCCACGGCAGCCTGCTAAAACCAGCCCCTGTTCCTGTTCGGGGGGAGCCAGTAGGGCCGGGACCCGTGGGTGATGGGCAATATGAGGTACAAGAAGTCCTAGACTCCAGGATGCGGAGAGGGCGACTGCAATACCTGGTGCTGTGGAAAGGATACCCGATTACCGAGGCATCCTGGGTGGCAGAATCAAACGTTCAGGCCCCTAGATTGGTTAAGGTGTTTCACCAGAAGCACCCTGGTAAACCCTCGGGAGGGGGTCGAGGGGAAGCTGCTGCTCTCCTTAGTACTTGTATGACTTCTATATCTTGCCTTCCAGGAGGAGCCTTGGTAGGAGGGGCCGACTGTCGAGCCCTTCGGGTTCGACATACTTACCGGGCAGCCCGCAGCCCTCAGCAACAGCAGCGGCCACGCCCACACTCATCAGCTGTCCGGCGGGCGAGCTGCCGCGCGACGCCGAGAGCCCAGCCGCTCCCAAGCTCCCCAGCTGTCCGGCGGGCGAGCAGCCACACGACGCCGAGAGCCCGGCCGCTCCCAAACTCCCCAGCTGGTCGGCGGGCGAGTAGCCGTGTGACGCCGAGAGCCCAGCCATGCCCACGCCCTCCAGCTGTCCGGCGGGCGAGCGCCGGACCCGCGGGCGTGCTGCGATCTGGGAGGCGGCTGAGGGTGGTCGTGAGTGGCTGCAGGAAGGCTACGCCGGGGCAGTCAGCCGGGAGATGGTCCGCGCCGGCACAGTCAGCTGACAGGCGGGCAGAGACTGTTACCGGGGCTCGTATCGTTCAAGCAGCTGAGAGGCGGCCAGGGATGCCCGCTGATGGTCGCGCAGCTCGGTCAGCTGAGCGACGGCCCAGAACAGCTATGGACACCCGTGGAAGCAGCACAACACTTTCTGGAGCTGACGACGGCCTGGCGGTTGTGGCTATGGGCGATGGTTTTACAGACCCGGTGGCTGTTACTGCGGGCACGCCGGCAGCGACGCGGGGTGCTGAACAGCTGCGCCCGGACCTTGGGGGCTGCCAAGGGGTTATGGGTGTGGCGCGGGGAGATGCAGTGGTGACGGGGAGCACACTCAGGATGTTAGGAGGGGGGTGGGCTTGTACTTACCTTCACGCTGGGAAGCACGGTGCCGGTGGAGGGAGCTGGGCATGGGTTGAAGGAGTAGGGGGGTGGAGTATTTACGCAGGCCAGGCGGATGCTGATCTGCACGGGGGAGGGGTGGGGCCTAGGGGTGGGGCTGCTACCTAGTTACAGGTTTGGAATAAAAGGTGCGTTGAGAGCATGTGGCTCTCAACGCTGACTTTTCTAATGCTTGGAGATCCTGACATTAAAGGTGCTCTCTGCAAGTCATCCGTACTTCGTCGTGATTTTCCTGAGTGTTTGTTATTCCCGGCGGAGACGAGAGTTTGACACCTGGTACAAAGGCATTTGCAGTTTATAAAGGAGTAATAGACACGAATGGGTTCAGCATCAAGCAAGAATGGGCAACCTACATCCCCAGAGCTGCATAATATCTCTTTTAGCATAGGATTTGTTTCTGACTGTGATTTCCAGAGCTCAGTTCCTACATGCAATGTTAAAGAATTAAACACACAGTTCTGAGATGTGAGATAAATAATAATGTGTGAAATACAGAGATTAATTTAGTCCCCAAACAAACTTAATTAATACTGAACTATTGCACTAAGCACCATGAATTCCCCAAATATGGCAAAAGAAATTCTGCATAGTCCATAAACAATAAACGTTATGATATCAGATGACCATTGTCTAAGAGCCACTGGAATATTAAGACTAGCTCCTAGGCAACATAGTTTGCTATGCACAGTTGTGCATGAGCCAACCAATATTAACCCTGTTGATGATTGAGTCATATCATCCATTGTTATGAGGGCAGGTTATTTAGAAATTGTATTAAAAGAGTATAGTTAATCCATGCAACAATGAAAGGCAATAACCTTTCTTCCAGAAAGTGTACTGTCCACTTTGAGATGAGTTCAACGTTATGTTCTGAACAAGTTCAATAGTGGTGGCTAAAATATATGGGATCAGAACACACACATACCCCCAAAGTCTATAAAGGAGAAATATCCTGACTCAGGTCCTTCATAATGAAAATCAAGAATCATTAAGGAGATAGAAGCAGCTGTAAATAATGTTCTAATTGGATAGCAAGGTCATTTAAGTATATTGTAAATTAAGCTTCTTTGGCTATATACCAACTCTCAATTTACGTCCATCAATGGACCAATTTAGGTGGCCATAAATATGTAAATGGCATCATCTTTCTACTTCTTCAAGAATATTCCAAAAAGCAGTCCAATAATCTTCTCTCTTTCAGCACATCTCTTAATCATCAAGTCTTTGCCAGACAAGTAAATTAGCTAAATCAGAAGGATATTTGTTTATTTGCAAATGTATAATTGTGATTTTTCTTTTTTCCCCTTTAAAACTTTTCCTAAATACTCTGTTTTTCTTTATGAACATTTAGTTCCATTGTTCTTGAAAAGGAATCACCCTGAATTATGCTACTTGTATTAATTGCAGAATTGTTGAGATTGTTCCAGTTTTAAGATACTTAAGGAGAAAAAATTAAGATAGATTTTATTAAGTATTTCTGAACTTTTGGCAAGTAAATTAAGAGTGGTCTGTCCATCTGTCTGTCTGACTGTCTGTCACTATCTATCTATCATCTATCTATCTATCTATCTATCTATCTATCTATCTATCTATCTATCTATCTATCTATAATCTTAGTATTTATATCAAGACAGATAGATGGAATAAAGGAAATAAACTTTCTTTATTAAATTGTGCAAGATTTGGAATATAGAGTTGGAATCATGGAGGAATCTATAGAAATAAGTGGGATTTTTATTGCCCTTCCTACAAAAATTGCAGTTGAAGATAATATATTGATAACATGTAATCCCAATCTGAATAATCAATACATATATGAATTATTCAAGTGTTAGGGAATGTAAATAGAATGATACGATAGTTTTAAGATGAACTTGTGAAAAAAGTTGCTTCTTTCTGGTAGAAAATCTTCCAGGACATGTCCCACAATTAAACATAAAAGTAGAACATTCTCAAATTAGGAAAAAAATGAGATTATTATAAATATTTGAGAAAAAAATATTCTTAGTTTTAACCACCAAATCTGTAGCAAGTCAATAGCAGTAACTTTTAGACAACATAACAATTGAAAAATAATACTCAAAGATATGGTCTATGACCATAGTTGGAAAGAAATATGGATAGAAATCAAAATTTAAATGCACAGAGAGTGGAACTACTATCTGATTGAATCTAGAATGACTTGATAGGAACAAGCTATAATATAGTTGTCTTATCTAAATATTTCAAATGTTGTCCCAAAGGTGCTTTTTCTCAAGGCAACTGAACTTTCTTGTTTTTTCTTTGAAGATGTTTCACTTCTCATTGTACAAGATTCAGCAGTCCATCTGAATTTAAAAGACAAAAGCCACTCTTTCGAAGACAGCAAAGTCCACATTTTGGACAAAGAGGACTGCTGGTTTGAAAAAAAGTTCAAAGAGGCTATCTGTGTCAAAACTGAACAGCCTGCTTTCAACAGAGGGGAAGTGATATGACATCATCTATCTCCAGTCTACAACATAGTTCTTTCAGCAGTTCCAAGAAGGCTCCATGCCCATTTGCATTACTCAGGTGCCCCTGATGACACAGATAAGTCTCCAGGTGGCCTTAATGACTCTCTTAAACACGGATGTCAAACTCGCTGTGTCACATGACGTGTCACAAAGTATTACAACTTTTTTTTCCATTACTAGAGCTGGGGTGGGCATGGCCTCTGCATGATACAACCAGGCTGCAGGTTGGCAGTTTGAAACCCTGCTCTAAAAGAATCCAAATGACCAGCTATCTGCAAAGAGTATAAATCCTTCCATTCCCCACCATCCAGTCAGAGATGAAGAAGCTTCTTGGATGAGAAGCAAAATGACTTCAAAGAAAAACAAGAAAGTCCAGTTGCCTTGTGAAAAAGCACCATTGGGACAACTATGACCTGAACGACTAGAATCTCCATAGACATTTCAAATGTTGCAAATTTTAGAGTATGCCAACAAGTCATCTCCAAGTTGAGGAAGACTGCAATAAGACATAATTATACAGATACTGGCTATGTTCATACAGTAAGACCCAGTTTGGCTTAAGTAGTTAAGATGCTGTACTCAAAGATGGTAACTAAGTTCTAATTCTGAATTAAGTATAAAAGCTAATTAAGGGTCTTTGGATTAGTCTCTGTATTCTAGTCCACAGAAGAAGGGAAAGAGCTTCCACAAACATTGTCAATAAAACTTTGTGCATTAGTACACATACTTCTCAGGAATAAAGATTGAGTTCAAATAAGATATTCATACATGCTTAATTTGGTGAGTGAATGAACTCATTGTCTTGATGTGCACAATAGAAACTAAAGATATGTGATGTGTTACAAAATAGGTAGAGCTGCAAAATAAAATAAAACCCTATGCTGTACATGAATGTAGATGTCAAGTGTGTGTCCATGATTTACTTATACCTTATATTGTATGTGAATACAGCCACTAAAATCAAGTGTTCAGTTTAATTTAGAGTTATTTTAAAATTCTCTAGTTTCAATGGGTATATGCTAAGAATGGCTAATTCTTGATATAATCCAATTAATTTAGATTATTTTTTTCTATACATATACATGTATATACTTTGTATATACACATGCATGTGCATGCATACACAAACCATCCCCACACACCAACTTCCAGATCCTACCTTGAAATATATCTTAGAGTCTGGAGACTGTCTAATGTTTTCAATGGTATAGATTCCAGTAGATTAAAAATACAGCAACTAAATTATGGTTAATCTTTTCAAATTAATTCCATCCTTGAGAAATTGTTGGTAGTTACATTATTTATTTTGATTTTCTATAACCCTTGTATTATTGTGTAGTGGGTTGTGGACTGCATGGCAATGAATGGACAGATGAGTACCACATGTCAGCTCTTTATTCGTGGTAGGCGCGTACTGAACAAAGGGGGTTACCTGGATCCCTTATATACCTAGCCAGGTATCACTCTGGCCAATCCATCCATCCGAATCTCCCACCGAAAACCCTTCAGCCAATCCAGCCACAGCACAGCGCCACCTGGTGGTTCTTGCAGAGCTGCTGCTCCTACCCCATACATAACACCTTGGAATTCAAAATGCAAATTGTAACAATACTACATCAATAGATAATATCTGTCCAGATTTGTTGTGTTAGTCTCAAGGTATCAAAGAGTGCCTACTGTTGTTGCTGTTTGAAAGATAGCAATCAAATTATTTTGTAATAATTACCTGGCCCTAATTATTAGAATAACTTAATTATAGAAAGGTTTATAATTAAATATAAATATCATAGACTAAATAATATCACCATCATTTAGTCTATGTCAGGATTTCTACATGCAAAAAGAGTTTGGGATTTCAACCTAAATAAAAGATACCAAGGTTGGTGAAAAATAAGATTGCGAAGGTAATTGATGCCAGATACTTCAGTCTTTTTCTTTTTGCTGCAAATAGCAATTGTGTTTTTGCAAGACTTATAAATCCATTGTAACTGCTGAAATAAACAAACATTAAATCAAAGAACCTGGGGTAATCCAATAAATGCTCCTTTAAGAAGGTTATTCAAAGCTGTTGTCTGACTCAGAACAATTCTGGTATTCTTCCTTGTTCCTATTGTTATTTGCTACTTTTCAAAGTTATGTTTATTAAATTATTTTAGGCTATAAGTCATGTCTGAATTAACCATAAATGTTTACTGGAAATTAAAGATTACTGATGTTTCAATGCATTTTGAATGGCTATCTTCCTGGAATAAAGTGGAATGAGCTAGCCAGCCATTACCTTAGCATGCTGGATGAACTAGGCTATCACATTACATAATAACATGGTTTATTTTGGTAAGCAAGCGTTACATATGAATCACTGCTGTAGTGATTTTTATTAACCCATATTTTTGTATAAAAAAGTGTGTTGTATGAACCCAGACAATGAGTGTTGTCATTCCTGAGCCTGAAATTCATTTCTCTTAATATGTTTTTTTTTAAAATACAGAACTACATGTGTATTCCAAGGAATTTCCAAATTTATAAACAACATAAATAATTTGGTGACCTGTGGTTCCTTTAAGAGGAAGATTATTTAAGTTTCTTGCTTTTTTTTCTATTTGAAATGAATAAGATTTTTAAAAATTATTTCCTCCAACAATTTCAATCATAGCTTTATCTAAAATGGTATTCTATGAGTGCCATAAACAGCACAGTTGATGACAACCATGTCTTTGTTTCATTAAACTTTCTTTCACTTTTGAACTAATGTGTTATATATCAGTTTATTCTTCATGAAACACCACTGCCCCTTCTGTTAGTCTGGTTTGACACTAGAGCCACAGAGCCTGCAGTAATCCATCATGCTGTAATCACAAAATCTATTTGTTGGAATGAGTCAGTTAGGTGATATATTCATCCACAATGTTGTGTCTTGCTATACTCTATCCTACTCTGCGTATACGGATCCTATGTGCATATGAGAAGAAACAAGCGTTATTTTTAATCTGTACGTATTCATTGGAAATCCAAACATATAATAAATATTAATCTTCAAAGAGGTTTCTGCTTCAAAAATAATTCAAGATCACCCCTTCAAACACCTTTTAAGTATCTTTCTCCACTCTCACTTTAAAAACTAAGTGAAGTTTAGTTACTTTTGTTATCACATGATTTTGCTTGGACTTGTTGCTCAACTAGAACTGCTCTGAGAAGTCTTTCTGTATATGCCACAGGTGTCCAGACGTTTCTTCTGGCTGTGGAACTGTTAACTGAGATTTGAAGATAATATAAAACTTTTCTTTGAGGAAAATCAATATTGTCTCTTTGCCTTGATGTGGAGAAAGATTTTATCTCTGAGGTTATTTTTATAGGACCAATAGTTTTCACTGAAGAACATACAAAGTTTAGAGTTTAGGTTTGTAACATACTTCTATTCAGTGACAGAAAACAAATCTAGCAGTCTGGGATTGGCTTATATAAATACACAAAATACTGAAAAAGCTGAATATTTTGAAGCTCCATTGATATATTAGCATTTCTATTATCTTGAAAAATGTCACAATATATGGTGAGGAGAATCAAAACAGTGGGTTTTGCCAAATTCTCTGGAAAATCCTGGCCTCATACATTGAAATAGCTTTCTAACGATAGGTCCAATTGCTAAGAACTGTGGAGTATTTATAACAATCCCAGTTGCTCACCTTGCTTACAAGGCTTCAGGATTTATTTATTTTTGAGGGGGGGAGTGAGGCAACATAAAAAGAAATAGTTTCAGCAATTCAAAACCACTCCAGTCCATCCTCTCTTGCCATTAGCACAACCCAATGTAACAATTCTCCATTGTTCTAAGCCCAAAGGCCCAATACTGAGACAGTTACAGTATATTGAAGCAGTTTTGTCAATTGACATCTAGAAGTGAACTGTGCCTTTATGATAATTTGCTGTGGATTAAAATGATGAATCCAGCTAGAAAGACAATAGAGTAAACTAGATACTAAACAACCAAATGACACTTGCCCAATCCTCCATCAAACCTAGAATTGCCTTTCTACTTAGAAGTGTGGTGTTTACTTCTTTGTTATTTGGCATTGGTTTCTTAATTATTATTGTTAGCTGGAGCACTTCTGGTACTTTAAAATCAATTTTTGCTCAATTAAATGCTAAAGAATTTGCTTCAGAAATTATTTCAAAATCTTTCAGACAAGTATTCATAGATGGAATATGGTATCCTGGTACTTAATGATTTGGGAAGTAGCCAAAGGGTACATGTGAACTGTACAAATATTTCTTCAGGATCTATAATATCTCTGGTGACTACACTTCAATTGAATTTCAAGGAAAGATTGAAATTAATGAGAAATGATTCCTCTCATGGGCTTTTTTTCTACCAAGATTGCTATTATCAAGCTATTGGGATTCTTGCTCTTGAGAAATTGTTGAAAAAACATATTCTTCCACTGTAGAAGTGTGGAAAAATTGTTCTCACTCCCCACTATTTTAGTGGAGAATATTGAATATTGTGTCCTTAGATCTCAAAAACGTCTTGAGACAGATACATAGGTGCAACTGACTCAGGAGATACTGCATCTATAATCCATGTTTATTCCCTAGTTGTGATATGTGCTACCTTCAGCAATTGATCCTGGGATGGAGAATATACATATTAACCAACATCCTTGGCTTGAGCTGGGAATATGCATATCAGAAATGAGGACTGACACTCCCAACCCCTTTATTGGAATGAATAAAGGTCTAGTAATTTAGGATAATTCAACAAGACTTCCCACACTCATAAATAATTATAGTGTCAATGGATTATCATCTGTGAAAACCTGTGGTCTAATAAATTTGTCTGCTCTTAAGGGATCATAGGTTTTACTGCATTAGTCTTACATGCTGTTATTAAGGCAACATATATATGTTTATTAAATACAATATGGACAAGTAATTCTAAAGCAGAGTTTTATATGATAAGAAAGTCATGGGGTTGCTACTGGAATTCAAATACAACTTGCTGGAGCCTGAACAGAATCCCCAATACTTCATAAATAATAATGTAGAAATATTTGAACAAAATTATCCCAAATAATTTGTAATGATGTTAGCTTAGCTTCTTTTTTTGCAAAACCTTGAACACTGCTAAAACGCCTCAAACAATAAAATAAAAATAAAACAGAGAGGCTAAAATTTGTTGTATTTATATTTGTTATTATTATCTCAATTATAATATTTGTTACATGTGATGCTGGTTTGAATAATCCTATTGTACCCTGTAATGGAATGTGTGGATGACCTTGGGGAATGAGAGAAAAAAGGTGCTGTCTGGGAAGCCATGAGACAAGAGACAAAGGACATTCCCTCCCCCCCTCCCCCAGTGCCTTAGTAGTCAGAGAAAGAAACTGAGAATTAAGTTAGAAGCAGCAGCGGGTTGCTTGTACTTTCAGATTTGAAAGATTCTAACAATGTACCCTTAAAGTAAAGTAGAATGAATTTATCTAGTTATGTTTCCTGTCTGGTGTACCTGGGAGAGCTAAGGGTACCCATTAATGGCAACTTAAAATTTATTGTTAGTGGTTGATTGTCAGCTACAGTGGGGTATATAAAAAAGATCAATTATATTAGGGATATGAATCTATCTATCATCTATCTATCTATCACCTACATATTATCTAGCTATTTACCTATTTATCTCTATGTCACTCACTCACTCTTTGTAAATGACTACGTAAATTTTTATTATACCATTCTTGTAGCATAATTTGTGCATATGGAAGAAGTTAATAAAATAATTGATAATTTATCAATGACATATTGTGCAGAATTTATAGAATAAATTTAAAACCTAAGGGGAACAAGTGATTTCTTTTATGTTATGATGCTTACTACTTCTATATATTTGAAGTTGCAATAAAGATTTCAGATGCTCTAAAAGCAACTTGGATTTCACTGCAGCTTTAAGCTAGTATATCTTTGAGGCAAAATATTCACCTCCTGAACCTGCTGCAGTAAAGATCATTTAACACCACGGAATTGCACCCTTAAACACAGTGAACAAATGCACTACTTCCTCATTCTCTGAACACTTAAAAGAATAGGCACATTATTTATGACATAATATCCTTTTTATGTGATTTATTCACAAGGAAAAAAATTACTCTTGTGTTCAAAGAACCTAAGCAGGCTAAGCAGTCTTCAGCTTCATGTTTCTCACTATGTCTGTAATCTCTATTTCTTCAGAAAGGTCTCTTGCAATGGGATTGCTAATGTATAAAAAAGGTCTCAACTGAAGTTGCACAGATGTGACTAATCTCTGTTTACACTACAGAATCCTAAATACAGTATCTATCAAAGTAACGATTTAGAAAGCAGGTCTACATTTTAGGTCCCACACAGATTTGAAAAAATTGCAGAAACTCTTCTATCTTCTCTGTTCTGGTTATGGTGAGTGTAATGTATAGGCCATTTCTGTTAAAATCACTCATTTATCAGAACTATGACATACTTGCTTAATGTCTGATCACTTGCTTAATGTCTGATCTACTTTTTCTGTGTTATGTAACGGTTGCTGTTACTGAGCCAGACTAGCTGTCTCCAGGCTGATAATTAGGTTTGGAGCAGGAAACTGCTACTTTAAACCTATTGGTTGCTGCCTAGAGGTCAACTGTATAAATAGATGTGCAGCAGCCATTAGCTTGCTTCTGTTCTGAGTTAATAAACTTGTTTGCTGTTTCAACACCTTGTCTCACTTAATGCCTATGAACCAAAAATATAACTGGCAATGAAGGTGGGATGTGCTACTTCATCACAAGAGTATGAAGTCACTAGGGGGTTGAAGCCAACACAAGCCTGGCAGGGACTGCGTTCCCCCCAATCGGTCTGCCAGCAAAAAATGCTGGAGACCACCGCACCCTAAGGATTCATCCTAGGCCCTACGCAGAAGCCAGCAGCACAAGAAAAAGTGAGCAACAAGAAAGGAAAGCAATTCACCATGGCGAAAGTAGGAAAACTCAAAGAGTTCAACGTCACACACCCAGAGAGATGGGCGTCCTACATTTCCCACGTCGAAAATTACCTCCGTGCCAACCAGGTCGGCGAAGACAGTCTGAAGGCCGCAACCCTCTTCTGCATGTGTGGCCCAGCCACCTTCAACATTGCCAAGAACCTGGTCACACCGATGCTGTTCAAGTCCGTCAACTACGTGGACTTGAACAAAAAGCTCCAAGTCCACTTTGAGCCGAAATTATCCATTATAGCATGGATGCACACTCCAAAAACACTTCAAGCACCAAAGCCGTCCACCACGAGGATGCTGAACAGATGGAAGACACCGACTCTGACTACAAGCTACAGAAGCACCAGGTGAGAGGATCATGGCCAGTTGACAAGGATGCTCCATTCCTTAGATGCATGGGCTGTGGAGGCCGCCATAAATGCACGGAATGCCAATTCTGAACAGCAATGTGCTGGGCATGTGGCAAACCAGGCCACATCACCGCCTTCTGCCAAGGTCACCAGAGGGACCATCAGCAGGAAGACTCATTCAGGAGAGGTACAGGGGCACAGGGGCAACACCGAGTAGGGTTCTGCTCCAGCTGGAGGAACATGTTCCACACTGGTGCTCACCGCCCACTTAAGCAGAAGCTTCAACTTCAGGTCAAGCTTAAGGGAGTTCAATGCAAAATGGAACTGGACACAGGCTCAGCCATGTCCATCATCTCCATAGGAACCTTCTGGCACATATGCAACCGCAGCAACAGAGGGGTCAAGCTTCGGCCTTCTAACCTTCTGCTCACAAACTTGAAAAACTCCCGAGTGGTGGTCAAGGACAAAGCCACACTTCTGGTGAATTTCAAGGGGTTTACAGGCCCCCTAGCTGTTGTAGTGGTGGAAGGCCGATGCACAAGCCTCATAGGGCTTGATTGGTTTGATGCATTGGGCATTCAAGTAACCGGCATTCACCAAACAAAGACGGAAGACTTGTTTGCAGTCTGCCAAGAGTTCGTGGATATTTTCAGTTCAAGCCTAGGAGAATACAAGGGCCCTCTGGTAGCTTTCAAGCTTGATCCCATGGTAACACCAATTCGAGTCAAGCCTCATTAAGTGCCTTTTGCTTTAAAGCCCAAAATCGATGCAGAGCTGGACAAGCTGGTCAGTCAGGGGGTATTGCAGCCCATAGACAGTGGGGGTGTGGGAGATCTCCATTGTAACGCTACTTAAGGCAAATGGAAAAGTATGCATATGTGCTGACTATAAGTGCACCATTAACCAGGCACTTCAACAGCATGCACACCTGGTGCCAGTTGTCAGCCATATTTTAGCATCTTTGCAAGGAGGCTATGTATTTCCCAAGTTAGATTTGGCACAGGCCTATCAACAAGTACTGGTGGACGAGGCCACGGCAGTCGCCCAAACCATTGTTACCCATTGGGGGGGGCATTCAAGGTCAACTGCCTACAGTTTGGGGTGAGTGTAGCCCCAGAGATTTTCCAGAGAGTAATGGAGCACACACTCAAGGACATTGACAGCTAAGAAACCACAACAACATCTTATGGCCATGAATCAAGAATGCAAGACAAATAATATGAAAACCAACAAAGACAAAACAGAAGTAATGGCAATCAGAAGAAAAAAGCATACCCTAAGCATAGTAATAGAAGGAACAAGCATAAAGCATGTGTCAAAGTTCAAATATCAAAAACAACATTCACTGAAGATGGTAACATGGACAGAGATTAACATATGATGCAATAAGGCAAACCAAGTATTGGCTCAGCTTGCTCTACTCCTGCAACATAAAGCATGACTAATCAGCACAAAGAGCATCTCATACAAAGCATATTCATCCCTGCCCTATGTTACCAGTGTCAAACATGGACACTTACAAAGAAACATAAATGAAAGTTTGTCACCATGGAAATGAGATGTTTGAGGAATGAGATCTTTGAGGAAAGGAAATGAGATGTTTGAGGAAAGAAGAGATAAAATCAGAAAGGAGACCATAAGAGAAACAATTGGCATAGAGCTAATAAACTGCATACAAAAACAGCATATAAAGTTGTTTGCTTACCTGGAGGGGATGTCATGGGTTTCCATACCATACAAGGAATATACAAAAAGAGGAGAAGGTCAAAGAACATAAGGCAGATCAGAAGAAAATGAAGTGACATCAAAGACACACAACAAGAACATCAATTAACTATAGCTACCAGAAAATCAAGACCCAGAACTTTGTATCTCTTTTTTGTACACCCAAGTGGTAAAGAAAGAAAGAAAGAAGAAGAAGAAGAAGAAGAAGAAGAAGAAGAAGAAGAAGAAGAAGAAGAAGAAGAAGAAGAAGAAGAAGAAGAAGAAGAAGAAGAGGAGGAGGAGGAGGAGGAAATACAAAAGATAATCTATAGACATAGTGCAGTACAATACAATTCAGTGTAAACATTATGAACACTAAACTTTTATAAATATGTACACATTAAATTTATTTACAAACTATGTTTTCCTTATTTAATCAGCAATGAGGTATTAATAGTAAAAGAATGGAGAAGGATCATAACTCTGTAAAACAGTGTTTTAAAGGAACTTAAGATATCTATTTTTTTAATTTTGTTGATATTAATGGTTTATTGATGATTACATAGCTCTCATATCTCATATAGATACTTAAATATATACTTGATAGGATTTGTGTTGATTTTCAAATATTAACTCTTAATGTAGAAATTAATGTGAATTAGATTGAATTTATGAATAGGGTTATATGAACCATGGGTTCATACATTTATATATTACTAGTAAAATTTAGATAATAAAGGAAAAGTAATTGTATTGAGCAATCAGTCAAGTACAAATGAAAAACAAGTTTTATTGCAAAACATAATAGGAGGATACAGTTATACAGTCACACATAGTAGTCTACTTTTATTCATGAAAATGAATTAATACATGCTATAAAAGAAAACTATGCTATTGGTATCCTAGGGTTGTCCAGATATATCTAAACTATAATATCATTCTGTCTGTTTTTCTGTCTCTCTGTCTCTCTTTCTGTCATGTGTCTGTGTGAGACAGTCTGCACCCATGTGAGACAATCTTGATTGAGACTTGTACTCAAAGCTTTGGTGGGTGGGCCATTTCTGGCTCTGGGCCTTCACCTGCTCTTGCAAAAAAAATTAAATCTCTCTGCATTAAATTTAAATTTCAAATAACTAAGATCAATTTATCAATTTATTGAAGATTATATCTCAGGCAGACATGAAACTATTATCTCAAAGGCCTTTGAGAATATTGTTTGGCATATGATGGATAGAATTCCTAATTCTCTTGATGGAAGTCTTATCTCATTTTATCTATTAAAGATAATATTCTTCATAATGAATAAAATATTTACTAAAATAACTTTAAAAATTTTTATGGATAGAAGGAAGCAAAGCAAAGATTTTAAAAATATATTTTAATCATCATATGCTTTCTTCTGATATAGGCTGTTTGAGTATTTACCATTTTATGTATTTTAATTATTATTGTAGAATGCGGATACAAAATATTGTGTCATTACGCGCACACACACACATATGGTAAGTAAGGACTTTTTAATGCATTTTTCTCTGTCCCATTCATCAAGGTTAACTAAAGTATATATTAATTTCAACGCACATTGAAATCTGGCAATATTCAGTGATTACAAGAAATAAATTTTCAGGGGCAGCTGTAACAAAACATGAAATAATACTTTGAGTCACATTGCACTATTTGGGGGGGGTAGAGTTTTCCCAAAGCTGATTGAATAAAACAGGCTTGCCTGAGATTAGTCACTTGCAAACAGTCCCAAAAAAACCCCCAAACCCAAACCATTTGTAGCAAGGGAATTAACTTGAAGTGCTTGTAAGGTGTCCTTGCTAGAATTACATGGATGAGAATTTGTTTTCTCCCATCCAGTTTGACTTCATTTTTAAACTCAAAGAGGAGTTGATATTTTCATGTGCATAACAAATTTTGGGCATTATGTCCAAAGTATAATATGACATTCCTTAAGTGAAAATTGTGAAGAAGTATGGCCTTTTCTGAGTCTTTGTGTAACTTTGCTTCTAGCAAACATACTAACACAGCACAGGAAACAGATACAAGATCTACTTAACAACCACATGGTTCACTTAATGATCATGGTGACTTGCTTTACAAATATAGCAAAAGCAGTCATAAAATCAAGTCCTGTCAGGAGGTGACTTGACTTATGACCACAACAAATTACAATCTAAATTCTGGACTCCATTGTGGTCATACATCAGAGACCTTCTATGTCCTTTTTCTCTTTCTGATATTCATGCCCTCTCATGCTACTTATTTTCTTCTTACCTTCTTCTATCCCTTTTTCAGAGTCAGGAGTTCAGTCTAGCTGAAGTGGGGGAGGGGGTGTCTGCTTGCTTGCTAAAGATGTCAGAAATTGAGGCCGAATAAAATAGAGGAAGAGGGTGTGAAACTCCAAGCGACTGTTGCTCACTACTAACCAGATTAAGGGATTTTTTTTCCCCTAGCAAGCAAAGTTGTAGTGCAGGAAATGCTCCATGTCAGAAAAAAGTTCCATTCCATCAGAATTCAATATTCATATTCAGATCCAATAGTTCGAACAACTTTCTTTCTCCCTTCCTATACCAGTGATGGCAAACCTTTTAGAGACCGAGTGCCCCAAAGCTGCCCCACCCCCTGACCTGCCCCTGCTCTGCCCCACCCCCAGCTGCCTGCAGGGCCACCCACTGCCTCCACGGCCTGCCACAGGAAATTGCCCAGGCTGCCCTGCAGCGCCATGGTGGCCACACCCTCTGCCCATGCCCCACAACATCATCTGCATATTATGGGGCACGAGGGCTGAGTCTTGCCCCTGCTACCTGGCTGTCATGTTCTTGGCTGTGCTGCTCCGTGCTGGCCGCACCCAGGGACAACTCTTCTCTGGGGGGGCTGCTGGGGGGAAGGGCAAGGGGGAAGGTGGGGCTGGAGTAATGGTGCGTGTGCCCACAGAGAGGGCTCTAAGTGCCGTCTCTGGCACGCATGCCATAGGTTCACCACCACTATTCTATACTATGTCTATATTATTAAAATATTAAACTATATTAAAAAGGCAAATGTTGGAAAGTAAAAAAAGAGAAACAAGAAACAAGATAATACAAAAAAGAACTGCCACATTTAAGTTAATGAATAAAACCATATCTAAAAAATTGCATACTCTTTCCATTATCCTTATCCAAAATAGTTAAAGTTTTCATCTAATATGACATATTACTAGTTTCTGAGTCCCAAAAAGCAAAAATCCAGTTATCACTGTCTTTGTTGCTGATATACTTGTGTGGAAGGAAACCTTCCTTGCTTAATAAGTTAGATTTCTATTGTGAGTCGGTTTTGCTATTGCAGCATGTTCTTTAATTTTAGTCTCCCAGATAATATTGGAAGCCAGGTAATCTCTTTTTGATGTTGTGCTAGGTTTATTCCTGCTATAGTCAACATATATTTTAGTAAATTGTTATTTTTATGATTTCTGGGATTATGAATAAATAGCACCAGTAAAAGGTTTCTTCTTTTCTTCTAGGGATAAAAGCTGCAGCTGAAGGCAACTGAAAGGGCCATGTTGTAATGTAAGGGCATCATCAAAAAAGGGGAAGATAATAACATGACTCCTTAGATATCCCATATCTAAAAGTCTCTATTTCTATTGTTTCCCAAATAATGCCACATGTAACTGTAAACATATAGAGACTAATCCTGGCATTGACTCTTGGGCTATTTTTCCATGCATGGATGTTCTTGAGAATTTACCTTTGAACAATTACCTTTGAGTCTTCGGAGAAGGGCGGGATATAAATGGAATTTTAAAAAAACCCAATTGATATAGCATGTCTTTGAGTACTTTGTTCTTACAACAAAGAACAAAATATTTTGTTCTAGACAGATGAGCATATCAGAATGGAAATAAAAACAGCATAAGTACAACAGTAACAGTAGTATAAAAGCACATTCACTGCAATCTGTACAATCATTATTCCCAGCATACAGTAATAATTATATAAAAAAACATTGAGTATTTTCTTGAGTATTTCAGTGTATTTAAATGAGAAAAGCCAGCTGTTAGTGTGTTTTAGCTGAAGACAAGAGATTAAAAAGAGAGAAAGTAAAGGAGGGAGGGAGGAAATCTATAGCCAATTATGGAAAAAATATCACCTTCATTTTTTTAAATGGAAGGAAAAGTGGAAGAAAACGCTGTAGTATATAGGAATCTTGGCTGGGGGAAAAAACAGGTGTCAATGCTTTATGACGTGGCTAAACACTGAACCAGCATTTAAATTGATGTGTTTCATGAAAAAAATCTATATAGCAAATTTTATTCCAAGGATCAGTTGAGGGTTAAATTTGGTCAGCAGTTTTAATTTGGTTAAATAGATTTCTATCAAGTTTGAGATCAGTACTACAGACACCTAATATTAATAGTCTGTTCCCAGGATCAGAAGAGAATCAATTCCTAGGAATCAGTTTAAGAACCAATTTCCAGGATGAGTTAATGGTTAAATTTAGTTTGCAGTCATAAACTGATTTTCTATCAACCTTGAAATCAAAACTGCAAACACATGAAATTCAAAACCCATGTTTATGTCCCAGTGTAACAAGTTTACTCATTTTTATTGCTTCATCATTATGAACTGATAATAAATCACCAACTTCAATATTTCTGTCAATATCTCTTATTTGTTAAGCTCTACAAACTCCAGTTAAATTCTATAACAACAGATGTTTTGTGGCATTCTGTGGTAAAATGATTATCTAACAAATGGCTAACATTTACTTGTTATTTCAGTTTGTATTTAGAGCTGAAATAGTGTCAAATAATCTACTTTATGATCTGCTATTCTATTTGAGAATACCACTACACCTTTAGCGAGGAAATGAACTGAAATTTCCAGGAAAAAAAACTTACAAGTCTACTTTTAAGAATTCTCAAAAACATCTGCCCTCATATTTAAGAATTATGGCATGCTTTTTAAATATGTCCTCTAAGTAGGATAATTCTACCCTGATTATTTGTGCCTTTAGGGAGAAATCTGGGTTGATCTGTTTGTTTACTTGACTGTCCACAGTATTTTCAGAAATGTTATTTTTTCCCCATTCTAGACTCTGGGAATGGAAAAATCTTTATTTTCTTAATTTTGTTCTCAATTCATGCATTACCCCTGAAGTGACTTATGTCAATGAAATAATTTATAAACCTCCTGATGAGGTGTTCAGACTGGATTATAGAGATTTTAAAGCAAGGTTTTACACCTAGGCAGGAAAAATCAAAGATATAAGTACAGATTAGGTGCCATGTGGCTCAAAAACAGTAACTGTGAGAGGGACCTGGAGTCCTAGTGGACAATCACTTAAAAATGAGCTAGCAGCGTGTGGCAGCAACCAAAAAAGCTAATATAATCCTTGGTTGTATACAAAACAGAGGCATAGAATCAAAATCATGTGAAGTATTAGCACTGTTTTATAAATCCTTAGTAAAACTACACTAAGGATTATTTGGTATGATGTTAAATGTACCCACAACTGTTAAAATGAAAATTTGAAAAACAAGATGTCATGAGCCAGTGAACTTAACAATAGGGAATATGATTTATATCACTAGTATATCATGATAAATTCACCTCAGTGTGCTCCTCTTCAAAAATGATTATACTCTAAAGCAACATATATCATTTGTTTTCCTCTCTGTGTGTTTCTCTCTCCAGCTGTTTACATACGTAGGATAGGATTCTTACTGTCAAAATTAAATATTTATAGAAAAAATAGAATAGCCAATAGATACTTATAAAACATAGCAAAGACTGAAATAAATCTATTTGTCCATTCATTCATCCATCCATCCATCCATCCATCCATCCATCCATCCATCCAGTAGTTTAATGAAGAGAAGGGTGAGGGGTGACATGAATGAAGTGTTCCAATATCTCAGGGGCTGCCACAAAGAAGAGGGAGTCAAGCTATTCTCCAAAGCACCTGAAAGCAGGACAAGAAGCAATGGATGGAAACTAGTCAAGGAGAGAAGCAACTTAGAACTAAGGAGAAACTTCCTGACAGTTAGAACAATTAACCAGTGGAACAACCTGCCTCCAAAAGCTGTGAATGCTCCAACACTGGAGGTTTTTAAGAAGAGACTGGACAGCCATTTGCCTGAAATGGTATAAGGTTTCCTCCCTGAGCAGGGGGTTGGACTAGATGACCTCCAAGGTCCCTTCCAACTTTATTATTATTATTATTATTATTATTATTATTATTATTATTATTATTATTATTATTATTATTATTATCCATCCATCTATCCATCCCTCTCTCTAATTTCATTCACAAGAAATTTGAATTGAAAATGAAATGTTATTCACTTTAATTTGATTCACAAAGAAAAAGAAAGTTAACAATATGTTTGTATTGTAGGGGAACTTAATTGATTCAGAAAATACATTTATTTTCCTTATAAAATTTATATCAAATAGAAACTAAACTTATTGATTTATATACTGATTTATCTAAAAATCCTCTTCTGCCTCACAACCCATGGTTGTCTCCAAAATCAGACATCACCTCCATAGAGATTGCTGGTGGGGTGGGGAAGTAGACCCAAAACGATAAAGCCTGATCCACCCAGATGCTAAGTTCTCTCTTCATATCTCCCCTTCCCTTTAACCTGCAACATTTTGACAATCTGGTAGATCTTCATTACAATTTCAGTAAAATTTCCATATATTGTTATTACTATGTTTTTAGGTAAAATCTGTCTATATTAAATACAGGTGAAAAGTCTGACTTGATGTGCATTACTGAACTTTACATGAACATCTAGGGAAGTATGAGCTTTTCCGGCCTTGTTTGTCTAAGTTCTTGGTAAAGCTTTAGCATCAGTAAATTAGTGGGAATTTTGAAAATTCCCTGAAGTTTCCAAAGCAATTTGTCACATAATTTGAAGCATGTTTTTTCCCCTTTTCTTTCATATATAGTTTATCACAATTTCAAGCCATGTAGAACAATATAAGCTTGGATGACAGAAAAGAAACTGGGGTTGTATAGCACTTCAGATTCCAATCCTAAAGGTGTTTTAGAGAGTCTGTGTGAGCAGAAACAGAGCCTCTGGCTGCAACATCTTAAAGTAATTTTATCTTTTTCTTGAAATGTGAAAAGGGGACTGCCTCCAGATGCTAGTCTGCACTTCCACTTTCTGAGAAGTACTTCTGGGCAGAGCGAATCTAAAGCACTGCACAGCGTAAAAGAGACAGGGTTTTAGCCAAAGAGTTTTGATCTGCTACCCAGATGCCACAGGCAATCATATTCACTGTGCATTCTAATAAATGAAGGCTATGATACGACAACTTTGATAATTATACAATAGAAGCTTTTTTAAGTTGTAAATTATTATAAATGATTTTCAGACTTCTTGCATTCTAGTAATTATAATTATGGAAAGCAAGCAAAGAAAAGAACACATATTTTCTGCATCATGTCCTTTTTATATTCTTTGTGTTTTATTTATGCAGCACACTGGCAGTGCCTGACACCTTTCAATTGCTGCATGCAACTACAAAATGTCACTGGAAAGTGAACTCATTCCTTTAACTATGCAGGACTAAGTGTGAAGTCAGTTGGCATTCAGCTAAAATAACCTAGGTGGGAATGGAAAGATTTTGTCACACAAAATAAACTTGTTTGCCTTACAAAGTTCAGCTTCTCTAACCCCCAACTCAGCTAAACTTGGGATATACAAACTGATCCAAATTTGCAGTAGCTTTTTTTTCCTAGTCTCACCTAAAATATGAAATGCCTGGGTCATATCTTACAGTGAAGAATTACACAGATATTTTTTAAGGATTGTTGAAGTCTACATCCATATGAAGCTTATGGCAACAAATATTTAACAGACAATGTTGATATTTTTTCAGCAATTGGTTTTTATAGTTTTTATATTTTGAAAGATGAGACTTAACAGTCACTGGAAGCCTTAAGCTCCTTTTAGCTTCTATCTATCTCATTTACTTTCCCATAAGGACATAGAACCTTGCTATAGTATTGGTCTATGAATATTTGGTGAGAACATGCTGTCATCCATTGAAAACTACCTTTTTCCATCCCTCCCTCATTACCATTATGATGTAGCATCATTCATATCCACATTCATTAAAAAAGTAATCAATTTCCTTTTGTTTTCCTTCAAAATCTTCCAAATTTGAATTCATTTCTGGAGAATTTATCTTACATATTCAACAAAAGCATGCAGATAATAACATATACAAAGAGAAGGGGATAACAGTCATTCTTACCTTTCTTCAAATAACACTTTTTTGCCAAAATATTTATTAGACATAATATTGGAGCCTTTCCTACTGAATCCAGGGGCAAATCCTATTATTTTATCATTTTCTGTGAAGGCATCTTCTATCTGAAATACTCTGAAATTTGCATGCACATGCACATGTTATGCTTTTTCCATTAAATTATCCAGTTATTATACTTAAATAAATAACCTTACCAGAAAAGAACACAAAACATGAAAATATAAAAATTAAAAGAGAGATGGATAGAATGACAAAAAGAAATTAAAAGGAAATTTCTGAGCAAAATTTAGATAATTTCATGCTTATTTTTGTCTACTAGAGAAAATAAAATATTAATAGTTCCTTTTAATGATCAACAAATCTATCAAGAGTATGAATTCCAGGCTTCCAGTTTTGATGTTGTGGTGAGACAGGTGGAGGAAGATGAGGCTCCATGTTTTGCATTCAATTTCAACCCTCTGGGGACAATTTCAACCCTCAGGGTCAAAAGTCACCCTGTAGAGGCAACGAGCAAGGAGGGAAACCTCACTTGATAGCAGGAGGGTAGCTGCCCTTTTGTTTGATCCAAGGAAGCCCTCCAAACCAGTAGGGGAAAAACTGCCTACATTCGTGTAGCCAGGTAGAAGCTGCTAACAATGGAAGACAATAAGCTCTAACAAGCAACCTTACAGCAACATGGATGAAACTGGGTGAGACTTTATCCTCTCTTTAAAACTTTAAGACCTCTTCCTGGGAAAAAACTACCCAAAGCACCCTCCTCAATGAGAGAGGGAAGGGAAATTTCCACCCCATTCCCTCAAGAAAAGAAAAGTGGCAAATTAATTACTTGGGAGAAACAGACCAAATTACAAGATTAATTTGGAATTAATATACATTTATGGCTTTAAATTTGGGGAGTAAAAGTGCTTTTGAGACTTTTTTTTTAAAAAAAAGAAATTTGAAAAGCTTACGTTATAAACTGAGATTTAAAAAACTGGAAAATGGCACTAATGACATCTACTGGTGAATTATCACACTACAATTTGTTATGTCTAAAGGAAAATTGGCTTGAAGCCCAGATTTAGATAAAACTCTTGCTGATCTTGGAAGCTTTCACTTTTGAAATTGCAGCTGGGAAAAAGAACTTTTGAGCTGCTTATCGATGTGGCAGAGATGATGAACTATTTTAAAACTGGCTTGCCTGAACTACAAATATAAATATTATCTGACTTCCAGAGCTGTGTTGTGGAACTATTTCCCTGCAAGAGAAATACACTTCATTGCCTGAGATGATGGAATATTTTGGATTACAAATCTTTGATTGATGAACAATTTTTATTATAAAGACCACCTACAAAAAATGAAATGGGTGTCCCATACTAAACTTGAAATAGTAAAAAGCCATCTCTAACACCTGTTCCCAAAGGCTTCATTATGACATACTACCAAGAAAATATGGATGAAGATCAGAAAGGAATTCTCTCCATGCTAAAATCAATACAAGAAACTATTGCTTTAACTTGTGATAAGACTAGAAATAAAACAAAGGAGATAATAGAACAATTTTCTAATCTAAATTTACAAACTTGGAATATGACTACAAAGAAGGAACTAGTAACCCAGAAAATAGAAAGAAAACTGGAGGGAGCAGATCTAAAGATTGAGGACCTAAAGAAGAAACCAACTGACAGATTCAGATAACTGAAGAACTAGAAGACAGAGTGATAATATCAGAAATGAAAAAGACATCTTACCAAGCAAGAAATCAGGACATATTCAAGGAAAAGGAAGAACTGACTGAATGGAAGATAGAGCTGTTAGGACAACTGTAGGGAATTGGAGAAGGAGGGAGGCTGTTTAAGGAATATCGATGGGTTCGTTCTTCCAAAAATATTTTAACCAAATGGTCTTTCTTATTCCATACAATAGACACAGAAACAGAGGAAAAATTACTTGATGATTCAAATGCATTGACTTGGAAAGTTAGTTGGCAAAGGAAGAAAGCTAGAGAAAGACTGAAGAAAATAGAGGTTTTAATCAATTAGATGGGATATTATATTATTAATTAGATGTTTGAATATGGTGGAAAATAGATAATTACTAGAAATAGAAGTACTATTATAATTAGAAAGATAAGATTTGTACTTAGAATTTTAGATTTAGAAGGGAAACAGCAAACACTAAGAAGTTTGAATAAGGGAAGTTTTTGGTTACCCAAATATAACTTACTTTGAAATTATAAACAATGGAGACATTTTGAACACTGATGGTAAATTAAAATTTAAAAAAGTGAAAAAAGGATGCTGATTGAACATATGGATATTAAGTGCAAATGCAATTAAGATATATTTTGGTTAGAAAAGTAATGTAAAACCAATATTATTGATATTATGAGAAAAATGTAACAAAGATGTTTATATATTTACTAATAACAATAACAATTGTATTTGCCTAGTGTGGGAAAACAGGTACTACCAGAAGAAGAGAGGAAATATTTAATGGTGCAATATTGGATCTAGATTGAAGAAGTTAATATGTACCACTGAATTATTAAGGGACCCAGACAACACATTGTCTATGTGATTGTAAAAATAGAAAATTAATAGAATATTTAAAAAAAAAAGAGAATGAATTCCAATTGCCAACATAGATTCATAGTTTATTTTTGATACTCAAGATGAGCTTGTCATCACTGCAAACCACATCTGCTAAAAGTTATTATTTCACTTAGTTGCTTTCTTTCACTTGATATGGCTTGGGGATTTTTGTTCTTTTCCTTACCCATTTTTGTTATCAAGAAAACATGAAATATTTTATCATATGTAATTTGCTTTCAGTATAACTAGTATCATCATTGGTTGTGGTGGGAGATGTAATTTTATAATAAAAATAAAAAAAATGAATTAATTTTTCTTCTGCTTCAGGCATCACTTTACTTAAATTGCATTTCTTTCCCATGAGTGACTGAAGGGTGAAATAAAGCCCAGAAGCTTCACTTTGCTTATAGGAAAAAAATGTGATTATACGAAATGTGTCCAATGCTAGAAACTGAGAATTGTACATTGCAGGTTGCTTAGGTAATTTAGGAACTTCTAGTGGTAGGAAGCAAAATAAAGGTTTTGGACAACTAATCCATAGCATCCTTTTTAGAATAAAACAACAGCTAGCCTAGGCAGTTAGAAAATATGGAATTACTGAGGCATGCTTTTGAGGGGTGAATTTTTCCCAACATAAGTTATAACATAATTAATAATGTAATCTATTTTATTCTCTTTGGAGTATTCAGAGTCAAGGTAAAAAAGAAACCAAGATGGAAGCTTTTGTTACCTGGTCAAAGCAACTATATTAACATTTTGACCTCTCCATGGGTGCCCTGGCTCAAGCTATCCAGACTGACTAAAGGTCAAAGAACCTTTAAAGTACTGATATACTGTACTGGTGAGGCAAGGATGCATGAAGTTTTGACTTGTTTTTACAACTATTGCCCCTTGGCCTTCAGAAACCTACCAAACATCTGATGAATGGATGGACGTATTAATTGAATCTTGGTGCCAACTTTTAGGACCCACATGGGTACATTTTCTCATGATCTGCCCTTTACCTGATCTTACTTTCAACAGTGCACCCATTGCCACTATAACTGTACCCTTGTGGCTGAGTGTCCTTTTCTTTCCTTCCATCTTTTGTAGCAGTAGAGCCTTCTTCTGAGAGCAAGGTCTTCGCTTGATGTGTTCAAAGAAGGATAGTTTGATCCTGATTATTTGTGCCTCTAGTGATAATTTTGGATTGATAGAGAAAATGGTATCCCACTGAAAAGGAAGCTCCTCAACACAATAGCTTAAAGTACATTAAAGCTACATTAACACAGTCTTGCAAGTCCAAAGCTACAATTCTTTCACTTTCTCCTATACAGCTAAAGAAACTAAGGTGGGTCATTTTTGAGTCTCTCCCTCCCTCCCTCCCTCCCTCCCTCCCTCCCTTCCTTTCTCTCTGTGAGTGCATGCATATGTGTGCTTTACTGTGAAAGAATTGCAAAATGTTCAATTGCTAATTTTCTAAAATGCTAGAATCAGCCATGTAATCATTTCAAAGAAGGAGCATTGTCGTCACTCTAAATAGGTTTCATTAGTCGTTAGTGAAAACAGCATAAGAAAAAACTGGGCTATTTCAGATGTGACATTATAACATCCATTATGCAGTGATTCTTGATTTGCTGGAATTACTAAAAAGAGTGATTCAGAGAGGAAAAGAAATTTGCTGATGGAGCTCTGCCATCTGCTAGCAATTTGTTGAGGTGTTACCTTTCCATCATCCTTTTGAGGAAAAGAGCAATTCAGAATAACAATCAGCTCAGTCTTAAAATTTGTCTATAGGAATGTTATATTTATTATAACAGTTGTAATAGTTATGTGTTATTTAAGAATGCAAATAAAGTAATCAATAATGATTTCTGTTTTCATTGTCCTAATTTAATTCAACTTTACTTTAGAGCAGTTATGAAAACCTTAAATAAATGCAGTTTTTAAGATGAGTTTGTATCTATTCCTTGCATAGAAAATATTCAGCAATTTAATATTCAGTTAACCTTCCCCCAACACAATCCACCAGGTTCACATTTTGATAATAAAGATTAAAAGCCTAATGCTAGATTTGTGCTTCCATTTGGAAAAATAATTTTAATTTTGATTGTTCACTGAAAAAGTATATTAATGGAATGCTGCTTTTGCCATTATTCTGATACCAAATTTCTTCTCCTACATCATTCATGTACTGTCAAATCATTGTTCCAGCATGGTCATATGATTCCAACTTATCATTTTTACATTTTTACACCTGGCAGGATTAGATATAGTTTGACCATTTTGTCCCATTCTGTTGAGAATTCTGTTCATTCCAATAATTACATCTAGAAACAGATTTTTGATAAGATTGTATGGGCAAGTTTGAAAGACATTATGTTTTATATTATCATTATATAACTCCAAATCAACAAAATTAGTTAATGTGAATCTTTTAACATTTTCTCCCTCCAAAGTAGAGATATTAGCACTGTTCTCTGAAGTTACACTAGAACAAAAAACCTAAAAATTAAATCAGATCCTTTAGAGCCAAACAGGAGAGCATTTCACAGTTCTTCCATGCCTCTACTAGTTAATATTTAAAGTATGCTGCCTATAGTTCAGGAAGTAGTATACAACTCTAAATTTTTAATTAAAGAGTAGATCTTCCTAGGGAAACTGAAGTATTTCCAGAACAGACATTGGAAAACAGAGTGATATAGGTTCTATATGCTATTTTGTACCAATAAAAGTAATACTTTTCTGATATGTTTGTTAAAATAGTTATTGGTGTATTAGAAAAATTTGGCTTGACCTCAAATATTAAAGATCAGTTTAAGGACAGGAAAAAAAAAGACAAATCAACTATCCTAGATAGAAACTGAAATAAAGCAACATCAAGTATCTTGTAAATTAATTCCTGAAAGTATTTTTTCGTTGGTTGGTTAATAAGACATATGTGGAGAAAAACAATGGAACTGGATGTGGGAAATCAAGAAAACAACTCATTCTCTAGCGTAAGAAAGGCACAAGAGCTGGTGAAGTAATTTTAGCTGTCCATGCCATTGCTATTCAGCTGCTAATCTGATCAATGTTACATAATGTTGCTATACAACACAAAAGATTCATTGCTGTTACTGGAGCAGAGGACAGCCAAAAATGGTTGGTTCAGAGAAGTCTATTATAAACCTTTAGGAGTTTTTTAATTGAGATGGATATAAATTCAATAAATAAAACATTTTTAATGCCTAATCTTCCATTCTGACAGGGAAATTATGTTTTTAGGATCCTCTTACTATTAGTAAATGAAGGTGCTACAACCATGATTTTGATTACTCAGGTAGCCAAATGCTCATAGTTATATAAAAAAGAATACACTTTGAAATAATAATGTAACATGTAATATGAAACATGGCTGATTTTTCATCCAACAGCAGAATGCTGTTTCTAACCTGCTTCTGAATGACTTCTATACCTCATTCAAGAAGTGGCTTCTTTTATAACAGTCTGTATATACAATATGTAGGCTACAAGTGTAGGTCTACAAGCTTTCTGCCCAGCATCCTTGGTTCCCAATCTCTACAGGTCTTCACATAAGGACTGGGAAGATCTGTAGGGAGGCTTGGAATCGATCGGCTGAATATATACATCACAAGTCACAGGTGATCATCTTCAACTATTTACAAATACTCAGGGCTTTTTTTCTCATAGAACGCTCAGAATGGAGTTCCGGCACCTTTTTTTGGATGGAACCTTGTAGGGTAGGCAAGGTGGGTTGTATGACATGTGTGAGTTCCGGCACCTTTTTCTTTTACAAAAAAAGTACTGCAAATACTATTACACTTTACATTTTTAGACAAAACAAATTTAAACAAAACAAAATCTTAACATTCTGATGTACAGATTGGGCAAATACAATCTGTTTTATTATTTGTATCAAATGCTTATGTGATTATTCAGACAGTGCTGCAAAGGAGAAATTGCTCCACTGAGCTTTTGAATAAAAAGTGGGAGGTATATCTAACATGAAATATAACAAAGGTCACACTTCAGTGAAGGGTTTCATCTGGGAGCATAATTTTTGTTGCAAACAGAAATAGAGAGCCAAGGATGTAGACTCTTTTGCATATTTTCAAATATAGGCCAGAACTTTAACTGGACTTTGTGGAAGCTGGCATTTGTCCTGCCCTGGATCCACCAGGAGTAAAAAAAGCAAATCTGCTCCCAGTAGGACCTGGGGCAAAATTCTCTCACCTTACTGATATGAAATAATTCTTAGCCATCTTTAACACAAGTTATATAACTATAACTCTTATAAATTTAGAATGAAAACAAACAAAAACAAAAATTGTAAAGTGTTCCTTAAGTGATAGATAAGATAATCTTTATTGTCATCAATGGCACACATCAAAAATGAAATTTAGTTGCCTGCTCTCAAAGTAAAACACATACAGGACACACACCTAAAACATACTATACGTAAACAACATATGTATAGACCCACACCCCTACACATATATAACAATAAAATATTAAATACTGTCCATCTTGAATATATAACAGAAGGAGGAAGACTGAGAGGTTAAATGTGTATGGATAGAATATATATGGATAGACACAGACATATACACAGATGCACAAACACATAATGAAATGTATCACTTTTGAAGAAGCTAGTAATTGTTCTGCAACCTCTCTATTAATAGTAGAAGCAATTATCAGCTTGGACGAGGTAAGGGAAAATAGATGTCACAGTTCACTGGGATTTTAGGACTGTTAAATAGCGGGTTCTTTGGCACAGGAATGAAGACGCGAAGCTGAGTACAAGGTAACTCATAGCTTATTTTGTGCAGAAATTGTACTGGGGAAAAGGCTGCAACTAGCTGCAATATATAGTCTAGCCCCTAGGTGGCAGCCAATAGGTTTGAATCAACCATTGCCGCCTGCAGATAGCCAATTGCAGCAAAGGAGACTTGTAGTCTGGGATGCTGGAGAGCCATTAGCTGCTCCAGCAACCCACGTGGTATTCTTTAAGAGCCCAGTACATAACACCCCTCCCCTCTTAGACCAGACAATAATAACACCAATTAATCTCAACAATTGTCAAGACTCATTATCCAAACACACTAAAATAAAAGTGATAATAATAATAAAAGTTAAAAAAATGTAGGTTACAATGTTATTAAACAATGTCTCAATTAATAGGCTTCAAAAATGGCACTTTTAGACAGTTACATCATAACACTAGTTCTGTAGTGTAGTGGCAACAGCAATTACAACAAAATATAGCTCTTTATTTTACAATGTAATCTGCAAGATATGAAGGAGGCTTTTGTGCCCTACAGGAACGTCTCAGAGTTCCCATCACTTTGTGGTCTACCAGCTTACCCAGTGGGCTGGGTAGACTTGTGTCCCTTTGTGCTCCTGAGTCAAGGGGATCGGATGCACTCTGGCTGGCCTCTCCAGGTTGGCCCACCCCAGAGTCAGACTGTTCAGCAGAGTAGGCACAGCAGTTTCTGAAGTTTGGTTGGCTTGCTCCTTCAGGTGACCCATGTTGCACTTCATGCTGGCAGAGTAAAAAATCTGCCAATCTGTGATGCCAGTCACCTGTAACAATGCGCTTGAGTGCTTCCTTCGTTGTCCTCACCATGAATTCAGCTTGACCATTAGAAGATGGATGAAAAGACGCAGACGTTGCATGTCTGATGACATTAGCTCTAAGAAAGGCCTGAAATTCAGCAGCAGTGAATTGGGCCCGTTGTCTGAAACTAAGACATCTGGCAACCCATGTGTAGCAAAGAGATTTCTCAGCACCTGGATGGTCCTAGCAGTAGTCATGTTAGGAACTGGAATTACTTCCAGCCATTTGGAGTGGCTATCCACTACTATAAGGAAGAGCTGTCCCTGAAAGGGCCCAGAGTAGTCTATGTGAACCCTAGAACAGGGAGTGTGTGTTTCCTCCCACCTGTGAACTGGAGCCTGTGGCATTTCAGGCCTAGATTGCTGGCATGTATAACAACCATGGACTTGAGCCTCAATGGCCTTATCAAGGCCAGGCCACCAGAGGTAGATTCTAGCTAAAGCTTTCATTCTGACAATGCCTGGATGGCCTTCATGTAATGATTGTAAAACCCTGTCTCTTAGGGAAGTGGGAATTATGACTCTGTTTCCCCATAAAATGCACCCTTTATGGGCAGATAACTCTTGCCTTCTGACAAAATAGCTCTGAAATTCTGATCCTGGACTTTTATCCAACCAGCCCATTTATACCCATGACAACACTCTACTAAGTATTTTATCTGTGGCAGTTTCAGCAGCAATGTCCCCTGCATGGAGGGGAAATTCAGGTATGTCCTGTATGGACAATATTCTAGCAGCTGGAGCCAGATCTGGATCTATTAGTGGCAGTGTGTTCTGTTCCCCCTCCCTCAAGATACAAACAAACAGACAAGCAGGTACAAAACAAAATGGTTAAGTCTTTATACCACAATATAATTGCTGTCCAATAAAGCCTTGGCAGCAAGCTACCCACAGTCAGCCAAAATAGGCTAGTTATCTCAAACATTCACTGACATGAGATAACTGCCAACAAGAAATTCCAAGAAAGTCCAGACAAACAAACCAAAAAGCAAAGATGAAGAAGTGTAGGCACAAAATCCAGATCAGGGTTCACAAAGGTAGAGAAATCTGACAGACGTGACCAGAAGCTGTGGTGAATTAAATTGTTTGTCACAAAGTTCTGAGAGCAACCACAGCCCCTTTTGAACCTTATGGGGTGTAGCTCAATGACTCAGCTACTCCCTGGCCCTCCTACTCAACCTACGTTGCTGCAAACGCTTGGCCCTGTGTCTTTCTCGAGGGTCTAGCCATGAGTCATATTCACTAGACTGTATTTGCTGCAGCTGCTCGAGCTCCCTCCCAGCCTGGCTACTTCTCTTGGCCTTCAGATGGAGAGGCCTTGCCAGTCCCTCCCCATCATCTTCAGAGTCCTCTTCCTTGGTTAGGACAGGCACAGGGATCGGGGCCACAACACAGTGGTAGTCTGCTAAGGCCATCAGCATGGCCCATTTCCTTGCCCGGTTTGTGAATTAATTTAAAAGTGTATGCAGATAGGAAAATAGACCATCTCAGCATTCTTGGAGAAAGTATGGGGGGGGGTTGTTTGTCTGTTGTGAAAAGTCCCAACAGAGGTTTGTGGTCAGTATATACTGTGAAATCCCTGCCATATAAATAGTTGTGGAAATTTTTAATTCCAGCAACGATGGCCAGGGCCTCTTTGTCAATCTGGGTATAGTTGCACTCAGCAGATGACAAGGTCCTTGAGTAAAATGCTATAGGAACCTGTTTCCCATTTTTCTCTATGGGACTTAAAACTTCCCCCACCCCATAGGGAGATGTATCACATGCAAGACATATAGGTTTAAACTCTTTGTAGTGAGTTACAGTGGATTTTTCTGACAATAGTGCTTTTAAGTCCTGGAAACTTTTTTCATGTAAGTTAGTCCATTTCCATGGAGCTTTCTTGTCTAGAAGCCTGTGGAAGGGCTCTGCTATTGCTGCCTTATGAGGTAGAAATGTATGATAGACATTTAGGATGCCCAAGAATGCTTGTAGCTCTCCTTTTGATTTGGGCCTAGGAGCCATTTTAATGGCCTTCACTTTAAAATCAGCAGGATGAATGCCGTTAGCATCAATTTGGAAACCCAGGAATTCTGTTGATGAAACCCCAATACTACACTTGTTCTTTTTTTAATTTGAGGCCTGCTTCAAGAAGCCTATGCAAGACAGCCCTGAGCCTACTGGCCAACACTTCTGGGGATTCCCCTGCAATAAGAACATCTTCAAAATAAGGGAAGATGCCCTGAATACCCTTGAGTGTACGCTCCATGATTCCCTGAAAAATACCCGGTGCAACACTGAGTCCAAACTGTAAGCGTTTAACTTTGAAATCCCCCCTGTGAGTCACGATTGTTTGAGCCATGGCTGTGGCCTCATCAACCAGCAATTGCTGATAGGCCTGTGCTAAATCAAGTTTAGCAAAAAATAGTACACCCTTGCAAGGATGCTAAAATATGGTTGGCCACTGGAACCAAGTAAGCGTGTTGCTTGAGGGCTTTATTTAGAGTGCATTTATAGTCAGCAGGAATGCGAATTTCCCTGTTGGCTTTAAGTGGAGTGACTATAGGACTTTCCCACTCCCCACCATCAACAGGTTTTAACATGCCCTGTTCTACGAGCTTATTGATTTTGGAAAAAAAATTTATGTTTTAAGGCAAAGGGGACCCTATGAGGCTTAACCCTGATTGGAACGATGTTGGGATCTAACTTAAATGAGATAGGTGGGCCTGTGTATATGCCTAGGGTTGAATCAAAAACATCCGCATATTCCTTGCATACTGACGCGAGGTATGTAGTTTGTGTCTGGTTTATGCCAGTAATCTGAATACCTAAGGCATCAAACCAATCATGTCCAATGAGACTTGTTATCTGGCCCCCTACTACTATTACATCCAGGTGCCCCGAAAAACCTTTAAACTTTACCAACAAAGTGGCTTCTCCCTTAACATTAATGTGAGCATTTTGAAAATGCGTTAGGATTATATCTGAGGGTCTTAATTTGGCCCAATTGTTACTGCACCTACACACGAAGTTAAAAGTGTCTTGAGAAATAATTGAAACTGCAGAGCCAGAGTCCAATTCCATCTTACATGGAACTCTTTGTACCTCTATCATGAGCTTAAGTTTGGGTTTGAGAGGGTGTCGAGCCCCTGTGTGGCATATGCTTCTATGGCTTCTGAAAAAACCCACACTAACTGGACCCTGGGCCCCAGTACCACTCCTAGTCAGTTCTTCCGACTGTTGTTTGGGTGGCCGGTCTCCCTGGCGGGTCTGCAAACCACTGTGGCCTGTCCTTCCACAAGCTCATGGCTGATTTAAATCTGCAGTTGGCATGAAAATAGTTGCCCTTACATCTCGGTAAGAGAACTGCCTTGTAGTTGTCCTCTCGCTGCTGGCTATTGCGGTGTTGCGCGTTGGGCTGCTTTTGGAGTCGGTTGATTTCAGGTTCTTTCTCCTTGGAGAATTCTTCGGTGTGTTTGGCATCCTCATGGTAGACTGTTTCTTCAAACTTTGTCAATTTGGCAGGCTGCACTGTTTGAACGGTGCCCTTGGCAGCTTCGTTGGCCATCAACTCATCTTGGGCTTCAGAAAATGTTAAATTTGGCTTAGCAAAGAATCTCTGCTGAAGCGTTCTGTCCCGTAGTCTGCAGATGAGCCAGTCACGTAGTCGCTGTTCTAAATTTGAAAATTTGCAAAGGTGTGCAACCTGCCTCAGGCCTGCTGATTGGAAGCTGATTCACCCAGTTGCTGAACTCTTCGGTCGAACTTGAACCACCAAGCCATCTCAGACATTTTGGGCTGTAAGTGCCCGGTTAGCTTCTTTTTGAGGTCTGCGTAGGAGACTGCTTCGATCGGTGTCAGTGCGAAAAGGTTCTCGGCCAAATCAAAGGTTGCTGGGCCACACATACAAAGTAGCGTTGCAGCCTTCAGTCCTTCTTCCGTGATCTGATTAGCCCTGAAGTAGTTTTCTACTTGTGATACATATGATGGCCATTCCTCTGGGTGTTTCACGTCGAATTCTCTTAGTTTACCGACCTTCAGCATTCTTTTGCTGGTTCCTACGTTCTTTCGGATCCTGCTTCCAGGCTCAGGGAATGAGTCCACTGAGCACGAGGTCGCTAGCGTAGCTTGCTAGACAACATTGAGAGGGGGAACAAAATGCCATTTTCCTCCGGCGTGTGCTGCCTTTCCCCCGTAGACTTCAACTCTTAATCAGTGAAACAGGATCCCACCTTCGTCGCCACTGTTAAATAGCGGTTCTTTGGTACAGGAATGAAGACACAAAGCTGAGTACAAGGTAACTCATAGTTTATTTCGTGCAGAAACTGTACTGGGGAAAAGGCTGCAACTAGCCGCAATATATAGTCTAGCCCCTAGGCAGCAGCCAATAGGTTTCAATCAACCATTGCCGCCTGGAGATAGCCAATTGCAGCACAGGAGACTTGGAGTCTTGGTTTCTGGAGAGCCGTTAGCTGCTCCAGCAACCCAAGTGGTATTCTTTAAGAGCCCAGTACATAACAAGGACTGCTGGTAATTCAACACTGATACCACAATAGGTTGTTTCACTACAATGCCAAAAACAAAATCTTTTCTATAAATAATTTTCTATCTCTGTCTTCCTTTTCTCAGAGGAGACTTTAATAATGAGAGAATTGCATGTACCCATTTTCCTCATTCTTTCAAATCAAATTATGTATGAAAACACACTTTTGACACAACTATGACCAGGATGATTGAGAATCTCCATTACTTTCAATTATTTATTCAATTTTTATTCAGGGTTGCAATACTCATGTCTCCCAGTTTTATCTAAAATTGGTCTAAGCTTTAGCAACCAATCCAAAACAAACTCCTTTCATTGCAAGCTATGCCTCCTTAATTAAATACTTCTTGTTGTTGGTTGCAAAGTCGTGTCCAACCCATCGCCACCCCATGGACAACGTTCCCCCAGGCCTTCCTGTCCTCTACCATCTTCTGGAGTCCATTTAAGCTCACGCCTACTGCTTCAGTGACTCCATCCAGCCACCTCATTCTCTGTCGTCCCCTTCTTCTATTGCCCTCAACCTTTCCCAGCATTAGGCTCTTCTCCAATGACTCCTTCCTTCTCATTAGGTGCCCAAAGTATTTGAGTTTCAACTTCAGGATCTGGCCTTCTAAAGAGCAGTCAGGGTTGATCTCCTCTAGGACTGACCAGTTTGATTGTCTTGCAGTCCAAGGGACTCGCAGGAGTCTTCTCCAGCACCATACCTCAAAGACCTAAATTGTTTGGCGCTTAGCCTTTCTTGTGGTCCAACTTTCACTGCCATACATTGCAACTGGGAAGACCATAGCCTTGACTATACCCACTTTTGTTGACAGGGTGATGTCTCTGCTTTTTAGTGTGCTGTCTAGATTTGCCATTGCTTTCCTCCCCAGGAGCAAGCGTCTTTTAATTTCTTGGCTACAGTCCCCATCTGCAGTGATCTTGGAGCCCAGGAAAATAAAATCTGTCACTACCTCCATTTCTTCCCCATCTATTTGCCAGGAATTGAGAGGGCCGGATGCCATGATCTTGGTTTTCTTAATGTTAAGTTTTAAGCCAACTTTTGCAATCTCCTTCTTCACCTGCAACAAGAGGGTCTTTAGTTCCTCTTCACTTTCTGCCATTTGAGTGGTATCATCTGCACATCTTAGGCTGTTGATATTTCTCCTGGCAATCTTAGTTCCAAGTTTTGATTGATTTAACCCTGCCTTTCTCATGATGTGCTCTGGACATAAGTTAAATAGGCAGGGCAACAGTATACAGCCTTGTCGGACTCCTTTCCCAATTTTGAACCAATCAGTGGTTCCGTGTCCACTTCTCACTGTTGCTTCTTGACCT
The DNA here is from genome assembly GCF_947247035.1 of Vipera ursinii. Classification (NCBI taxonomy): domain Eukaryota; kingdom Metazoa; phylum Chordata; class Lepidosauria; order Squamata; family Viperidae; genus Vipera; species Vipera ursinii. Next base: position 35,203,816 of record NC_139521.1, read on the forward strand.
GCATATAGGTTTCTCAAGAGACAAATACGATGGTCTGGTATGCCCATCTCTTTAAGAACTTGCCACAATTTGTTATGATCCACACAATCAAATGCTTTAGCATAGTCAATGAAGCAGAAGTAGATGTTTTTCTGGAACTCCCTAGCTTTCTCCATGATCCAGTGTATGTTGGCAATTTGATCTCTAGTTCCTCTGCCCCTTCAAATCCTGCCTGTACTTCTGGTAGTTCTCGATCCACATACTGCTGGAGTCTAGCTTGTAGGATTTTAAGCATAACTTTTCTAGCATGAGAAATGAGTGCAATGGTGTGAAAGACTGCCTATGGCACTGCCTTTCTTTGGAATTGGAATGTAAACTGATCTTTTCCAATCCTGTGGCCACTGTTGAGTTTCCCAAATTTGCTGGCAAATTGAGTGTAGCACTTTTACTGCATCGTCTTTTAAGATTTTGAATAGCTCAGCTGGAATACTGTCACGTCCACTAGCTTTTTTGTTGCTCAGCTTTCTTAAAGCCCACTTCACTTCATATTCTAGGATGTCTGGCTGGAGGTGAATGACCACCCCATCATGGTTATCAGGGACATTAAGCTCATTCTTGTATAGTTCTTCTATGTAATTTTGCCACCTATTCTTAATCTCTTCTGCCTCTGATAGGTCCCTGTCATTTTGGTCCTTTATGAGGCCATTTTTGCATGAAATGTTCCTTCATCTCTCCAATATTCTTGAAAAGATCTCTGCTCCTCCCTATTCTATTGTTTTCTTCTATTTCTTTGCACTGTTCATTTAAGAAGGCATTCTTTTCTCTTCTAGCTATTCTCTGGAATTCTGCATTCAATTGGGTGTAGCTTTCTTTTTCTCCCTTAACTTTTGCTTCCCTCCTTTCCTCAGCTATTTGCAAAGCTTCCTCAGACAGCCATTTTGCTTTCTTGCATTTTTTTTTCTTTGGGATGATTTTCTTTGCTACCTCTTGTACAATGTGGCGAACCTACGTCCATAGTTCTTCAGGCACTCTCTCTATCAGATCTAATTCGTTAAATCTATTTCTCACCTCTACTGTATATTCATCAGAGATATTATTTAGTTCATACCTGAACTAACTTATATGCAGAGCACATCATGAGAAAGGCAGAGCTAGATCAATCAATAGTTGGAATTAAGATTGCCGGGACAAATATCCACAACCTAAGATATGCAGATGATACCACTCTAATGGCAGAAAGTGAAGAAGAACTAAAGAGCCTCTTGTTGCGGGTGAAGAAGGAGATTGCAAAAGTTGGCTTAAAACTTAACATTAAGAAAACCAAGATCATGGCATCCGGCCCTTGCTCCTGGGGAGAAAAGCCATGGCAAATCTAGACAGCACTCTAAAAAGCAGATACATCACCCTGTCAACAAAAGTGTGTATAGTCAAGGCTATGGTCTTCCCAGTTGCAATGTATGGATGTGAAAGTTGGACCATATGAAAGACTGCACGCCAAAGTATTTAAGCCTTTGAACAATGGTGTTAGAGAAGACTCCTGTGAGTCCCTTGGATTCCAAGGCATTCAAACTGGTCAGTCCTAGAGGAGATCAACCCTGACTGCTCTTTAGAAGGCCAGATCCTGAAGTTTAAACTCAAATACTTTGGCCACCTGATCAGAAGGAAGGACTCACTGGAGAAGAGCCTAATGCTGGGAAAGGTTGAGGGCAATAGAAGAAGGGGATGACAGAGAATGAGGTGGTTGGATGGAGTCACTAAAGCAGTAGGTGTGAGCCGAAATGTACTGCAGAAGATGGTAGAGGACAGGAAGGCCTGGAGGAATGTTGTCTATTTATTTATTTATTTATTTATTTATTTATTTATTTATTTATTTATTTATTTATTTATTTATTTATTTGGATTTATATACCGCCCCTCTCCAAAGGGACTCGGGGCAATGTACAGGGCAATTAAAACACTATAAACAACACATAATGTATAAAAATTAAAATAAAATTAAATCAAATAGCCCTAGACAATAAACACATGTTAAAATTTAAAATTTTTAAAATTTAAGATCTAAAATCCCAGTCCCTCAGTCCAGGCCAGCAAGTTCAAATAGCCTATGGGGTCATGATGGATCGGACATGACTTTGCAACTAACAACACCTCAATCCAAAAAAATGCTAAACTAACTTTTTTTTCCTAATAACTTTACCAGAATCATCTGGAATTACTCTAAATCTCAAACCAAATCTCTAAATCTTTATATTTTGCAATAATGCCAAGTTAGCTAATTCTCTTTCCAACTCTCTATAATTTCTTTCTCTTCAGAATTTCCACTTTATTATTTTATATATCTGGAACAGGGGTGTCAAACTGCCAACCTACGAGCCGGATGCTTCATGAAAAAAACCGCACTCACCTCATTGCTGGCAATAGCCAAAAAGCTCCGATACATCGCATGACGTCATGTGACACCGTGAGTTTGACATGTCTGCTCTAGAGTGTTCTTTTATAAGGGTTTCCATGTTTTTAATTTCTGAACAAAGGACCAATGATGAAATAAACATCATTGTGCTGCAAATCAGGTCCTTTCTACATGCTTCATGCACTCGGTTCATTGCTATAAAATTATTGTGAAATCTGTCCACATTCTTTGATGGGTTTTAACATATTCTCCAAAATAGATGATAGGCTGGGAGAGATGGAGTGGCAACTAAATAACAAAAGGTAAGGAATAATTGATCTCTGCCAGCATTCTGTGTTTGAAATGTGATTGTTTGACATATTATGTCATTATCAGTAATCACTGTTATGGAGCAAGACCTAAGAAAGTTATGAGGTGGGAGAAGCAAAGATAATAAAGAGAATTCAGGGAGTTTAGTTTCCATAAAAGAAAAAGAGGTCATGAAAAACTGCTAATTTGTACTTCCAACTTTAATATTCAAATCAAAGGGTGAGAAAATGTCTTCCAGGTACTGTATTATAATATGAAGTCTTTAATATGCACTGATATTTTGTAAGCTATGCTCCTATGTTCTTTAGAGCAGACCTGAATTTGAATTTGTGAACAGATTTCACATTCTTATTTAATTGCCCTGTTCAGTTGAGTAGAATACCCCAAAAAGTTTATAACTTTCCTCTCCATTTAAATTAATGTTGCTGCAATAATTCTGGGAAATATAAATTATATAATACTAATAGGTTACTTAGGGTTGCAAGGCTATCAAACCGGTCAGTGCTAGAGGAGATCAACACTGACTGCTCTTTAGAAGGCCAGATCCTGAAGTTGAAACTCAAATACTTTGGTTGGAGAAGAGCCTAATGCTGGGAAAGATGGAGGGCAATAGAAGAAGGGGACGACAGAGAATGAGGTGGCTGGATGGAGTCACTGAAGCAGTAGGTGTGAGCTTAAATGGACTCCAGAAGATGGTAAAGGACAGGAAGGCCTGGAGGAACGTGTCCATGGGGTCGTGATGGGTCTGACATGACTTTGCAGCTAACAACAATAGGTTGCTAATGAATATATCTGTGTGTGGAAGGGAAAACTGGTTAGACAGATGCTGCTTGCTTCTACTATATCCAGAGATTCTTTTATATTTATATATGTGTCAAAGCAAAAGCATATGATTGTAATCCAAAGAGCTATGCAAATGATCCCACAATGTTTACATTCCAGAAATAAGTTAAATTTGTTTTCCTCCAGTGATTGACTGAAGCCAGCAATCTTAGGCTTTGATTGGACTTAATTATCAAGTTTTTGTTTATTTGTTTGCTTTTGTTTTTCTTACTATGTAATATATTGCTTGGTAAACATAGGATAGTAAGAAAACAATAGAGATTGGAGCACATTACTGATAGAAAAGTATGTTATGCCAAGCCATGGAGCAAATACTTAGGCACCTGTTGGTGACTGCTATATTAGAAAATTGTGAGCATATGCATATGTATTCTTGCAAAAACAAACCTTTTTCCAAAAGTATGCATTTTTATACATCTTTTCCTAAGGTGTATGTTTTTTGGTAATAGTTTGTCCATAGGAATTTTTGTTGCAATTTTTTCTCCATCGTAAACAATCTTGAGTGAATTGTTTTCATAAAGATGATGAAAATGCACCTATTTTGAGTTACAAATCTGTGAAAATGACACTCAGTGTTAAGGTGAGGGCCATTTCTTCCCTCTTTCTATAAGCCAATGGTACAACTTGTGTAGACAACTAGGTGCCCTGTTCAATGGAGAGGAAGTGATGCTTCCATTTTGGGGAACATTATTAATTTTCTCTAGTCTGGTGTATGTTCCCTGCTCTCTGATTAGTCAGATGCCTTTTTGAAGATAAGAGCAAAAATTCCAGGGTGCTTCCTAATTATTTTCATAGCATCTTGTTTTATTTATGCCTTTCCATTTTGTTGTTTTGCTTCAGTTGAATTTTTGACTGGTAGTCATATCTGGTGAAAAATTTGGACAATATTAGGCATTGTAATTTAATTACAATTACAATGTAATTAATCCAAAGGGAAAGGAATAGTTGCATATTTTTGCACAATTTTAGATCTGCTAAAGCAGAGGTCCCCAACATTTGAGCCCCAGGGACCAGTTCCATGGAGAGAAGTTTTTCTGCAGACCAGAGGGGGAGTGGTTTCATCTACTGCCTACATCCTGCAGATAGGACTTTGCTTGATTGTGTGTCCGGGGCCGGTCCATTGCCTGGGGGTTCAGGACCACTGAGCTAAAGGGAACAAGGCAGAAGCAACCTTGGATCTTGACAGGTTATACAGTACTCTAACCAACAGGGAGTGCTTTCCTGTCTTTAAGAAAGGAAGACAATAAAAGCAAATGATTTAACTATATAACAGATTCATTTCCTAGAGCCAGAGTGGAATTGACCTTAATAGAGGTTGAAGGCTGTAAACTGCCCAAATGGCAGGAGTTTCATGATCTCTTTTCTTGTATTATTGCTTGTTGCAGATTTTTTATGACTACCATTAATAAAAGCTATGATTCTTTCAACCAAAACTGATCGATGCCTCTACTGAGCAGGCAAGTACTGGTTTTCAGTGTTCATATATGTCCAGTATCAATTCTATTGATTCTGCAATACTTAAGAAAATACTAGGAAGGCCAAAATGATTCTATGTGTGTGTTTGTGTGTGTGTGTGTGTGTGTGTGTGTGTGTGTGTGGTGTTTGTGTGTATGTGTATGGGAATTGACTTCAGTTCAGGTCATATCATCAGTGCCAATTTGAATCTTTGAATTAAATCAACTTTAAATTTAGCTGATTTAGATATATCCAGTTTCATTTGACAATTCAAACTGTATGGTGATTTGTTTTAGCAAATCTGTAATGTTTCAGTTCAATTCAATCACATTCTAAACAAATCCACAAACTGACTCGAGTTTCTTGAGTTCTAAGACAAAATGCCAAATCTGAACAATGATATTCAAACTAAACCTGACAATTTTTGGCTGGATCCATATAGTGCCTCATTTCTTTTTTGAAACTTACCTTAATTAATATTGCAACTGCTGTAAAATAAGAAGTTTGGGAAAAAATGCATTAGATTGTTCCTTTTAAATAAACAAATAATGCATGCTTATTACAAGCATCCACATTTTATACAGAGATAAATAAAGACTATAATGAAAGAGCTTTTAATGTGTCATCAAAAGTCATCAGTGTATTTTGTGAGAAGAGCCAGGGAGAAACACAAGAGCCTATAAAAATTAATGATCTATTTCTTGCACACGTTGCTTTGACTGAAAGGAAAAAAAATAAGCTCTCACACATACCAAAATCAGAGGTAATGAGACTATTAGAGAAGAAATAATGAGGTAATCAATTTCTAATATATAGCATAGCTGTATTAGAATTAGTCATCATTTCAGTCTCATCACTTTTGTTAGGCGTGCAAAATGCAAATGAGACCTTTTATGCAAGCTCCTTTAGAAGTCACAAGAGGGCAAGTAATGAGGAGACCATGAGTTTAATAAACATTTTACTTTAATATACCATTCATTTTCAAAAAGAGCCAACTCTTTTTTTCTGGTCAAAAGCATTTAAAATTTGAAAATGGGATATCAGGATACTTTAAAAAAATAATTGAGCATCTGGGAAAAAAATCTCAATCAATCAACGTTATTTTGGTTGTAGACCCTATGTAGAACTAATAACACAACAATTATAGTAAATTACAATAGGAATAAAAATAGAAAAAATAATATTGATAGAATAAAATAAGCAAATATAAAATTATTAAGGTAAAATTATAGGGTAGAGGTATTAAAAAACAAAAGAATCTTATAAAATTACAATTAATTTTAAAATATAAAATTAAAATTTAGATTGTAGAATCTAAATACTATAAATAACTAGAACAGATACTGTAAATGGCAATAAATAGTAGTAGAATTTATAAAACACCGAGAATATAAAGCTATGCTAACTTATTTGAAGTCTAATACTTGTTGAAGCTGTGCTAGATTTGTAGGAATTAAGGCCATTATGGTCCAACCAACTGTAACCCAAAAACACAAAACTAAAAATAGAGTTGTATGTGTATATTTAAAACAAGAAAAGAAAGGAAGGGGAAAAAAGTGAAGGGGAGGAGGGGAAAAGGAAAGCAGGGAAAAGTAAGTTATGGATCAGCATCATTTCACTTTGAGGACTTGATTGCATTTAGTTAAGAAACAGAACTGGGCTATATTGTCTGAATTCCCATCTCCTGATCATCTGGGAATAGAGTATGGTAATCAGCCTCCAACCTGCCCAGCTGTATTATACATGGGGAAATAGATATATCTCATAGACTTCTACCAAAAAAAAGGCAACACAGCAATGCATGACACACAGTTTCAATGTCTTTTTCACTACAAGGACAGGGCCAAAGCTCTTTTGGTATATTGTAGAACCTTCCCTCAAAGAGAACAAACAAATTGTTACTAAAATTTGATAAAAGCAATTTCAAATGGAATTTGATAAAATACAATTTAAAATGGAATTAGAATAAAATATGATTTAAAATGAACTGGTAATAAAATACAATCTAAAATGAAATTGTAATAGTGTACAATAATTTAAGATATAGATAAAATATGATAAAATTATATTTCAGAGTCACCCTTGCAATCTACCCCAATCAGTCCCACATATGCAGATCTCAACCGAACCATTTTGTTTAAGTACTGTGCTACATTAAATGTTATTTTGAAGTTCTGGCCGGACATAAGGTAAGTTATTTTGATATGGGAATCCCAATGGGTCATTCGTTTGGTATATAGACCAAGATACCTGTCTCTCACCCTCTTATACAGGCAACAGTCAAATAGGATGTGAGCCAGGTCTTCTACCTCTGCTGCTCTGCAAATGCAGAGATGCTTATTGTAGGATATAGCATGAAATCTCCCATATCTGACCATTGTGTCAAGCTGTTCAAATCTCGCTCGCATAAATATCTCCCTAAGAGGTTTTGGGAGTTGTGACTTCAAATAACTGTCTACTTGAAAAGTACATTTGTATTTACTCATCCATTTCAAGTTACCCACCTTACTAAGGATAGCTATTTCCAGGGCTTTTTTTCTCATAGAACGCTCAGAACGGTGTTCCGGAACCGTTTTTTGCAAAACAAAAACAAAACAAAACAACCCAGCTCCCTTATTGGTTTTCCTAAGCCTATTGCAGGGCTAGCAATCTTAGCTCTTTTTTATGACTTGTGGACTTCAACTCCCAGAAATCCTGAGCCAGCCATGCTGAGGGGAAAGGGAGAGGTTTCCAAGCTGAGCCATGCTGGCTCAGGAATTCTGGGAGTTGAAGTCCTTGAGTCATAAAAGAGCCTGCACTAGAGGAGGACATTAAAATTATTTACAGGATTACTTCTTTCGGAACTAAACTTTTAGAATCTAAAACAGCTAATTCAGAAAAGCCAACAGGAAATAACCTCACATTTTTCATCTGCTTCTGTCTTTTGGAAGGTAAAATTAGATAACAAAATAATATATTTCTTATGTTAACATCTCTGCAATGAAATCAAAGGTAACAGGAAAGAAATGAGAAACATTTTTCTCAATGTAATACGTATGTCTAATTTAGCTAATTCTAGAAAAAATAGTATCTTTTGTACACTCTTGAAAACTATTTTGAATCTAAACAATTCTTAAGAATGAAATATTCTTAATTTGGACTTTACTTTTACTGTTTGGACTGTTGTGTGTTTTGAAAAATTAGATTATTTAGAATCTAGTTATGTTGCACTTCAGTCTTTAAATAATTAACCTAGTATATACATAACAATATATGATGTTTTCCCTGGTGAGCTTAACATCAATAACAACATTTATTAAAAAGGCTAAAATAATTTCTGGGGGTATTATCTGTATAGTAAAATTTTAGACAAGCAGTGATCATGTTACATATGTGCATAAACATAGTCAGTAGCATATGCCTTTTTAAAAATATCAAACATGCAAAGAAACAAAAATAAGTCCAAAATATCTGTATTACATCCAGAAATGCCAACTTTGCAACCAATATTTCTCATCCATAACTATAGCACCCTAAGGATACCTGCATACATGCAAATGTTTCTCTGGGATCAGTAACGCAACAGGGATTGCTTTTTCCTTCCAGTAACATATACTGTACCTAAACCAGTTTATTGCATTTGGCAATTGTACTAAAAAAATCTCATTCATTTAATTTGAAATCAAGTGAAAAATTGATTTAAATTATTTTATTAAAACAAATTAATTGCAATTCTTTTATAAAAAGTTGCCTCAATCAAAATGAGTTTGACATGCCTTCTAAATAGTTGAATGCTCCAAAATAAATTCTAGACCAGGCCTGTACATGCAGCCTACCAAGCACCCTTGGACAGAGCACAGAGTTTTTTTTAAGTAATAAAATCACCACCACTGCCCTGAAAGTCATGTTGCCTAGAGCAAACAGAGCAAAACAAATACGAACGACTAAATCAGAAGCGGTTCAAACAGTTGCCTTCAGCATCCAGCACCTCCCACACATTCCCCTTTTAAACAATTTCAAGGCGTGGCTTCTCTTTGCCTCCTCCCGAGGTCCCCCATTGCCTTCCTTTGTTTACTCCTGCTTGTCTGCCTCCTGCTTCAGGCATACTTGAACAAGGCCAACTGCGGGTCGTCTTCGTCCAAGCTGTCAGGCTCACACAGCTGGGTCTGAGGAGGAACCAGATGGGAGGGGCCTGGCTGAGAGCTCTGCGATGCCTCAGAACTGTCCTCTTCTACATTTTCCTCTTGCCCTTCCAAGTTAACTCCTTGGTCTGTCACTGAGCAAGAATTGACTTTGTAGGGAAGCATATTATCATTTGATGTATATTTAACATATGTTCTACCTTTATTTACCAATTATGTAATATTTGTATGTAATCCACATGGCGAGGTTTGGGGAAACTTACAATAGAAAAAATATATTTTTAAAATCATAAGACTGAAACATCGCCTGGCCTGTACCACCTCCACTGCCTGCATTGTACAGCCCCGCCATATAGAGTGGGCTCTGCTGCTCCCACAGCACCAGCCGTGCCGGCTCCGGCCCCAGGGAGGGGAGCCCGCTGCCAACACCCTTCACACCTGTGACTGCAGCAGCACCACCCCCCCTCGCCTCCTGCACCCACCAAGATGAGAGTTCCGGCACCTTTTTTTTTAGAAAAAAAGCACTGGCTATATCAGTTTGTGCTTCTATATCCTTAATTCTTTGGGCAACTCTTTTTTTGGATTGTTCTCCTGTTATGCAAGAGACAGGAAGGCCACAGCTTCTTACAAAATTTGTTAGTTTGGTGATTCAGGAAATTTGTGATCATAGTTTTATTTGCTGTAGTAGGCATAACTTGGGGAGTCTATCAGTTTCACCAGTAGTTATAAGCTCTAATTTTAGATAATGCATGAATTGTATGAATTCCCAATTCAGCTCTAACTGCTGCAGCAGATGTTCTTGGATCTACACCCAAAATACATCTCAAATGCTGGGACTGTGTTTGTTCTAGGACTGTGGTTGAGTAAAGACCCCAAATTTCTGCTCCATACAAGAGCATTGTGGTAACCTTAGCCTTATAAACCTTGATTAATGGGGCTAGGGACCCTGGGTAACTATGGTTCTTTAGTTTGAGCAATAAATTCAAACGGGCTTTTGCTCTAATTGTACTCCATTGATGATGGCAGGCCCAAGATCCAGTCTTGGAAAAAGTTCCGCCCAAATATACAAAGGCGTTAACCTGTTCAATTGGTTCACCGTCTAATTGCCACTTATGTCTCTGATGGTTTCTTCCAAACACCATTATTTTCTATTTAGATTTGCTAATGATTCGGGAGTTATCCTGGCAATAAGAGCTGAATCTTCTTAATAGCCTACGTAATCCTACTTGTGAGTATGGTAATAAAATCATATCATCAGCATAAAGCAAGCTGTTACAGTAAGTATTTAGGATCATCAGCATGTGTACCATGGTATCCTTCATTAACCCTGGCAAGTCAATGATGTATTAATTAAATAATAATGGGGCCAGGATACACCCTTGCCTTATCCCATTATTTGTGTGAATCCTGTTAGTCAGGGCCCCATTAACCTCATACCGCACCCTCAAACAGATAATCCTCATCTGGGGCTTTATTGCTCTTTAAGCTTTTAATGATGGACTGTATCTCCTTTTCTGAGATTGGTGGCCAAGGGGCAGGGAGAGTTCTAGGGTTTACTAAATCACTGTTGGAAAATAGTTTCTTTACCGGTTTGGTGGGAGCAAACAAGCACTGATAATAATTCTCCCAGTCCTCAGCAGAGATTGGTATGTTGAATGCAAATCTCCATTCCTTCAGGATACCTGCTACAGAGTGACAAAATAATACTGAGTTACGACTTCTGGCAGCCAACTCGAGTTCTGACCAGATTGAAATGGCAAAACTTTTTTCTTTAATGTTATAGGTTTTTTTATTCCCTTCTTGTGTGCAGCATCTTAACTTGTATATGGGCAGTAGGATTCCTCTGGGCAAGCCTCATGGCTGCCTTCAATTTCTTTTTTAGTCGCTGGCAATCAGGATCAAAACAGCGAGGTCTACCCACTCGGGCTCTTTTTGTAGCAGGTTTAGCTGTTAGGTGTTTCTTCAGTATATTACACAGATTGGAGAATACATTGAAGGCTGACATTCAGTCAGTAGTAGATGACTGGATTGTTCTAGCCCACTTAGTAGCATTCTCTGTTTTAAGGCATTCTAATATTGCCTTAGTATCAACTTTGGCCCAAATTAATCTTTTATTTTGGGTCACCTCTACCTTTTTGGTGAGTCATCTGTCAGCCATGTTATATGGTCTTAAATCTGAGCAGCCTTGCAATGTCACGCTTACAGGTTGATGGTCACTATTGTCGCTAAGGTGTACTGTGGCCTCCAAAAAGAGGTCAGCCTTATCTCTAGACACACAAAAGAGATCCAGTATGCTACTTGAATTGGCCGAGTGGTATGTATAAGGTAAAGGTAAAGGTAAAGGTTCCCCCGCACATGTGTGCTAGTCGTTTCCGACTCTAGGGGCTGGTGCTCATCTCCGTTTCAAAGCCGAAGAGCCAGCGCTTGTCCGAGGACGTCTCCATGGTCATGTGGCCAGCATGACTAGATGCCAAAGGCACATGGAACGCTGTTACCTTCCCACCATAGTGGTCCCTATTTTTCTACTTGCATTTTTTATGTGCTTTCGAACTGCTAGGTTGGCAGAAGCTGGGACGAGTAACAGGCGCTCACTCTGTTACACGGCACTCAGGATTCGACCCGGCAAACTGCCGACCTTCTGATCGACAAGCTCAGCGTTCTAACCCACTGAGCCACCGTGTCCCTTGGTATGTATAAGGGTATGTGTAATTCTTATCCTTACCTCCCAAGATTTGGAGATTACCCTTAAAAATTAAGGAGACTAGGAACAGGCCAGCAGCATTACTTTTACAGTCTCTCAAGAGCCACTGAGGATGGTTATCAAAGAACTCCCCTGGGATTCCCTTCTTCTGGGCAAGCTCATACAGAGAGGGACCCAGTCTAGTGTTCAGATCTCCTAGTAATACCACTATGGACTGAGGGTACAGTACAGATATATATTCTAGGATAACCTCCAAGCCCATCCAGCATTCAGAATTATAGTGCAGGGATGTGCTTGGAAGAATATACACATATTAACTCAAACTGGTCATATTCAAATTTGACAGCTAGGAAGTACAGATACTTATCTTTGTTATATAATTTCTCCCCCTGCCATTGCAAATCTTGCTTTATAAGAATGCATAGCCCACCAGAGGGTCTCCCTTTGTTCTTTGTTTTTTGGGCTGGGGAGACCCATCCCTGAAAGCCTGGCAGTTGTACTGGTTCATCCAGTTCAGTTAACCAGGTTTCTTGAAAGGCTGTTATGTCAAATCTAGAGAGGAAGCTCATTAGTCCACTATCAACCATCCCTTTCCAGCCAGCTATGTTCCAGGTCATTAACTGTATGGGGTTCTCAGAGGCAAGGTGGTCTGGCTTGGTTGATTGGCTAGATGGTAAAAATGCCAGATGTCAACTTGACATTGGAGCCGGGTCAATAGCATCTAAGCTTCCCATATAAACACAGTTGTTGTCAGGTTCGATATTTCTCCTCATGGGTTGCAGAACTTTTTGTTGCTCCTCTATATCTTGGTTGCCAGTGTGCCTCTGCTCTTGCTCCAAGAATGATTTTTTTTCCCAATGGCCAGGTGCTCTGGCTTAAGTCTATAAATGTAGATTTATGTCCATTTTTGGAGGGGCATAGCTGAGTATTCATCTTGTGAAAAGATGTTGTGGGAACTTCTAAATCAAATGAGGATGGAAGCTGGATTATATCCTTAGTGTTTGTCAGCTTAGGGGGCACTGTGTGATGAAGCCTTTTCTCTTTCAGTTGTTTCTCAGAGGCTGGGTCAGTCAGTGCAGTTACCCCACTGTCAGCCTGTGTGACAGTACCTTTTTTACTATTGAGGTAAAGGCAGATTGGTGATTAAATATATTGTCACAAGGGTGCGTGATTAGTGGAGCCAAATGAAATAGAGGCTTTGCTGCAGATTGAGTTGTTGTCAGTGCCTCTTTTAGGTCATCCAATCTTTGAATGACATTAACATGCTCAGGTTCCAGCAATGCACTGAATAGGTCAATCAGCATTTCCTCTGGCACATCCTCAGCAGTTCCTGCAGCTGTGGGTAACACAGTTTGTATATTGCTCCTTTGCCTTCTCAGGGTCAGTTCAATTGCAGCAGCTTCAGGCTTAGTAGTGTGAGGGCTGTTGCAGCCTGGATTTAAAGTGATGGGTTCCCTCTTGGTGACGCTGTTTCAGGAGTGGGCACACTTTGTCTGAGCAAAAGACCCTTATTGGAAGTATTGAAAAGATGCTCAGAAAGGGCTTCATTCTGAAGAGCATGGAGGAAATTGTGGGCTGCTTGAATGATAGGAGAATTCTCATACATTGCGTTCTTGCTGGCAGGCACTCTGCATGTAGTAGATCTATCAGAGTGAATTCACAGCGAAGCAACTGGCTCAGGGACAGCCTAATAACTTTTCTATTGCTCCAATGCCCTCTATTTGCTCTCTTGTTATAAATTTGCAAAGTAACCTGGTTAGTTTGCAGACTGTAGTTATATTGGTCATCTCTTAGGCCTTTACCTGATTGAATGTTTTCTCTATGTTTGTTCAAATTTTTGGGAGGAAAACAAGGTCCTTCTCTAGTTTCATTTTCTGAATTAGCCACCCCATGTCTATCCATGGTTGTCCTCCCAAGTCCTTCTGTAGTATTTGGGTGGCTCCTAACAAACTTTGCGAAAGATTCTTTCAGGCAGTCAACCTTATTTATGACAATTGACAAAAGATCATATATTGAGTTTACAGTTTGAGCTGTAAGCAAACATTGTCTGGAGAGGAAGTCTGTCACATTTTCCCCCTTCAAATTTGTTACATCTCCCTCCTGTGCAAAGAAGGCTGCTGCTGGGCTGCAAGGATGGGAGCCATTCTCCGAGAGGGAGGAGGACAGCTCTACATGCTGTTTGCCCTCCAGTTCGGTTTGTAAGTCCCATTCCAATGAGTCACATAAATTAAATTTATCTGATAAGGTGCCTGCGAATGAGTTACTTACTGGAACAGACTGTCTGTTTGCAATATAATCTTCTATTTTCTGCTGCTTCAATGGCTTGGATAAACTCTCTGCTGCAGAGTGCTGTCTCTTCCTCCTTTTCCCCATTCAAGTTTGTTAAAAGAGGTTTAAAAATGTTTAAAACTAGGTTTAAAAAGGTTAAAATAAATTAAAAGGGGGTAGGTTTAAAATACAATATTAAAAGAGGTTAAAAAGTTAAAATAAAAATAAAGTAAAATAAAATAAAGCTTTTACTTTTGGAGGAGCTCTTTACAGCCTTTGCTGCCTGTCCACCAACTTGGCTCCTCCCCCCATATCGTTATATGTATTTGAATCACAATATTTCTGGATTTTTAATAAGACTGCCAGGCATAAATTACCCTTGTCAGCATTTCCAGCATAAATTTGAAGAATCTTTAAAATCTGGACACTTTTTTGTGCAGCCATATTTCAAGAGTAAATCATTTATAAAAATTCTCTTATAAAGTAATCTTAACGTAAATTCTCTTTTAAGTTTTCTTAATGTAAGTTTCTATCCATTTAACCACATATTTTCCATGGTTCTATTAATATGTAATGTCCAACAATCTTAGCTGATGTTATCATACAGTCTTTCACTGGTTCTTCTTTCATTTCAAATTTCAATCTTTTTTTACATTTTAGAAATTGCATGTTCAGCATTTATACATACAGTAGTTCAGTCTCAAATACTGTCTTCTGCTGTTCAGTTCCAAATTTCTTATTATCTACCTTAAATATGTCTTTTAACTATGCATATGAAAACTATAGAAAACTAAATTCTGTGCAGCCATTTAGTGTCTTGATTTCATTTTATATTCTCCATCATCTTATCATTTGGAAAAAAAATCTTAATACGGCAACTTCATTTCTTTTAATATTCAAAATTTTCTTCTGATGCCTCTAAATTTGGAAAGTCTATGGTGTGAAAAATAATTTCCAGGTGTTTGAAAGCCTGAAATTGTCAAATATTATTCCTCTTTATTTGCCACTTATGATTGAAACTAGGAGGCTTACTAGAAAAAAAACATTTTTTTTTCAGACTTAATAATTGAATTGTTGTCTTTGTAGTAGGAGGCAGTTGATTTTAGGACTCCTCAAACCAAGGCGGGAAGTAAAATGATGGCTGCATTATCTGCATGCAAGAGAAGTGTAATAGGTCTACCAGTTAGTTTGGAGGAGAATGGGACTAATTTTTTTAAGTCTTGCCACCATAACATTAATGTAGAAATTAAATAATAATTTCATTTCTAGCATATGACCATGGTTTATATTCTTAAAAGCAAGAGAGATGTCCTTGGTTCTAAAGTATTCTCATGCAGCATTTTAATGAGTGTTAACAAAGTTCTATCAATAACAAAAAAAATGTTTCCAATTTCAACAGTCATTCTCAGTAGACTGAATTAAAAGCTTTTTTTTTTAAAAAAGAGCTTTAAAAATCACCTACAAAACACACTTAGAGGGAAATATACATTTCTCAATTAGAAGTTGTAAGTCTAAGAACCGGTCCATGGTTGGACTTATCCTAAACCCAGCATGCTCTTCTATAAAATTGGTCTCTATTCCCACAAACAACTTTGCATATCATGAAACTCCTGATCAGATTCTTCTTCTTTAAAAATATAATATCATGTTACCGTTATACATTCAGTAATGTGTCTTGTCTGATTTGTACTTGACAATCGACAATCATTCTATGTATATGATGCACACCCACATCTAAATTCCTAGCATTGCTATTTATGATTCTGGGAAGTCTCAAACAATTCTCTACACACAGTGGTGGGATTCAGCCAGTTTGCACCAGTTCAACAGAACCGGTAGCTAATTTTTTGTTGACCAGGCCCAGAATGGACTTCCGGAAGTGGCATCCTCACAAAGAACTGATTGTTCACCACTGTCTACACCACTTTCAGTTAGTATTACAAAAATAGCCAAAAAGGATAACTTACTTACAGGATGGAAGCTGTTCCCAGTAAAGATGTCTTTTGCAATTGATATATGGTGAATTTGTCAATGCCAATGGTGTTCAAGTGGTGCTCCAGTTGTTTTGGGATTGTACCCAAGCCACCTATTATTATTGGTACTACCGTTGATTTTCTTTGCCACAGTCTTTCTATTTCTATTTGTGGATCTTTGTATTTTGTTATTTTCTCCAATTCTTTCACTTCTATTCTGCTGTCTCCAGGCACTGCTACACTCAGACTTTTTTGTATTTCTTATCAACAGTTGTTAAGTCTGGGGTGCTATGTGGCAGATCCCAGAAATACTACTTTTTTTTAAAGGAAAAATCTGTTGCTATTGAAGACTTCTTCAGATATCAGCTTTGTCTAAAGTATATACACTGGGCAATTATGAGACTGGAAAAGGGAATGCCCTGGATTTCTAATGGGAATTTATCTTGGATTTGTCAGTTCTATTTACATCTGGCTGATGCTAACAATTGTAACTTTGACAAAGTTGTTTAGTGAACTTCCTCTTTTTCTTTTTCTCTCTCTTCTAAAGTACCATTTTATTACATGATAATATGTTCATGGGGAACATTTGATTTCAAGCTTGTTTGCTGTTTTGTTGTTTGCAATCCTAAAAGTAATCAACGAAACAGATTATTCTTGAACTCTTCTTTTAGTGCCATTAAAGTAATGTCCTCAGTGCCAAAGCATCTTATACCAAGCATGAAACCTCCCTGCCACTTCCAAAATGACCCATGGATTGAAGTAGAACAGAGAAAGATGAATGACATTTTCTCTGACATTTTAAGCTAGACTTAACACTTATACACTGGGGAAAAAACATCCTTGGAATGTATGCATTGAAAGCTTCATTTTTTTGGAGATCATTTTTTATTTAAACAAAGTTTGAGAGAGGGAACCAATATGCCAATTCAACATTGATGCAGAAGCCGTAACTCCTGATGGAAAGGTAAGGTAAGTCACTGAGAAAGGCCATGGTTCCATTAACAAAGCAAAGGGCAGCAAGTTATTATGTAGCTGCCAAGGGACAGAACTTCATAGAGGTCAGTGAAGAAAGAAAAGTTTTCAAGGGGGAAGACAGAGCATCATTGTATATTTTTATTAAAAGAGAAGATTGGAAGGCAGCTATTGGGAATTTTTCTTCATAAAAAAATTCTTCACTTATTCTTCATTTTGGTTTCAAGTATTTATATGACTGTTTTATTGTTTATTGTTCTCAGTTTTATTTATTTTTTATATATAAAATGATGGTTTGGGAAGTTGTATGCTACTTAATAGGGACGCGGTGGCTCAGTGGGTTAAGACACTGAGCTTGTCGATCAGAAGGTCGGCAGTTTGGTGGGTCGAATCCCGAGTGCCGCATAACAGAGTGAGTGCCTGTTACTCGTCCCAGCTTCTGTCAATGTAGCAATTCGAAAGCATGTAAAAAATGCAAGTAGAAAAATAGGGACCACTATGGTGGGAAGGTAACAGCATTCCGTGTGCCTTTGGCGTCTAGTCATGCTGGCCACATGACCACAGAGACGTCCTCGGACATGCGCTGGCTCTTCGGCTTTGAAACGGAGATGAGCACCGGCCCCTAGAGTTGGAAATGACTAGCACGCATGTGTGGGGGAACCTTTACCTTTACCTTTACCTATGCTACTTAAAGTTGAATTGAGCAGACTATGAGGCTGCAAACCAGAAATTGTTCAATTTCTCAATGTCAGTCAAGGTGTTTGTGATAATTGATTGGCTCCACAAATCTTTGTATGTTTATGGCAGGATGTTTGTACAAGAGAAGCTTCCACTAATACTGTGATAAGTGGATGGGGCTGTGGAAGACTTTGTCACTTGTCTGAAATGGTATAGGTTCTCCTGCTTGACCAGGGGACTGGACTAGAAGACCTCTAAGGTCCCTTCCAGCTCTATTCTATTCTATTGTTGTAGACCCACTAGAATAGTCCCATGGTGAGACAGGCAGCAAATAAATTGAGCAAATAAGTAGGGTATTTAAAATCAACTCTAGTTTATGAGAAGTCAGTTAATGATATTGAGCCAGATACTATCTAGTCTATACCTGCGCATTTGATTTCTCTTGACTAAGTGTGACACCTTACTTTTCTCACCACTGAATTATATTTTATTGGAAGGGCTCAGTGTTCAAGTCTGTTGAGATACTTAAGTGTTAATTATTTTCCACAGCTTGGTGTCATCTGCAAATTTGATGAATTTCCCTTCTATCCCTCATCTAAATTGTTTATGAAAGTGTTGAAGAGTACTGGGCCTAAGACAGAACCTTGGGGTATCCCTCTGCATATTTTCCTCCATATAGATGTAATTCCATTGATGACTACATGTTAAGTGTATTTTGTCAGCCAGTTACAAATACATATGGTGGTGATGCTGTCTATCTTACATTTTTCTATCTTATTAAGAAGTAGGTTGTGGTCTACTTTATCAAATGCCTTACTAAAGTCCAAATATAATATATCCAGAGTATTTTGTTGGTCCACTAATTTAGTCACTTTGTCAAAGAATGCAATAAGGTTTGTCCGGCATGAACTGTTTTTGACAAACTCATACTGGCTTCCAATAATTGTTTTCTTTGTTTTCAGGTGTTCACATATCCATTCCTTGACTACTTTTTCCAGGATCTTCCCAATTATTGATATCAGGCTGTTCTGTAATTTCTTGGATTCAATTATTTTGCTTTTTTCCCCTTTAAGATGGGAACCACATCAGCTCTTTTTAGTGCTCCAGTAGTTCCCTGGTGCTCCAGGATCTTTAAAAGATATGGATCAGTGATTCCAAGATCACACCTGCCAGTTCTTTCAGAATTCTACATTGTAATCCAACTGATCTTGGTGATTTGAACTTGTCTAAAGTGGATAGATGTTGTCTTACTATCTTCTTGCTTATTTTGACTTCTATTCCTAATCTGCTTTTTACGGTATTGTTTTTGATAGGTTGGACTGTCTGTGTGTGTGTGTGTGTGTGTGTGTAAAAGAGAGAGAGAGAGAGAGAGAGAGAGAGAGAGAGAGAGAGAGAGAGAGAGAGAGAGAGAGAGAGAGAGAGAGAGAGAGAGAGAGAGAACTGTACTATATGGAAGCCTTGTTGCAGGTATCTTCATAGTGAATATAGATAACATTGGAAATAAGCCAGCACTAGTGTGATTTGAAAGAGCTTGAATGTATCCATACTGTTCGCATTTGAAAATGTTTGGAGAGAAGTGTTTTGTATCTCATACAAACATAGCAACTTCCTCTGGTATTTATTAAGGTAGCTCCTCCTTTTTCTGCCTTTCATGCAGACCTAAAAAAAAATGCACCTGCTGAAAGGAGTTAATTTGACTGAAATAGCCACATCTTATTTTTCAGGGTAATGCAAGTCACTTTAATGAATAGGGGACACTGTACTACAGGGGCGTCATGCCGAAACCGTGCCCACCCCATTGCCGGCAATGGAAAAAAAGTCATGATACATTATGATACGTCACATGACATTGTGAGTTTGACACCCCTGCTGTACTAGAATGAGATCCAAACTAATTCTTCTGAATAATTTTCAACACATGATTGGCACTACAGAATTCATCAGTTTGACATCATTGTGGCTTAGTCTCAAGATGGCCAAATAATGATTCATGAGAAGTACAGCCATCTCAAACATGGGATAGCTCCAGGAAGCAAGACAGAAATGAACATGAATTTTACAGCTAAAAAAATATGAAAAAGACTTTCTTCATCTAAAGACAAGCACTAGAATTTTTTATTCTGTTAACATTCATTTCATCATGGATTCACAGGGAGTAAAACATTCACATTTAATTCCTTCATAAATTCCTTTTATCATATTCTAGTAAATTTATCAAATTGTAATTCAGTTGTGAGATATATAAAACAGTGTGCTTTGCCTTTGTCAAATTAAATAAAATGTGTTTAAGTGTGAAGTCCTCAGAGCTTGATGAAATTGAGCTTAAATTGATTGAGAATGAAAATTTGTGGGAAAGATGCATAATTATCAAAACAAGAGGTCACTGATTAGATATGATTAAGAGGGGAGTGAATTCCAGATATTGATGGGCCCTCGGCACTTACTTTTCTACTGGTATCCCATTCTGTTGCTGAATGATATTATCTTTATAACCTGACATGTATCACTTTTCTGTTATTGTTTCTTTTGAAAAGAAGAAAAGGAAGGTAAGTTTCTGTTATGCAAGATGTTGAAATCAGATAACATTTGACTTTGAAAATTACTTACCTCTTTATTTCCAGATAAGTTACACAGTATAGTTCTACCCCATATATTAGTGATTGGGAAATGCTAAATTTAACTTGGATGCCAAAATAAGTATTCAACAAGTGTTCAACCATGTCAGTCCTAATGCTGGAATTTTTTTTTTAAATTCCATTTATATCCCGCCCTTCTCCGAAGACTCAGGGCGGCTTACAAGCTTAGCAGTAGCCTTCATTCTATGTATATGCCTGCTTATTAGGGCTTTCACACACACACACCAAGCGGCATTATTACAAAGTCAGCTTAATTGCCCCCAACAATCTGGGTCCTTGTTTTACCTACCTCGGAAGGATGGAAGGCTGAGTCAACCTTGAGCCTGGTGGGATACGAACCTGCACTAATTGCAGGCAGCTGGTGTTACTTAAGGAGGCATTAGCCCACTGCTCCACCATAAGCATATTATCATATTATCCATAAGCATATTATCACTTGTTGAGCTTCTGCTTAAACATTTCAGATGGAACTTTATGTACTCTTTGATATGGACTAAAAGGCTACAATTCATTCTGTTCCTTCTCTCATTTCTCACTATTCATGCAATTACAATAAGGGTCATTCAAAACACCATTACAATCTGGGTAGGAATGAGTCCAATATTTCAAACTAGATAAATTTATTTCTGTATGGCATTCCAAATACAAACCTTTCACATTACCAGAATTATACTTTCCTTCATCCACCCTGGTTAAAAGCAACTCTCTGCTTTATTTTCTCCCTAGAGAGCTGTAGCTACATCAAACTCTTTAAATGAAACATTTATTGGGGCTTTTTTCATCTGGGCAGGCCTTTGGCAGCTCTAACCATGTGCTTTGCATCAGACCCAATTCTAAAGCATATGTCTGTAAATGACCCTTTGCCTGGAATGCTGCAGCACAGTTAGTTACTAGTGGCATATATTGAAAGAGTTGCAGTTGATATGAATTAGAGGCCATGTTGTTTGTATGTATAGCAGGAGGATAATCTTTCAAGCTTCCAAGCAAGATGAGTGGGTATATCTGTAAAGTGTATATGGGTCTGTGTGTGTGTGTATAATAAGAAAACAGTTTATATGGGGACTTCCCTATTTTGATTTTTATAATAACACAATCCTGTTACATTTATCTCAGAAATGGTGACTAAAAGGAGCAACTGCAAGGTTCAATGTCTGGTAAAAACATGTATTTGGCTGGAGATTTAAATTCAATTGGAATTGAC
Source organism: Vipera ursinii (assembly GCF_947247035.1). NCBI lineage: Eukaryota > Metazoa > Chordata > Lepidosauria > Squamata > Viperidae > Vipera > Vipera ursinii. The sequence goes on from NC_139521.1 coordinate 35,225,362, forward strand.
CCAAACAGTACAAAACAACAAAAGAGTAGAAGGGACAACTGAAAAACTGATGATCAAATTTAAATTTGATTGAAAGCATTTAGTGTGATTCTTCTTATGTCTGAGTCGTGTCTTCTTTTTATCATATACTAAAAATTACAATTTGGTAGAGAAGGTATGGAATGAGATGGATAACCTGCCTGTATCAGCCTACCAGATCATGAGGCTCCCTTTCAGGCATCCATTGAATTGGGAGGGAAATGGCTCACGCAAAACTGGTAATCAAGAGTAGTAGGGATACATACAGAGGGGAAATAGGACTCAAAGTCAGAAAGCGCCTTTCTACTGTGAATCTTCATAGATTATGTCAAGGATGTAGAGAACATCATTCAACAATTTGATCTCTCAGCAGAAGCTTATTCACACAATATTTATTTAGTTATATTTATTTATTTATTTTTACAATATTCTCAAGCCAAGGACTCTTCTCATTCTCTGGAAGTGCTTAAGAAGTATCCAGTGAAGATTTTGACTGACAACATTCAGTTTAGTTATATGCAAACCTACTCTCCATCCCATTGCTCAAGCCCAGCCATTCCCGTATATTTCAGAAGGACATCTTTCAACTCTATAAATTGAGTTATTCCAAGTGAAAATGGCCTTGTCTTCGAGCTAGAGGATAAGAACTTACAGAAACTAAATATTATAATTAAAGGATAAAAATACTCAAACCTGACTTGTATTTGGCTGGAGATTTAAATTCAATTGGAATTGACCCAAACAGTACAAAGCAACAAAAGAGTAGAAGGGACAACTGAAAAACTGATGATCTAATTTAAATTTGATTGAAAACATTTAGTGTGATTATTCTTATGTCTGAGTCGTGTTAATTTTAAGACTGTCTGACACTACAGACTCGGTGTGTTTAAAAGATGTTATTTGAAAGTGCATTTATAAGTGATAGGCTACAAGAATGACATTGAAAAAAATGTTACAATGGGCATATAAAAGAAATTGTATAATGTCATAAAGAATAAAACAAGAAAGTGAAATGGATAATTTTCTCCTTTCTTTTTCTTTACTATATTCTTATTTTTTTCTTTTTCTATTTGCCTATTTTTTCTCTCTCTCTCTCTTTTCTTCTTGCTTTCCTGTGACTTTTATGTTTTATTGTTTTTAGTTTGTGTTAGAGAAACAAAAACATGAGATTGTCTGCCAAAAATAAAAAAGAACAGAATGAGTTTCCAAGTAATATAATATAAACCTTATTAGGTTATGTAAAAAGAGCATAAACACCAGAATGACCTAATATCCAAGTGTTAATGCAAGTAATGGGTGGTTATGAATATTCTGAACTTTCCAAAATTACACATAGATTATTTTTTTCCTCAAGCTATGTGTTACAAAATATGCAGGGGGAAATAATAGCAATCTAAAGTGGATATGATTACACAAATTAGATTTCAGTCAGGAGGTTCCCAGTGATATTTAACATCTACAAGTAATCAGGTGCAGTGTATGTTTTATGTTATCTTAAAGGCATCACTTTTTGTTTTAGTTTGTAATCTTAAACACCTGCTTGCTTCAGTATTCTCTTGAAAAATAAAGTTCCAGGTTCTGACAAGCTATCAATACATTCAATATTACCTCATGCTCTTTAGAGATTTTCTAGCAGAATGCAGAAGCCTGCATTCATTTGCCAACCTTGCATGTCCTGACAAGATCAACAACTTAACATATTGAGCAAGATATGTATGCAATCTGAATGGTTGGGCTACTGTATTTAATTCTGCAGAGATCTGAGCTACATAAGATGCCAAAACCTCTAGCCCATGTAGGGGCCTAGGGATCTCCCAAAACTTGAAAGGAGGGAGGTTTCAATATTTTGATAATTGACGGAATAGTTAGTGCAATGTATTGGCTTATCTGTTTTAATTCACTTGCTTAATGTCTGCCTGCTTGTTTAATGTCTGACCTACTTTCTGTGTGTATTTAACAGTTGCTGTTCCTGAGCTAGATTTGCTGTCTCCAGGCTGATAATTAGGTTTGGGGCGGGAAACTGCTACTTTAAACCTATTGGTAGCCACCTAGAGGCCAACTGTATAAATAGCTGTGCAGCAGCTATTAGCTTGCTTCTATTCTGTTCTGAGTTACAATAAACTTGTTGCTGCTTCAACACTTCTTGCTTAATGCCTCAAGAACTAACTGAATATTTAACACTGGCAATGAGGATGGGATGTGCTGCTTCATCGTAAGAGCCTGAAGTCACTAGGGAGTGAGGCCAGCTCCAGAGCCTGGCAGGAACTACGTTCTCCCCCCACCCCTCGGTCTGCCTAGCAAACCATGCTGGAGACCACCATGCCCTAAGAATTTGAATGAATGAATGAACCTTTATTGTCAAAGTACAACCATGCATACATTGAGATTGGCTGAACCTCCCTTCATTCCCCCACCACCACAACTCACAGTGACAGCAAACCCACCATCTTGTTACACCATGTGAGCTAATTGCATAACACATCAGCCTCGCAAGTCAATCATACATAAAATTATAAAATTATTTCCCATTCAAGAGCCTGACAGCCCATGGATAGAAGCTGTTCTTCAGCCTGTTGGTACGGCTGGGTATACTCCCGTATCTAAACCTTCTGAATGATCATGAAGGCCGCCTAAGTATCTGCAAGATTATGTAAAACAATTGAGAGTATGTGCTACCTAGGGGAAGGGGTGTAATGTATTGGCCTTATCTGTTTTAATTCACTTGCTTAATGTCTGCCTGCTTGTTTAATGTCTGACCTACTTTCTGTGTGTTATGTAATGGTTGCTGTTTGGGGTGGGAAACTGCTACTTTAAACCTATTGGTCGCCACCTAGAGGCCAACCATATAAATAGATGCACAGCAGCTATTAGCTTGCTTCTGTTCTGTTCTGAATTACAATAAACTTGTTGCTGTTTCAACACTTCATCTCGCTTAATGCCTAAAGAACTGAATATTTAACAGATAGTATATCAAAATGGTTTCAATAATGAAAGGACGATTTCCAGAGACCAACCTATAAAGCCCTGAATGGCTTGGGTCCAGGTTATTTGAGGGACACACCTGCTGCCAGCATCAAATTCCCTTCGTCCAGTGTGCTCTCACAGGGAGGGCCTTCTCAGGGTGCCGCCGGTAAAAGATTGCTGGCGGATAACACCCAGGGAGAGGGCCTTCTCTGTGGGTTCACCTGCCCTCTGGAACCAACTGCCCGTGGAGCTTAGGACTGCCCCTGACCTTCGTTCATTCTGCCGGGACCTGAAGACCTGGCTCTTTGAGCTCTCCGGTCCAGGCTGAGAATTTTTAACTGGGGTTTTTATTTTTAGGGATAATTTAATCTTTTTTAATTGTTTTTTAACTTTTGTATTTTGTATTGGTTTGATTTTAAAATACCCTGTAAACCGCCCTGAGTCCTTCGGGAAAGGGCGGTATATAAATCTAATAACATAAAATAATAAATAAATAAATAAATTCACCATATTTCAATTAATGGAGAATCAGTGAAAAAATATCAATGTATTACATACATTGCTGGCATTGTGCAATGATCTAATTTAAAACGATAATTTTGTTGATGTGGGGAAAAGAAAGGAGGGAATCTGGGATGTGTGGTGCAATGGCAAAAATATGTTTAGACAAATCTTAGACAACAAGTCAAAAATTTGTTATTTGTTATAACATCTGAATGGAATACCATCATTCATAGGCTGTAGACCATTTTACCTATTTTGGTGACATACTATTAAAAAAAACTGATGCTGCCTTATTTTTCTGTTTGTAGACTTAATTAGAGCATTTGTTGGACACAGGATGTTCAACTGGATAGATTGTGGGTTTTGTTCTGTTTTTTTTTTTTTTTGGCTGATTCCCCATTAATTGAAGCATGCTAAATTGGTCTCTGGAAATAGTCCTTTCATTATTGACACCATTTTTATATATCTAAACAGAGATTCATTTGTCACTGGATTAATATTGGGTAAAAGGTAACCAGCATGTATTCCTTTTCATAAGAAATCCATAGTATATCCAGTCTGCAATCCTTTTCTAAAATTTACAAAGGAGCAGCTGAATCTCTTCTCACTTTCTTTGATTTGAAAACACCTAGAGTAGTTATAATGCTGTATGAACCCAAAACCATGTCAGATAGATCTTAACAAATATTTTGACAGTGCCATTAATGTACTGGATAGCTTCTAAGTAAAGCTAGATGGACAAGATTTCCTTGGACATCTTATAGATTTACAAAGGAAATATAAGATTCATCAGCTTTCCAGTCAAGTCTGGTGGTTTTTACATGGATTAAAACCCAACAAATACCTGTGTATAAAAAAAAATATTGGCTCAAAATCAGTCTTCAGAAGAGTTAAATAAAACAAACTTGTGAATTGATTCTTTTCTTGACAGCATCATCTGCAAGGTTTGCTTGTCTGCATTACAGTCTTCATTGCTTGGAAACACTCAGCAAGAGGTCCAGATCTTTTATTTATGACTGTGTGCTTTTCTGTTTCTTGTCTTCATGTGGAGAACAATGATTTCTTTCATGCATTTCACAGAACATAAGGTATGCCATTGCTACAATGCTAAACACTAAGCAGAAGCTTGGAACTGATCTCATTTTGGAAAAGAAGAACGATTTTTAGCATTATGATCTTCTGAGGCTTTATTGAAAAAAAAATCCAGGTGTTGAAATTTGAGCATAATCACCACATTTGTCTTTAAACTTGATTTCACACAGAGTTACAGAAGAAGCCTGTATACAAATGTATGCTGATTTCATTTAAAAGAGTTGAAGATACTCCAATTTAAATGAATACAGACCCACCATTAGCAATAAATAACCTCAACTCTAACAAAATCTGGCAACAGCAATTGCATTTTCAGAGATGGCTTTTTCCTCATAGCTTTTTATTTTAAAAAATGCTGTGGATACAGATTTCAAGGCTTGATGCTTATTACTTTTTTATGTGACTATGTTGTAACAGGATGTAAAAGTATGACACAAAGGGATTGATTGCTTATATGCAGATATCAATAAATCCATAGCATCTTCTACATCAGGGGTGTTAAGCTGCCGGCCCACAGGCCGGATGCGTCATGCTGAAACTGCGCCCACCCCATTGCCAGCAATGGAGAAAAAGTCATGATACATCACATGACGTTGCAAGTTTGACACCCCTGTTCTACATTGTTATTTAAAACTACTGCTCATCAACAACCTTTTCATTTGTCAATATTAATAAAGTTGTAGTTCTTTTGAAGAAGAGGACACTGGAATTAGCAAAACAAAAAACAAAACAAACCAGAAACAAACTTATTTTATCACTATAGCTTATTAAAGCTTATACCTTATAGTTGTAGTTGAGAAATGTAGTATCAAACTTCTGATTTTTTGCTTCTATAGACTGACATGGATCCCCTCCTAGAATATCTACAATTAGCTGAGAACTTCAGACATAAATTTTGGTTCCTCAGTATTTTGCCTTATGCTTATCACAGGGATATTGAAAAACTGTATTTGCAATTAGGAAAGAGAAAAACAATGATGAAATCATTCTATTGACATGATACAAACCCATCTCATATCTTCATCATACATCATGATGCTCCTTGTATGCATAAATGAAAAGATGGGGAAGGAGGGAAGGAAAGCAATATTCTAGAAATTATCACAATACATTGAAAAACAATTAAATATCAGAACTTTCAAGAAAAGAGTATTGATTGAATTGAAGAATTATTTTGCTATTGTCTTCCTTTTTTTACTTTCAGTTTATTCTACCATCTTGGTTGTTACAAATATTGTCCCACCTGACTACTAACTTACAGTTGATCATGTTAGCTTTTTAAATAAGACAAGACTGGCTAAGTGCCCAAAATTATGGTGAACTTTAAAATTTGAGATAAAATCAGGTATTGATGAAATAATTAGTTTTTAGATATTATTTCACCTATTCCAAATTGAGCATTTGTGGACATGGATGTAATCATCAGGATTTAACCTTACCTGGAAGGCACTGTTACCTTTTCTGTGCATGTATAACTGATACTGATATAGGTGTCTTTATAAGCTTTTTAAGGGGATGCGGTGGCTCAGGGGACGTGGTGGCTCAGTGGGTTAGGACGCTGAGCTTGTCGAACAGAAGGTCGGCAGTTTGGCGGGTCGAATCCTGAGTGCCGCGTAGCAGAGTGAGCGCGTGTTACTCATCCCAGCTTCTGCCAACCTAGCAGTTCGAAAGCACGTAAAAATGCAAGTAGAAAAATAGGGACCACTATGGTGGGAAGGTAACAGCGTTCCGTGCGCCTTTGGCATCTAGTCATGCCAGCCACATGACCACGGAGACGTCCTCGGACAAGCGCTGGCTCTTCGACTTTGAAACAGAGATAAGCACCGGCCCCTAGAGTTGGAAACGACTAGCACGCATGTGCGGGGGAACCTTTACCTTTATAAGCTACTCCTTAAACAATGGTGTAAGGTTAATCAACAATGTGCTATTTTAAGAGGATAGACTGAAAAAGACAAAAAGTTTCACAAAATATGTGGTAGAAAATAGAAACTGCGTTCATTTATCTGAAATTACCATGGGAAATCTTTGAAAAATCTTGGAGACAGTCACAATATTTATCAAAAATGGAAAAATGTTGCTCTTAGACACTATTATAAAATATACTTAATTATACTGATAGTGATTTATTGGAAATATTTAGAAAATGCTTATACACTAGATTCAGGAGATCATTTCCAGGCAGGAAGACCATCAAATTGAGGAATGCTTTACAAGATGGTTTCCTGACAAAATATGTCAATAGACAAGATTCATAATGATATACTGTATTACATTTACTGGGTACTTTGCATATTTCTGATCTTACAATTCCTCAGTTTCCTTGTCTCTGGTTTTATTTATATAAATTCTGTTCTTTTGAATGAAGATTAAAAAATAAGGAAGCTAATGACAGCCATTAAGAACGATACTAGCCTAATTTATGTTATTACATTTATATACCACCCTATTCCCGTAGGACTCAGGGCGGTTTATAGGGAGAGTTAAAAACAGAGATACAAAAATTAAAATCAGATTAAAATTAATTAAATCAAGTCCCCAAAATTTAAACTAAACCCAATAAAGTTAAAACCCCTCAGCCTGGGCCCAACAGCTCAAAGAGCCAAGTTTTCAGGTCCCGGCAAAATGAGTGAAGGTCGGGGGCAGTCCTAAGTTCCATGGGGAGTTGGTTCCAAAGGGCCGGTGTGCCCACAGAGAACACCCTTCCCCTGGAAGTAACCCGCCGGCATTCCTTAACCGGCGGTACCCTGAGAAGGCCCTCCCTGTGGGAGCGCACAGGAAGAAGGGAGCTTGATGCCGGCAGCAGGTGTCCCCTCAGATAACCCAGACCCAAGCCATTTAGGGCTTTATAGGTCATCACCAGCACCTTGAATCTCACCCAAAGGGCAACCGGAAGCCAATACAGCTCGCGGAGAAGAGGTGTTACATGGGAGCATCGGGAAACCCCCCATCACAACTCGCGCAGCCGCATTCTGCACCAGTTGAAGCCTCCAAGTGGTCCTCAAGGGCAGCCCCATGTAGAGAGCGTTGCAGTAGTCTAAACGGGAGGTCACGAGCGCATGAGTGACTGTGCGTAGGGCATCTCGGTTCAGATAGGGTCGCAACTGGTGCACCAGGCAAACCTGGGCAAAAGCCCCCCTGGTCATGGCTCCTATGTGATCTTCAAAATTGAGCCATGAATCCAGGAGGATGCCCAAGTTGTGAGCCCTATCAACGGGGGGTAACACCTCACGCCCCATCATTAAAGATGGAATAGTCTGGTTGATCCGAGATGCCAGTATGCACAGCCACTCAGTCTTGGCAGGATTGAGACGAAGCCTGTTTCTTCCCATCCAGACCCGGACCGCTTCCAGGCAACGGGACATCACGGCAAGGGCATCGCTGGGTTGGTTTGGGGTGGAGAAAAAAAGTTGGGTATCATCAGCATACTGATGATACCCCACCCCGAAACCACGAATGATCTTGCCCAGCGGCTTCATATAGATGTTGAACAGGAGGGGAGAGAGAACCGACCCCTGAGGAACTCCACAAACGAGAGGCCTCAGGGCGGACCTCTGCCCTCCCGTCAACACTGACTGTGAGTGGCCCAGGAGATAGGAGGAGAACCACTGCAAAACAGAATATGAGCATCACAAACATTTTGTACTGGCAGCCTATTTACTAACTATTAGAGACTTTTCTTTTTTCTTTTCTTCCTTTTTAATCCTTTATATACCTATTGATAGAATTATGAGGTAAATTCAGAAAATTGCCTTTCCATATTTGTTTTTCCATATTCCACCTCTATTGAAAACTATATAGTAATATGAGCTGAGAGAGTCAGTAAGTGTCCCACAGTTGGTTTTTCATGCCTAAGGTGGGTCTAGAACTCATAGTCTCCAGGTTTCTAGGCCAACACTTTAACCACTACACATAACTGAATTTTTGGCCAAAGGCAAATTTTCTTTGCCAAAGCTCTGTTGTAATTGACAGACATAAGTTTAAGGGAATAATGTGCTAAATACAGAACAAAATAAAATCAAGAATTTCTTTTTAAAACTTCCAAGTAGATAACAAAACCTAGGTAGATATAGTTAAAAGTAAACTTTGTTTAGAGGGACGTGGTGGCTCAGTGGGTTAGGATGCTGAGCTTGTCGAACAAAAGGTTGGCAGTTTGGCGGGTTGAATCCCGAGTGCCGCATAACAGAATGAGCACCTATTACTCGTCCCAGCTTCTGCCAAGCTAGCAGTTCGAAAGCACATAAAATGCAAGTAGAAAAATAGGGACCACTATGGTGGGAAGGTAACAGCGTTCCGTGCACCTTTGGCGTCTAGTCATGCCGGCCACATAACCATGGAGAAGTCCTCGGACAAGCGCTGGCTCTTCGGCTTTGAAACGGAGATGAGCACTGGCCCCTAGAGTCAGACACGGCTAGCACGCATGTGCGGGGGAACCTTTAACTTTACCTTAAACTTTGTTTAGCTTGGTGGGCCTCTCATTCTTCTCAAACAACATATTTTATTTCTATTTCATCACAGGATTTTTAAGTACCATGGAGATGACTGTACTCTAGACTGACTAAGTAAAGAATGCTTTGATAGCAAAAACAAAATGGAAAGCAATTATTTCAAACTATACTTTAAAGCTGTTTGGCACATTCTACTTTAATAAGGCAATTAGCTCTGGTTAGGAGCTGTTCAATTAACTCATGCTTGAATTCTTTAGCAGTCCTTTAATAGGAGGGCAGATACCTACTGCATCTTTTCCTACTAAGTGACATACTGTAGTTTAAAACTCTCTATAAGCCATTATAATAGGGGCTGAGCCAGTACAATCCCCCTCAGTAATTCACAAGAGTTAAGCACAAAGGAAGATTCAAATGCTTTTGTGGCTTTGTATCCTCATTTATTGCAGAACATTACTTTGATTTCAGAAGGTTCTAAAAAGTTCGGCTCCCCTACTCATTTATAGATAAATAGGGGGATTATAATTAGGCAGTATGTTTAGATTAATATTTCTTTCCCTCCACTACAGCATTGCTGGTGTAGGTTTTCAAAAAGCTTGGAAGTTAGATATACTGTAACTGAGTTTCCATAATCATGTAGATTTGAATATCTCCTTAGTAGCTTTTGTTATGGCTGTCTGCAGCTGGGAAAAGTTAGGAGAGCAAATAATGAAATGTGCATAATATAAGCATACTGCTTACATACTTGTATTAGATAGGGAGATGCAATTACAAAATAAAAACCGCATTTGCATGATGTTAGCACATGTAGGCCAATATTAGGCATTGCAGTATTCTGCTGGCCATTTTCCTGTCTACTGCCATCAAATTAAGAAGCTTGGTAAAGCCAATTATGTCCCTCTATTATTTGACCAGTAGCAGCAATAACAAGGATGCACATATTTGACCAACAGTAGCAATAGCAAGGATGCAAACACTTAAAAGGGACATACCATAAAGCATATTGCTTGCACTCAAGATGGCTATTTTAAAGACTTTTTCTGACTGCCAGGAGATATAGACAACCAGTGCTTCTTTTTTATATATGAAAAAGGTACCGGGACTCACACAAATCATACAACCCGCCTTGCCTACCCTACAAGGTTTACCTTTGTAGTTAAAAAAAACCCCTTCAATTTTTAGTGTGGCTAAAAGACTAGAATTTTGTTCAAGGTAAGTTAATACTATTAATGTTACCATGCACTGTGTGGCTTTAAATTACAAGAAGGCATTTTATTAATTTTTTGGAACATTTACCACGGCATACCCATTTAGTTTAATGAGTGTAAATGTCAGCTTTCTATGTGAATGAAATTACGTTTACGTTTACGTTTTATTTAATTTATATACCGCCCTTCTCCCTGGGGACTCAGAGCGGTTCACAGGGCATATAAATAAAAATACAGTACTATACAAAAGTTAAAACAAAGATTAAATCAGTGCCCAATTAAAAAAACAATAATGCAATCTAAAATGACAATTTAAAACCCAGCTACCCCATCAGGCCAGACTGGCCAATTCAAACAAATGGGTCTTCAGACCACGACGGAAAGTTCGGAGGTCCGATGCCGTCCGGAGCTCCACCGGCAGTTGGTTCCACAAAGCCGGGGCACCCACAGAGAAGGCTCTCCCCCTGGGGGCCGCCAGTCGGCATTCCCTGACCGGAGGCACCCTGAGGAGGCCCTCTCTGTGGGAACGCACAGGGCGCAGGGGAGTTGAAGCCGGCAGCAGGTGGTCCCCGAGGTACCCCGGACCCATGCCATGTAGGGACTTAAAGATCATAACCAAGACCTTGAACCTCACCCGGAAGACAACTGGTAACCAATGCAGCTCGCGGAGCAAAGGTGTAACATGGGAGTACCGGGAAACTCCCAAGACAACTCTCGCGGCCGCATTCTGTACCAGTTGGAGCCTCCGAGTGGTCTTCAAGGGAAGCCCCATGTAGAGAGCATTACAGTAGTCAAGGCGAGAGGTCACGAGCGCATGAGTGACCGTGCACAGGGCATCCCGGTCCAGATAGGGCCGCAACTGGCGCACCAGGCGAACCTGGGCAAAAGCCCCCCTAGTCACGGCCACTACATGATCTTCTAGGGTAAGCCGTGAATCTAGGAGGACTCCCAAGTTGCGAGCCCTATCCACGGGGGGTAAGAGCTCACCCCCCATAGAAAGAGATGGAACATTTTGAATGTCCCGGGATGCCGGAATGCACAGCCACTCAGTCTTGTCAGGGTTGAGCTGAAGTCTGTTCCTCCCCATCCAGACCCGAACCGCCTCCAGGCAACGGGACATCACAGCGAGGGCATCACTGGGGTGGTTTGGGGTCGAAAAGAAAAGTTGGGTATCATCAGCATATTGATGATACCCAACTCCAAAACCACGAATGATCTCACCCAGCGGTTTCATGTAGATGTTGAACAGGAGAGGCGAGAGAACCGACCCCTGAGGAACTCCACAAACGAGAGACCTAGGGGCCGATCTCTGCCCCCCTGCCAACACCGACTGCGAACGTCCCAGGAGATAGGAGGAGAACCACCGAAGAACTGTGCCTCCCACTCCCAATCCCCTGAGACGCCGCAGCAAGATACCATGGTCGATGGTATCGAAAGCCGCCGAGAGGTCTAATAGGACTAGGACAGAGGAATATCCCCTGTCCCGAGCCCTCCAGAGATCATTCACCAGAGCGACCAATGCCGTCTCCGTGCTGTACCCGGGCCTGAAACCCGATTGGTAGGGGTCCAGATAATCCGCTTCATCCAGGACCAGAGGGAGCTGATGCGCCACCACACTCTCAACAACCTTCGCAAGAAAGCGAAGGTTGGAGACTGGACGAAAGTTGTTCAATACAGCTGGGTCCAAGGCAGGCTTCTTGAGGAGAGGTCTCACCACCGCCTCCTTCAAGACGGTGGGGAAATAACCCTCACTCAAAGAAGCAGATATAACCGCCTGGAGCCAGCCTCGTGTCCTCTCCCTAGCTGCATAAACCAGCCAGGAAGGGCACGGATCCAACAAACATGTGGAGGAGCTCAGCCTCCCCATAATCCTGTCCACTTCATCAGGGGTCACAGAATCAAACTCTTCCCAGATAACATTGACAAGACCGCCCGTGTCCTGATCGCCTGACTCTGCCCAGCTGGAGTCCAAACCGGTCCGAATCCAAGCAATTTTATCCGACAGATGTTGACTAAATTCCTCGGCACGACCCTGCAAGGGATCCTCCCTCACCTCCTGATTAAGAAGTGAGCGAGTCACCCTAAACAGGGCGGCCGGGCGATTATCTGCGGACGCAATGAGGGTAGAGAAGTAATTACACCTCGCCACCCTCATCGCTGCGAGATAAGACCTAATATAGGTTCTTAACCGCAACCGGTCGGGTTCAGATCGGCTCGACCTCCAACAGCTCTCTAGGCCCCGTTTCCGACGCTTCATCTCCCGGAGCTCCGCGGAGAACCATGGAGCTCGCTGGGATCTGCGCCGGGTCAGGGGCCGCAAGGGTACAACCCGGTCAAGTGCCTCAGTGGCTGCCCTTTCCCAGGTTTCCACTAAGGCATCCGCCGAGCTGTGAGCAATGGAGGCAGGTGGGGACCCCAGCGCTGCTTGGAATCTATCAGGATCCATTAAGCGTCTGGGGCGGTACCATCTAATTGGTTCCGTATCCCCACGGCGGGGGGTGGCAAAACGGAAGACCATCCGCAGGAGATGATGATCGGTCCATGACAGGGGCATAATAAATGGAGAGCCCCCACCAAGATCATCCAACCACCGTCTAGATAAAAAAATCAGGTCAAGAGTGTGGCCTCCCTCATGAGTTGGTTCAGAAATTAATTGCGTCAGGTCCATGGCCGTCATGGAAGCCATGAACTCCCGAGCTAGCTCAGATGAGCCTCCCAGGGATGGTAGATTGAAGTCTCCCAAAACTATAAGTTTTGGAAACTCAACCACCAACCCTGAGAGGATATCGAGCAGCTCGGGCAGGGCTGCCGCTGTACGACTAGGCAAAATGTACGTCAGCAGCAAACCCAACTGCGCCCCAGAACCAAATCTCACAAAGAGAGACTCACACCCGACTATCTGAGAAACGGTGGTCTCCCGCGGACATAAGGTCTCCCTAATAATAACCGCCACTCCCCCACCCCTACCTTGAGCTCTTGGCCAGTGCAGCACCCGGAAGCCTGGTGGGCAGAGGTCAACCAAAGGGACCCCAACCTCTGGGCCCAACCAGGTCTCCGTGATGCAGGCCAGGTCCGCATGCTCACCCTCAACTAAATCCCTAACGAGGGGAGCTTTGTTAACCACGGACCTGGCATTCAGATACACCAGCCGGAGCTCAGGAGGCTGCACATCCTCGCTCCCGGAACCTCGGGGAAGAAGCAGAGGGTCGGAGCGCCTCACCGCTTGCAAGTAGCGGAGATGGCCCTCCCGGTAGCGATACGGCCCCCTGTCTATCCGCCTGCTGCCATTCCCCGTCGTGGGAATTGGTAATCCCACGACCCGCTCGTGAGCTCTGGAGACAGCGACACCCCGTTCTCCCGCCGCGCGGTCAGACCCAAGTCCGGCCTGAACCATGGTTGATTGGCCACCCCCCAAGGCCAGACAACCCTTATCACCCACCCCACTCCCTAACCCTATAAAAAATCTAGATAAAAAAATGATCAGAGGCCTTCTATTAACTTTATATTGACGGCCCCTGCCCCTGCCCAGCCATCTCTCAGGGTCCCAAAACTCGGGCCCGTCATCGAGGTTGAAAGTGTTTAAAGAGGCGGGTCGCACCCAGGAGAGGGGGGCTCCCCTGAGGGCATACAAATCCGTGCTAGTATATTTCCGCATAAGTCTAGCAAGTCCAGGAAAGGCGTCCCATTAGTGGGAGGATCGAAGCATAAAGACAGATATCTTGGTCCCCACCCAACTTCACTGCCACTCAGTTGGGTGCCCCCAGAGACAGGCCACCCCCCGCCCTCTCACGACGGGTTGCAACTCTGTTCCTGGAGGTGGGCCAGATATCCTCTGGGTAGGCAACCCCATAGAGCTCCCACCTCCATGGGGTCGCAGATGGAAAAAGTCAAGCCACTCTCCCACCGTGGCCGATACCCAATTGTGTCCCAAAATCCAAGGGGAGAGGGGGAAGGTAGGCAGACAAGATGATAAGTATGTATGTCCATATGTCCGAGGCAAAAAGAGCAAGCAGGCCAGGATAGTGAAGATGGTCCAAATCGCGAACATCGCTGCAAAAGCAGTCCCAAAGGCGGTGCGGGAACCACGTCATCCTAGTACCATTATGATGATCCGCGGTCATCTTCTCCGCCACTGAATGGACTGAAGACGCCGTCGCCGCCAAGATGACTAACAGTCGCCCTTTCCACCGTCGAAACGGCCCGAGGGCGACATTGCCGCTAAAGAGCAGCCCAAGGCGAGGTAGGGCAACGTGGAAATCCCACCGCTGGCGAGAGGGCCAAAAGCCAAAAAAGCGCGAAGCCAGCCGCCGGCAAACAGGCACACAGTCCAAGAAATTGGCCCAATAAAACAAAATTTGGTTGCTTGTAAAAGATTGTATTATTTTTAAGAAGTTGTCAAACAAGGTGGAAAAGTTTACATTTGGAGTTTAATATGGATATTGACTTGAAACAAATTAAAGTTAAAATTTTGACAGTGAACAGATTACTTTTAATTTACCTTTAAGTTAAACCCCATTTAATAAATAGATCTGATTAAACCTCATACTGTAGGTCTACCTTTACATCTGACCAATACATAATTAATATATATTATTATTAATAATAATAATACCTCCAAATCACAAGACATTGGCTTTACTCTTATTCTTCCCCTCTGCAGTTTGAATATAAAGCATAAAAGATTAAAACGAGATTTTTGTAAACATCCCAGCCTTTGAACTACCAAGGAACTGAAACAGCAAAGTTTCACTGATGGGCAAGCCTCCACACCAGCCACCTTTCTTTCCTCTTGCTTCACTTCTTTTTAACCTCACACCCCACCCTCTGTAAGGGAAGGCAAAAGACTCACTCACCCACTCATGAAAGATGGCCTCCATGTTTATGTGTCTCCCACCACCACCACTGGGTTCCACTCCACATGGTCTGACCCAGCCAATCAAGCCACGCTTTGGCTGTGGTGCTCCGGCACCTCATGGCTCCTCCTAGAGGAGGCAGACAATGCCGGAGGGGACCCTGCTTGCACTGTACCAGCAGTAGGGCATTTTCAAAAACAAATGAGGATGGGAAGGGAAACAATAGGAAAAGAATGCAACTCTGGAAAATCTATCAAAAAAAAGGTGCCGGAACTCTGTTCCGGCGCATTCTATGACAACCTATAGACAACCACTGTGTTATCTAGACCCTGTGGATCGATACCTGAACATATATAAGCTCTGAAACCTAAGATAGCTACAGTAGCTATTAGAACCTCAAGTGGCATGAAATGCTTGTTTGAAACCTTAAATTTCCTTAACAATGACTTACAATCTTCTTATGCCTTTGAATGGACAGTAATTGCCACTATATTTAATATACAATGCAAAGAACCAATTTGGTGTATTAGTAAAGGCACCAGGCTAGAAACCAGGAGACTACAATTTCTCTTCCTGTCTTGGGCATGAAAACTGACTAGGAGACTTTACATCAGTTACACTCTCTCAGCTCAACTGACCTCATAGATTTCTTGTTCTGGGGAGTGAGGAAGGAATATTAAGTATGTGTTCCACCTTGAGTTATTTTTAAAAATAATGAAGGCAAAATAAGAATAATTAAATAAAATAATTAAATAAAAGATAATTAAATAAAATTTAAAAGTATATCTACTTTGAAAGAATTCCATTGGTGGCATTTTGCATCTAGCTCAAATTCCTGGTTTTTACCTAAATGGCTAGAGACACAAATGCCTTAAATAGAATCTTAATCCATGTAAAGCAGTCTTTAAGATATGTTGCTAAGATTATATTTCTTTATTGGAAACATATCTATGAATGAATTTGATGACTTTCAGATCAACTATATGAATATCCAAAGAAGTTCACCTGAAAATTATTCTTTTCTTTCCTTCTCTATGCGCACACATATACACGCACAAAAACCCTAAACGTAAACATATCAATAAGCTATCAATTGTAATTGCTATTAATTTCTGTTATTTTATTAATGCATTCATAAAACAATAGGGATTTATTTCATAGTACAATCTTGAAACTCCAATATTTTCAAATATTCAAAATACATACAGTACATGTGCTCTGAAGCAGTAGCTCAACCACAAAAGATATAAAAGAAGTGTGATTACTATAGAAAAATTGAAAAAAAAACAGACTAGGGTCTCTTGAAAACATTGGAGGTTAAATTGATCCTTGTGTTTATTTTGACTACCCTAAAGAACTGTCTTAAAGGACACAGTGAGCCAGGTATTGCATTATCTGTGATCATTAAGAGAAAAGAAGGGCTATTGTTTGCAAAGGTTGGATATTAACAACATTCTGGTTCATATGTATTATTAAAAACCAGTTGCTTTCAGTTTCAGCAAGTTGTGGGGCAAATTTGGGAATTAAATAGATAATTGAAATCCATGGGCAATTGTAACTGTATGAAAAAATGCATTTTGCTTAATGAAAGAAAAGGAAGGCTAAGATCTTATAACAGCAGGTATCATGCATCAACCTCAGACCCACAATATTTTGTGCAATCATATCTTAATTTTTTATCTAGTTATTCACTAAATTTCAAAGATTACTATCTGTATACTGAAAAGTAGATGTTATGTAGATGTAAACATGTTTGAAGCATGTATCAATGGGACAAATTGGCTGCAATTCAAATCCCATACTATAATATTAATTTATATCTTTATCTGTACTTCATAAGCTTTAGAAGGCTGAATTGCTTCAGGGAATCTTCTCCTGATTTGATGTTGCTATCTTTTGTTCATTTTTTTTTAATATAGAGGTATTTTCTTTTGTATGCTAATTTTTTGATGGTAGATGTTTTAAATTTTATTATTTTGTATATAAGCTATCAAGACTGTTTTTTATTGCTTTGGAGGAGAACTATGTTTAATAAATAAATGAACAACAAAAATGAATCAAATATGTATGGCTAAATAAAAACATGTATCTAATTTAATTAGATCCTAGTAATCATGATTTTATTACCAAGTGTTCCTCATTCATGAAAACAAATTATGGGAAGTCTTCAACTTACAACAGTTCATTTAGTGACTGTTCAAAGTTATAATGGCACTGGAAAAAGTGACATGACCATTTTTCACACTTAAGACAATTGTAGCATCCCCGTGGTCACATGCTTGGCAACTGGTTCATATTTACGACAGTTGTGTTGTCCCAGGGTCATGTGATCTCCTTTTGCAACCTTATGACAAGCAAATCAATGGGCAAGTCAGATTCACTAAACAACTGTGTTCCTGACTTAACAGCTGCCATGATTCACTTAACAAGTATGGCAAGAAAGATCGTAAAATGGGGCAAAATTCACTTTAAAAATGTTTCAACAGAAATTTTGGGCTCAATTGTGGTTGTAAGTCAAGGACTACTTATAGTTTAAAAAGTGCTTTCTGACAAATGTGTGGTCCTACGGACTAGAGCAGGGGTGTCAAACTGCCGGTCCATGGGCCAGATGCATCACACCGAAACTGTGCCCTCCCCATTGCCAGCAACCCCTAACCCCTGGACTAGAGCAATATCTTAATAGAGTGAATATGGGGAAACAAGGCATTGATGCTTATTTCCTTTTACCTTCATGAAGCAGAAGTATCAGGAATAATTGTACTAACTGAAATGGAAGTAGACATTGCATTAAAAGTTTTTCTGCTCCAATATAGTCAGTTTTGTAGGAGCCATTAAATCTCTGCCTAAGCAATTGACCATGAAGGGCATGTGCGAACTCTGAACAATTTGATGACTGTGGTGACATTAAAGTCCAACTTCTTTAATCTGCAACATGACAGAGAAAATAGCATAGCAGTTTTCAGATAATTTAAGAGCTTTCAACACTGAATGTTTGATTCCAGCTCTCTCAGTAAGAGGAGACTGCTCAGTAAACAAATGGATAGCTTCCAAAATAATTCAGGGCATCTCATCTACAAAACAAATGAGATGCTGTCAAAGAACATGGAAAAGCTGCCTTTGTTTGTCCTGGAGTGCTTTTTGAATGACAACTTTCAACAGCTTGTAATCTGTTAATAAACTGCTAATGAATAAATCGCCTTTGAAATTGTTGACTGTCAGCATATGTAATCACTCCCATAAATGAAGATTTTGCGTATTAGCTCTGGCTTGCATTAGTAGTGCACGCAACTGCACATCACAGCAAAGATTCTCTTGCCATTCTTTGGCTGTGCTTTTTCTTTGGCAGAGCGGATTGCCAAAGTTGGTGAAGATGGAAATGTTTTGTGTGCCTGCAGCTTTCCTAAGCATCTTTAAGTATGGTTTGCAAATGAACTTGGAACATCTTTGCTCCCTTAGCTAAATTTAATGTCATTCACTGTGCAGACTGTAGTATAAATAAGATTTTGGGAAAGGACATAGCTCAGGACTGGAGCACCAGCTTTCCAGGTGGAATTCCTGATTAAATGCTCTTTGGTTTGAAAAAGTGCTAGAGTGGATAATACTGGGCTTCATGGATCAATGTTCTCCTTCAGTTAAGAGAATTTTACAGAATTAATTTCTTCCCATGATTTTGCTTATGGGAAAGGAAAACCTTCAGCCTGTGTCAGGAAGTTATAGTTTTTAGAGATGTGATTATGCACCAGGACAAAGAACTGAATTAATTTTCTTTAAGTGACAGTTTAGCTAAAATTAAATCAAAGAAAGTTAATATGAGTAGCAGTTTATTTCCAATTATGTAAAACAATTGCATTTCAGTGAAAACTTTTGGAAGAGCTATAAATCTGTTTTTGAAGCCTTAGGGCTTCAGTCTGTACTCCTCTGCCATGTATGAAAATCTGTAGCTTTCTTTTGGAGATGCAGAATAAAATATGGCTCAGTTTTATGATTTGACCCATCTGGCTCTTAGAAGCTTGAAATGTCAAAGGCTTGTTCAATGCAATAAACTTAATAAGCTTGCCCTTCAGCTTAGAATAGTGATACAAATATTGGTGTGTTTTGTCTCATAAAACAGGCCACTAATTCAGTGGTTAAGACATAGGCAAGTGATAATCAATGGCTTCTACACATTAACCTTCATCAAGTTCTTATGACTCTTCTAAGCTCTTGATGAAAAGTTATGGTTTTACTTTTTTTCAAGCAGTCATAGCAAAACCATACCGTCCATTTGTCTTTGTGCTATTTTTGTAGTATGCATTACTATGCCTATAGAGATAATACTTATCTATATATGCATTCCCCATTGCAGAACTGAAATAAAACTGATTGAATTCTAGATGCAAGTTAATTGTTCTTGTGGGGAAAAAAACAGAGGACGAATACCATGACTTCCAGCCTATGATTCCTTTATTATGACCGCTAATATTTTAGAGACTTTGCTTATTTTGCCTTTCCTCCTCTTATTACTTTGTAAAATATAGATCCTCAATATTTGATTTCAGAATACATTGCAATATAAGTATACTTATATATTCATATGCTTATACACTTATATGTATACAAGTGTACATGCATCTTTTGGATTAAATGTTTATATATGTATATAAGCAATTTAATCCAAGAGAGAATTTTCTAAATTTGTAGGGGTGAAATGGAAATTTACAAGTATACACAACTGGCAAATACCTAATGTGCAAAAAAGAGCAACTAAGAATATGAAGAACGGTTGCAAGAATTGGGTATAGCTAAAAAAAAAGGACTAGGGCTGACATGATAGCAGTATTCCTGTATTTCAGAGGCTGACACAAAGAAGAGAGTGTTGACTTAGTTTGCAAAACACCAGAAGGTAAAACAAGAAACAATGGGTGGAAACTAATCAAGGAGAGAAGCAACCTGGAATTAAAGAGAAACTTCCTAACATTGAGAACAATTAGTCAGTGGAACAGCTTGCCTTCAGAAGTTGTAGGTGCTTTAGCACTGAAGGTTTTTAAGAAAAGACTGGACAGCCACCTGTCTGAAATAGTATGTGGTTTCCTGCTTGAGCAGGGGGTTGGAACAGAAGACCTCCAAGGACGTTTCCAGCTCTTTCAGATTGATTGGTTATAAAGTGTATAATTAAATATAGTCACCAATAATATATACAGGGGGAGAAAATCTGAGGTTAAATTAATTCCTTTTTTACTTTCAATGTTACTCCACTATAAAAGGTAAAGGTTCCCCCGCACATGCGTGCTAGTCGTTTCCGACTCTAGGGGCCGGTGCTCATCTCCATTTCAAAGCCGAAGAGCCAGCGCTGGTCCAAGGACATCTCCGTGGTCATGTGGCTGGCATGACTAGACGCCAAAGGCGCACGGAACGCTGTTACCTTCCCACCGGAGTGGTCCCTATTTTTATACTTGCATTTTTGTGTGCTTTCAAACTGCTAGGTTGGCAGAAGCTGGGACAAGTAACAGGCGCTCACTCTGTTACGCGGCACTCGGGATTCGACCCGCCAAACTGCCAACCTTCTGATCGACAAGCTTAGCGTCCTAACCCACTGAGCCACCGCGTCCCTACTCCACTATAGCTCAGTCCTAATACTTGGAAGATGACGATAAATAAACACAAAACATCAGACTGTGTTTTAACTATTCCTATCCTCCAGTCCTCTTTAGCTTAAAGCTAGATGCAAGTACAGTGTTTGATTGAGATTTATTTTCAGTATGCAACCACAAGGGAAATGAACATTTATTTGAAATGACCTTTTACTTCTAAAGTTTAATCTGTTGCTGTTTGTGGTGCCATGTCTTTCTAACAACTGCTTTGTCCTTTTCACTGCTAAAGAGGCCTCCCAAGAAAGGGGGGAGGGGAAGAAGTCAACTAAAACAAATGCCAATGTCCATTCTTGCAAATACATTCTTTATAATAGTGGGGCTTCCAACATAGTAGATAAACTACCTGCAACTTACAGTGTTTTCTTCCATATTAGGAACATCAATCATTTATAACATATACCAGCTTTAGTTAGAAAATGAACACCAGACATTTTAAAGCTAAACAAAGCTTATCAAAAATTGTAGTTATTTTTGCAAGAATATGTTTATCATCTGCCATTCTCATTAGATAAAAAGCAAACAAAATCAACATGAAACAAAAAGACATAATTAAGCAAAGGGATGTGCAAAAGAATCAATTCTTTTAAAGGGACAGAAAATAGAATGTATGAGGTGTATCAACATTTGGACATTTCTACTGATTCCTTGATCCCATTGAGAATCTATCTTGCCTATCATATATATAGAAATATGAAGAAATACATTCCAGGTCCATACTACATATGATATTCTAGCTGGTTTGTCTAGCTCTTGACTTCACATTTAAATGACATCAACAAACTGGATTACGAAAAGCCACCAGGATAGAGAGAAAAGTGGAAAGCCAGGCTTAAGAGGGACTGAACTGTTCAAGTAAAAGATGATAATATTATTTTGAACTACATTCTTAATACTTGGGACTGGACAATTGGATAATGCAAATGGATTCTTGGCCAAAAGTCTGAGATTGAAGCATTGGAAAGGTAAAAGTACAGGTAAAAAGGTAAATATAGCCCCTTTCACACAAAGAACGCCTCATTGTACTTTCCACATATGAGCAAACCTTTCAAGGAAAAGTATAATGAAGTATGAGATTCATTTTTACAACATATAGTAAGTTATAAAAAAAATCAGTTATATACATGTACTACGTTGCTATTTATACACACACATACATCCACATATTTAATAACTCTCTATTTTTTCTTTTCTTTGACAATGTATGATTTTTTATCTTTGTGTTTTTTATTTTTTTATTTCTCTGTCATTATTTTAAAAGCAATAAAAGAACAAAAAGTATACCAAATAATTAGAGTAAAAAATATTCCAAATAATTATAGAAAAAATAGCAGTTATGTTATTGAAGGTGGAAAGATGTTCTCATAACAAGTTAGAGGAAATAATGAGAACAGCTGACTTATGACACTGTTGTCTCCATCATTCATTGCATCATCAACCGTATTTTTAACCCTTGAATTTAATCATGTCCAATTTTTGAAGACTGCCTATACGAGACCTTGCAATTTTCTTGGGAAGGTTTTCCAGAAGTGGTATGTCATTGCCTGTTCCCACAGCTATGGCAGGACTAGAATTCACAGTCTCCTGGTTTCTAGCATGAGTCTTAACCACTACACCAAACTAACTCTATCAACACCCCATTGCCATCCTATTCAATGTAGAAACAGGCAAGATCACTTTTAAAGGCTGACACATTCTGAGCAGATTTCTTCCATCTCCACCTACTTCCTCATTTCTGCATTTCTGAAAGAGCCCCCAAAGAACAGACAATCATGGTACTGAAACATTTTAAGAAATAGACAGTCTTAACTTTCATCTTCCTTGTTATTGCTTCAAACTAAGTTTCTTTCCAAGGTGACTATACTTTTTCTGACAGCCACACAGCAACAGTGTCTATTCACCAGCACATCTTCTGTTCATTATAACAGGAGAAAAGAGCTGATACATGCTAAACAGCCAAGCCGGCTAGAACTTGTTTGATTTAATTTGATTTAGCAGAAAGGGAAAACGGATCAATAGAAAAATGGCTAAAACTAGCCTTTCTCTTTAAAAAGAATAGAGCAAAAGAGCACATAGCATTGTTCATGTAGAATAAAATTGCAGAACATTTATTCATCAGTGGAATGTCTGCCTACCCCTGGGAAAGACACACAAATGGTTAATGTTTGTTTCAGATTACTGTTGTTCTTAGCAACAAGGTGTTATGATCAATTATGAACATCTACCTAGTCCCTTCATGGATTACTGCCTTGTCGTGGCGAAGAGGCTTGCATAATTCAATGAAGCTATGAGCTATGCTGTGCAAGCTACTTCTGCTTCATTGACTATGCTAAAGCCTTTGATTGTGTGGATCACAACAAACTGTGGCAAGTCCTTAAAGAGATGGGTGTACCAGACCATCTTATTTGTCTCTTGAGAAACCTATATGTGGGCCAAGAAGCAACAGTGAGAACTGGACATGGAACCACTGATTGGTTCAAAATTGGGAAAGGAGTCTGGCAAGGCTGTATACTGTCACCCTGCCTATTTAACTTATATGCAGAGCATATCATGAGAATGTCAGGGCTAGATGAATGAAAAGTTGGAATTAAGATTGCCGGAAGAAATATCAACAACCTAAGATATGCAGATGATACCACTCTAATGGCAGAAAGTGAAGAAGAACTAAAGAGCCTCTTGTTGCGGGTGAAGAAGGAGAGTGCAAAACTTGGGTTGAAACTTAACATTAAGAAAACCAAGATCATGGCATCCGGCCCTCTCAATTCCTGGCAAATAGATGGGGAAGAAATGGAGGTAGTGACAGATTTTATTTTCCTGGGCTCCAAGATCACCGCAGATGGGGACTGTAGCCAAGAAATTAAAAGACGCTTGCTCCTCGGGAGGAAAGCCATGGCAAATCTAGACAGCACACTAAAAGCAGAGACATCACCCTGTCAACAAAAGTGTGTATAGTCAAGGCTATGGTCTTCCCAGTTGCAATGTATGGCAGTGAAAGTTGGACCATAAAAAAAGCTGAGCACCAAAGAATTGAGGCCTTTGAACTATGGTGCTGGAGAACACTCCTGTGAGTCCCTTGGACTACAAGGCGATCAAACTGGTCAGTCCTAGAGGAGATCAACCCTGACTGCTTTTTAGAAGGCCAGATCCTGAAGCTAAAACTCAAATACTTTGGCCACCTAATGAGAAGGAAGGACTCACTGGATAAGAGCCTAATGCTGGGAAAGACTGAGGGCAATAGAAGAATGGGACGACAGAGAATGAGGTGGCTGGATGGAGGCACTGAAGCAGTAGGTGTGAGTTTAAATGGACTCCAGAAGATGGTAGAGGACAGGAAGGCTTGGAGGAACGTTGTCCATAGGGTCACAATTTGTCAGACACAACTTCGTAGCTAACAACAACAGCCTTTCTCTTTAAAAATAATAGAGCAAAAGAGCACATAGCATTGTTCATGTAGAATAAAATTGCAGAACATTTATTCATCAGTGGAATGCCTGCCTACCCCTGGGAAAGAAATACTAACGTTTAATGTTTGTTTCAGATTACTGTTGTTCTTAGACACAAGGTGTTATAATCAATTGTGAACATCTACCTAGTTTCTCTCCTGCCTGGGCCAGTTTATATTACAGATTGTAGCATGTTTGCCCTGCACGTTGTCAAGTATCTGCATTACATTTTTATGGAATAGTATGTATACAGAAGCACAGTAATTTCTTTATTCTGCCAGCATTTATATTTGGTGTTTACCTTGGTAAACAATTAAACATGATCAGTGCTTTCTGAACTTTTCACCAAGTATAAATATTGTTTTGAGAATACCATTCATGGCATTAAAATACATTTCCAGCAAATTTCAATTTTTGAATCCTACTCATAAAACAAACACTATGAGTAGTGCTTTTCAATAATCCATAATGGTTCTGTGGAATATGTATAGCTGTAAACTGTCAAAGAAATGAAATATGAACTAGTTAGTATTCAACATAGTTACTATCTGAGCATATTTTGAAACAAAATTTGCTCCTGCAGAAATACATTTGTGGATAATGTCATAATTTACATAAATAGCAAGTATAGTGTAGGATAAAGATGTGTCATAACATTTGCAGTAGCTTGAATGAAAATAATGGGAAATCAAGTATTTCCTATTGCACTTCTCATTTTTCAACTACAACAGCTAGCCCAAAGTATTCATGAAAAGATCTTCACATATTTTCAAAATATATTCACATTGGGGGGAAAAATGATACCCCCCCCATCCAGAACCAGAAAATAAATCCAAAGAATCAGTTATTTGTGGTAATAAAATCTTTGATATTCTCTGAATATATTCAACCATTAGAGTTTTGCTTATTTGCAGTTTTTTTTCCTCCAGTAATTTAATAAATGTCCTGGAATTGGCAGTGGCTTTCATGATGCTTCTAAGGAAGCTAAATGAAAATTCAGTGATGTCTTGAAGGAGTTGAGTTTAATTTCAAAGGAAACATTACATTTAATTTATTAAAGTGTTTCAGGATCTGTAAAATTAACCCTAGATAATGATAGAAAGGAAAGAGAAAAAACCTAAAGTATGCATAATAATGTAAGTTAAAATACCATTTTGAATCTTATTCCAAAAATTCACCAAAATTTTTCTTTTTTAATGAACATCAATACAAATTAAATAATTACTTCCAGACTTTTATCAGAACTGTAATATGTGTTAGAATAATTAACCCCTTTTCCCTACGCAATTTCTCCATGACTGACTTTAAGAACATTATTGACTTTAATGACTTAAAGAAGAGATTGGACAGCCATTTGTTTGAAATGATTTCCTGCTAGAAGACCTCCAAGACCCCTTCCAAATCTGTTATTCTGTTATTATTCTGTTATTCTGACTGGAAATCCAGTTTGGTATAGTGGTTAAGGCATCAGGCTAGAAAACAGGAGATTTTGAGTTCAAGTCTCACCTTAGCCATGAAAGCTGACTGGGTGACTTTGGGCCAGTTGTTCTCTTTCAGCTCAATCCATCTCACATACTTGTTCTAATGGAGAAAATAGGAGAAGGAAGGTGTGTTAGATATGTTCACTGCCTTGAGCTATTTATAAAAATAATAAAGGCACAATATAAACAAACAAATAAATATTTTTTTCACTGAAAATAATCTGAACATCTATTGCTTGTACTGATATTTAATGTGTTTGGAATATGAAACAAACAAATGAGGTGAGAGTTCTAAACCATGCTGAAAGCCAATTTGGTCTAGTGGTAATGGCATCAGATTAAAAACCTGGAGACCATGAATTCTAATCCTACCTAAGGAATGAAAGCCAGCTGAGTGTCTTTGAGCTAGTCAGTTTCTCTCATCCCAAACTATCTCACAGTGTTGTTATGGGGAAAATAGGAGGAGGAAGTAGCATTAGATATGTTCACCACCTTGAGTTACTTATAAAAATAATAAAGGCAGGATAAAAATAAATAAATGAATACATTTTTAGATAGGTGTCTGCTAGCTTCCAAACCTCAAAAACCTCAGAATATTCAATTTCTTAATACTATGAAAGAACATCTCTCTCTCTCTCTCTCTCTCTCTCTCTCTCTCTCTCTCTCTCTCTCTCTCTCTCTCTTCTCTCCCTTTTCCACCTTCCCATCCCCTCACCCCAGATTAAATCTAATGATTGGTAGGAAAGAAAGTTTCTAATAAAATTACACTTCCAGTTAATATATAGGTGAAAAAAGGTGGAATCATGCAGATGTTGTAAAAAATAAAATAGGAACTTTGAAAGTAAAAAGAAGAGGGGATAATAATTGATAGAGTGTTAATAGAAATCATAAAGCTTGTCTGTCTCAAATAGTACAATGTATTCTTTTTAAGTAAATTAAACTCCATTCCCTTCAACTTCCAGTTACAATCATAAAGGTAAAGGTTCCCCCGTTTCAAAGCCAAAGAGCCAGCACTTGTCCAAGTACGCCTCCATGGTCATGTGGCCAGCATGACTAGATGCCAAAAACACAAGGAACGCTGTTACTTTCCCACCATAGTGGTCCCTATTTTTCTACTTGCATTTTTACATGCTTTTGAACTGCTAGGTTGGCAGAAGCTGGGACAAGTAACAGGCGCTCACTCTGTTACGCGGCACTTGGGATTCGACCCGCCAAACTGCCGACCATCTGATCACCAAGCTCAGCATCCTAACCCACTGAGCCACCGCGTCCCTCTAGTTACAATCATAATGTCAGTCAACTCTGTCCTTCTCAGCGATGCTATAGGTATGAAACTCTATCAACTATGTATCAGAAAATAAACTGTGCTTAGAGTATCTAATAATGTTTTTCCTGAATGACTTGTCCTGACTGGTTAAATTCAAGCAATATTGTTAAAATTAACCAACAAAGAAGTTATTTCAAATATTCCATAGGCTCAATTGTGCTCCTCTTCTGAATTTTTGTTTCTTTTCTTTTGCAAATCAAATAGGTTCTCCTATCATTGCACTTCATATAGGTGTCAATGATTTCTTCTGTATCATCTATTTATTTATCCCCTCTACTACTGATGTTCACTTCCATTTTTCACCATAGTTTCAAACTGGAATGATTTATCAGGTCACAGAGTTGTTTATGTAATTATTTCATTTCTAAAGGATCTGTGGCTTTTTGGCTAATATTTCCAACTTAACTGTCCCTTTATTCTGCTGATGTTCATTCTTATATCATTATCCGTATTTTTCTCAGATTGCTTTTTACAGCTTTGTAGATATAAGCCTATCCATTAAAGTTGCTTTTTACCCTGTCATCCCCAGACAGAACAACAAATTGCATCATAATAGAACATATATGTTCTGTTTTTGAGCTTCCTTGGTTCATCTAATAAGCTATTTTGCAATATTAAACTTAACTGGATTTTGGCATGATCTAGTAGAACTCTTCCTTCTTAGGATGTTAAACATTGCCTCAGATAAATTGATTTCTTCTATACAATTAACTCTCCTTACTTCACAGAATGAATGGTGCAACCAATAGATTGGTTCAAGAGAAGCAACCTAGAAATAAGGAGAAATTTCCTGACAGTAAGAGCAATTAATCAAAGCTACCAGAATGCCCTCTCCATGCAAGGGACATAGCAACTGAGACTGCATCAGATAAAATCCTGATCAGGGTCCAGTCTTGGGTATTCACAGGGTGGCAAGATAAGAGTCCAGGCCTGGAATTCCAGGCTTATTTCATAAGAAGACATGAATTGTCTGCCCATGCCTGTTGTGGTGTAGTAGGGTCATCATACCAGACACACTGAGGGATAGAGTCCTGAAATCCTTACACGAGGGGCACCCTGGTATAGTGCGAATGAAGGCGTTAGCTAGGTGGCCAGGGCTAAATAAGGCAATAGAAGAGCAGGTACATGGGTGTTACAATTGTCAAAGGTCCAGACCTGAAATGCCCCAAGTGCCTGTCCACAAATGGAAGGCCACACACACACACCCTGGTCCAGGGTCCACATAGACTATGCGAGCCCATTCCAGGGACAGCTCTTCCTATTAGTGGTAGATAGCCACTCCAAATGGTTGGAGGTAGTGCCAGTCCCCAATATGACCACGGCCAGAACAATCCAAGTGCTCAGGAGACTTTTTGCCACACATGGCCTGCCTGACGTCTTGGTATCGGATAATGGGGCCCAATTTACCACTGCTGTATTTCAGGCCTTCATGAAAGAGAATTTGATTAGACACGTCACATCCGCGCCTTTCCACCTGTCAACTAATGGACAAGCAGAGTGCATGGTGAGAACGACCAAGGATGCACTCAGGCGCATCATCATCGGTGACTGACATCACAGGTTGGCGTACTTCCTATTATCCCAATACATGACACCATGCACAGTAATGGGGGAGAGCGTGACAGAACTCCATTGGGGCAGATGCCTCATCACCAAATTGGACAGACTTCACCACAACAGAGTGGCTTCGGAGACTGAGCAACCCAAAACCCCTAGGGAGTTACACCCTGGTGACTTGGTCTGGGCCAGGAACTATGGGTCAGGACATTTGTGGATTCCGGGGGTGGTGGTTGACAAAACCGGGCCTTTATCCTATGTAGTAGGGGTGGAGTGGGTCATCAGGTCAAACGGGTTCCTGAATGGTCACAGAGCGACCACCCGGAAGACTACCCATCATCAAGCTCAAATCATCACTACCAACCCCACCGACAAACAATAGAACCTGAGCCCGAGGAGGACCTCACTGACCCAGTACTGTTGCCAGGAAGCCCTGTTCGACTGGGACAACAACATGACCAGGACTGCAGCGACAACCCTGCCACAGGGTCAGACTCTGGGGTGGGTCAACCGGAAATGGTTAACCAGGACTCTAACACTGACTCAGCCGTCCAAGACATGGGGGAAGTTCCCCTAAGACATTCATCCCAGGTTCATTGGCCACCTGTGTACCTGTCAGACTATCTGTGTCAATAGGGACTGTTGTTTGAGGGGATTGTTTTGTCTTTTAAGGGGGAAGGGGTGTTATGTATCCAGGTGAAGAGAACACATACACAATTACATAGCAGTCACCAACAGGAGGCGTTGAACTGTAACTGTTTTGGCGGGAACCCAGTTTCGGCGGGAAACAGAGGCTCAAACCAATTTGCCGGCTGCTCACCTGGCCAGGTTTAAAAAGAGGGCAAGTAACCCCTATTCCCCAGTACAGTCACTTCCACCTAATAAAGATCTGCTATGCTGTACTCATCGTCTCGGCATCCTTCTTGCTCTCCAGAACACACTACACAATAAAAAGTTTGACATTTATTGCTAATTAGGACTGGATTCCATTTTGTCATTCTGGTATAGTGTGAGAAAGGACTAATATTTTGACCAAATTTAGTAATATAAATTTCATAACCTTCACCAGATTCCAAAGATATGAGACATTTCCTTCACTATATTCTTTCCACAAGTTTTCTTTCTTGTTTATCTGACATTTTCCAACTTGAAAAGTTGGATCTCATAAATGTTTATAGGTATGGACATGGACCTATAGGAAATATGTCCATTGCATCTGTTACTATTAACATTTATTGAACAATATCATGTCAGATGTCTTTGTATACATTCATTAACAGATAGAGAATTAAAACTGAAATCATGAGAATACCTTCTTAGAAAACAATATAGCAGTATGTATAAGGAGTATAAACTTATTAACTTAAGGGTTGGAAAAGTGGAAGGGGCACTGACAGTGATAAGCCTGGCCTGAACATTTTTACAAGGTTCATGTAGTAACATCTGACTTATTCTGACCTACTATTATAATTGATCTCTAATCATATTAATACAATTTGACTTGATATGACCTGTTATTGTAAAACAAATTGGTTGTTTGTGTAGCCAGATTCCTCAAAGTGTCAAAATATAATATAATCAAATGTTAGCACATAGTCAAAATCTCTTTTATAGCCCTTTCGATTTGCAATGTAAAAACTACTTTAGACTCAGGATCTGGCAGTGGTATGCACATCTTCCTCTACTTTATATATAAAGTATTTTCCAAAAACAGAGTTTCTTTGTTTACATTTTCTGTCCCATTTCCTCAGCAATTCAAATATCCATCTTCAAACTTTTAAAAAAGACATCTCTGTCTCTCCTACTTAAAGGAAGCAAAAGACCATCCTTCAGGAACCCACCAAGACATCCTAGCTTCCCAAATAGTTATCCTTCATCCAGGATCTATGGGGGAAACACACACACACACACACACTTTATTCATATCAAACCTTCCATGGTTCTTTGACTTCTTAACTCTAACTACTGTTTTTTTTCTTTTCATATTAAATGTTAATCATAATATCAAGAGATTTTTATCCAACCGTGCAGTGATTCATAGGAAATTATTAATTCATATAATACAACCTTGTACAATCAAGTATTTCAGAGAGATAAAGTGTAACGTAATCTTATGGACAGATGGAGTCAAAATAAGAAAACTCAGTTGTCAAAAGGTATTAGGTTTTAAATACAAAAATAGTAACACAATTTCCTACTTCTACATCAGTTTTTAAAGCATTTTTAACTTTCCAAACAGTACTGCAGGTTATCCAGTGAACAAATAATTCAGACGACATTTTGCTCTCTTGTCATAATAAAGTGATTTCTTTAGGCCAACTTTAACAAATGAATTTGTAGATTTGGTCACAGATTCCAAATATTTAAACAAAATCTACCATTTTGCTTTTATCTTTTTGATTAGTAAATGTGTAATTTTGTGTACAGTTAAATAGTCAAAACATGACCCATTGCAGTGCTCCTAGATATATATTTTTAGTTTAATTTGGGGCCAAGAAATCTATTAAAACTTTCACAGAAGCTTATATCTTGCTGATTTAAGGAGACTGTCATTGTCTTGCCTAATCATTTTTATCAGTCAGTTCCTGATGAAGAGCTCTTTCCTGTGATATACCATTGTGACAACAAGAGCAGTTTAGGAAATATTAGTAGCAATTAACTGTGTTGTTTTGTGAGGAATATTTAATAAATTTGTAAGTCTTATTACAAAAGAGAAAACATGAGTGGGATATTTCCCAGATTTTTCTTTTTTAATGCAAATTCTTTGGCTTACACATGTCACTATTTTATTCTGCTATTCACTTGCTGGCTGGTGATAGAACTAATTTGATGAAATCCTCATCTACTGGATCACTTGATGGAACTCCAGTTTTACACAGTTGGCTTGAAGCTGACTTCACTGCTGATCTGTATTGTTTGCATTTTAATAGCTGTTATGAAAATCCAGCAGAGCAGTGCCTCAAGATCAAGTAAGAAGACGATGCTTGATAGGAGAATACTGAGCCTCTGATTACTTTTATTCATTTTTTTCCTCTCAGTTGGCCACATCCAATGATGAGAATGGCTAGCCAGTGGTCATAAGATTTTTTTTCATTTCTATCAGTTACACTTCTGTCATGGAGCAGTGAAACATATAAAATAACTCCCTAATCTTAGCATTCTATTAGGGTGACTGCTAAAGTTGCGTGGAGACTGATTGGGAGGGATGCAGTCCAGAAATATGATCTCTCTACTACTTTCCAGACAATGCTAAATGTATTTGGGAATCTTTCTTTTCTTTAAATAGTGAGAGTAATGAGGAAACATTAATTCTCTTAGAAAAATAAAATATGGCTGCAGCAGTTAAGCATTTTGGAAGTTGATAGAAAAGACTGTTAATTAAGGAATGTCCATAGCAATAGGCAAGTGTTCATTACTTAACAGTTATAAATAGTACTGTTTTCTGGAGTTCCTGACTTGATCTAACCAATTTTTGCTTGATAAATAATAAATAATAACAATATGTTCTATTTTTCTAAAGTTTTAGAAATTTTATTTTCTAAAAAATCAGGCAGATTGTTTTGATCATTTGTACTACTTCTTATTTTATTCCTTCATTCTTTGGTGCCCGATAGGTGAGAAAATTGGTCAGTTCCACCCTTTGGGAACTGTAAAGCTAGTGGCTACTAGAGTGCAAGAGCAAAATCTGCCTATTAGTTGCTTCCACTCAAGTCCCAGTGGCTGCCCCATAGAGTCATTGCCCAGACCGGTCTTGTTGGCTACTTCCAGCTAGCCAGGCTTTCTGGAACTGCTTTTCTTAAGCTCCTTACAGCAACTTCCCAGAGAATCTGTGCCTCATTTGTGGAAAGCAGTGTTGGGATGCATATCTAATCTGAAACATTTTCTCTTTAACCCTCTCACCCAAATCACTCAATTAAGACCAAGATCAGGTAAATCCTGGTATATTATTTCTAAAAGTTCTACCCTTAGAAATATTGACCTCTTAAGAGTAGAATTTTTCCTTTAGTGTATATTCCCTTTAGAGATTGGTATACTTATGGATAGAAGATGTTTGTAAGAACAGGCAATCCATGATTGTCCTGGCTTGCATGGCAGGGTTTGTCTATCCACCCATCTCTCTCACATATTCAAGGGAGTGAATGTTGGTGATGCATAGAGCAAAAAGCTCTAAACAACCTTGTAGCTGAGGCATAGTAAGTGAGTATTCTATGGGATTAATTTTTTGATCCAATTTTCTTTTTTCCCATCTCAAGGGTGGAAGGGAAGAATGTTGAGGACAATGCTGGGTGGATAGATCCTTAGAAACAAAATTCCAAAGCTCAATGGACCATATTCTGAATGTTTGAAGTTTTCAGCTGAACCTTTGACATCTAATTGAATTACAGTTATGTGGGAAGTAAGGTGAAAAGCCTAAGATCCTAGCCAAAGCTGAGAATTCCAAATAGGTGTAAACCAGACATGTCAAACACAAGGCCCGGGGGCCGGATCCGGCCCGCAACATGGTTTCATGCGGCCCGCGAAGCCATCCTGGAAACAGTGAGGGAACGGCCCCCACTGCCTTGGCCCTGGCCCAGAGACCCTCCTCCTGCCAGAGACCCTCAGATCTGTCCCACTCCTGCCCAGGCCCCCATAGGCACCCTTGATGTGAACGATGTAGAGATGGCCACGCCCACCCGGTAGGCCATACGCACTCTAGCCACGCCCACCCAGTAGGCCACGCCTACCCTGGCCATACCCACCCGGCCCCCTGAGGGCAACTGCAATGCTGATGCGGCCCTCAATGAAATTGAGTTTGACACCCCTGGTGTAAACCAACATAAAATAGCCTCAGATCAATCAGAGTCTTCGTGCTTTTTCTTTAGAATGAATATATTTTATATCTAAAATCTCTTCATGAGCTTGATAGTTTCTCAAGACACTTGGCCTATACTGTGCAAAATACCTTTTGTGGGATATTGGGTTATTGTTAAGACTGATTATTAAGCATGTTTGTCATCCAGTCTTATAACTTGATTACCATGTCCTGCCTGTGGCTCTTCCAAGCCTTGCAAAATCATTAGATTTAGGGTTTTATTTTTTTCTTATAAGATTCAGTAAAACAAGTAGCAGAAAAACTGCATCTTGTGTTTATTATCAGTAGAAAAAGCATAATATTTTTATATTCTTATTGTCTAGAAATGGAGCAAGAGAATAAAAGTCAAGTTGTGAGTTATAACATTTTTGTCCATTCTTACTGTATAATACTCTCTCTTGCAATCTATTTGTGATTTGCTTAATCATGGTTTATTGAATAAATCATATTTAGGTCCTTACAAATTATTAAGGCAAATACTATAATTTCATACTATATACAAATGATGATAATGATATTGTCCATTCAGGTTTGTCTTACTCTTGCTAATTTTATTGGCCAGGTCTGTCCACATCTTCTGATCTTGTTGTGGCTGGTGTCAGATTTAATGGTGTCCAGCCATGGTGTTCTTTGATGGCTTGGTCAGATGAGAGAAAATACAGATAAGAAAAATGTTGTTTTTTCCCCTCTTCAGTCATAGAACCAAAGATTGAAGCTGAAGCTAAAATTAAATTTATTTGATGAAGGCAAGGGGATAATCATTTAGAATAGCAGCTTGCCCAAGCCACATTTCCAACCTGTAGTGCTCTTTTATTTGCCACTTGTCTTTGTTCCCTTGCCATTTAACCTTGACTATAGCTGAGAACTGGTTCTCTCCAGAGTTATTTTACCAATTAAATCTAAAACTGGGACACCTAGTGATTTAAAATGTCCAGGTTTACTAGTATACTGATCAAATGGAAAAGTGATTGAAGACTAATTTAGACACAGCATTATATAGAGAGCTTCACAGGTAGTTTAAGCTATTTTTAATTTTTAGCTCTAAATGCATTTTCTCCTATACCTTTCTGATAATGGCATGGTATTAATCACAAAAGGCTTTTGTTATGTGCATTTAGATTCATAATGTCTTTTACATTCTAAACACTCAAGCAATGAATTCTGATGGCTCACGTTAGTACCACACTATGACAAATTGTCATGCTCTATAACACATCTCTGGGAGGATTCAGTAAAATATTAAATACAAAGAAAAATAATACTGTGACTTTTCAAGTTTAGTTTCAAGACCAGAAAGTTGTATTATCATCACTTACAAAGATATTTCAGGCTAATCTTTGTGCAGCACAACATTACTGTGGCCACAGAGACAAAAGAGAATATATGAAATAGTCAACAATTTAGCAAAAGGTTTATAAAACTATCAGCATAAAAATAACCTAGAGTCATAGCCTTCTATTGCATTCTGTAATTCATAATCTTCTCCTACTTTGAAAAGAAGTAGGCAAGCTTGTATTCTTTATTATTATTATTATTATTATTATTATTATTATTATTATTATTATTATTATTATTATTATTATTATTGTAACTTTTATTAATTTTATACTATTTACATTCAAATATTTGTGAAGCAATACGGTGGTTGGGTAATCAAAAGTGAACAATATCAAATAACAGGTTATTTGTACATAGCTCAGGTTACATCAACAAAAATTCCCTCTCCGCTTCCCTTAGTTATAACATAGTGAAATTAATCAAATTAATACGTTTCTAATTGTGACCTAGTCAATTAAAAGAATTTTCAATATATTTTCATTAATACATATCAATATCCTGTTTTTAGGTTTTACCTAAATGCAATGAAGTAATCTAAAGTAGCCTATACTAAATGAGAGAAAGCTTACTTTTGGGTCACCCACATTTCCCTCTTTCAATAAAAAATAATTATCCTGTCTACAAAACTTACATTATTCATTTCAAAACATTCTTATTTTTACCAATATCATCTATTTATTATCTTAACAATTCACCACTTACATCAAAATATCTTATATTATATATTTCCAAATTCTATGATATATATCGATTCTAATAACTTTTTTAAAAAAATTAAATATAAGATGAGTTTCTATCTATATCATTACAACTAATATGTTCTATAAATCCTCTTAACCATACATCAATTGTTAACATACTATCTTTTGATATATCATTCCAAATTCTATAATATAGTTCAAAATTATATTCTAAAAGCTTAATTTTGTTTTCCCTTACAGATCTAAAACCTAAATGTAAAATCATTGATATTTTTAAGAGATTCCCCTTAATCTATTAAAAGGTGTTTTTATACTCTATCTTTAGGAATCCAAAAAAAAAAAGTTCAGTTTTTTAAATCTAACTCTTGCCTTCCTTTTGTGCCAATCAGGCTTCCCTTTTAGTGTCTTTAAATTCTCAAATGTATCTCCCTTTCTTCCTATACCCCTTATTTGAATCCAGGGAGAATATCCAAATGTCAGTTTTGCAAAAAAAAAAGTGTCCCCTTTGTAACCATTGAAGTTTTGCTTTAATAATTCAGTTTTTGATGATTGATGTATAGTTGTCATTAGATCAGTCAAGTCTTTTTCTTCTTCCAATTCCATCTGGATTAGGTAGAAAGTAGTAGCTGGTGTTATGGTTATCATTTGATTACTTGAATTCTCAATATAGTATATTTGAAGGCCTTTAGTGTCTTCACTTTTAATATTGCTTTATTCAGGTGCTATTGCTTTTTGAGTTGTAAGTTTTATAGTTGACATTGAAATTTGGACTTTGAGGTTCTCTGTAGGTTGTATTTGTTGTTCTTTGAAATCTCCTATTTTAATGTTAGTTTCCACTTCTTCTATTTGCTTTTGGATTGTCACTTCCTCATTTAAGGTCAGAATTTTTTTTTATTGAAAAGTTTTAACATACAATTTTTCTTTAAAAATCCCCCCTCCCCCTCCCTTCTTCCTCCCCCCCTACCTCTCCCCCCTCCCCCCCTCCCCCCTCGACTTCCCAGAGCTAAATACAAGGTATATATAAAAAAAACAATCATAAACAACCATATACTAACAACTATAAACTCTAAAATCCATCACTCTCTAGCTTATATAGGATAAAACAAACCTTAGTAATATTAAATATATATAAAGAAACTAAAATAGAAAAAGAAAAAAAGAAAGAAGACTTATTCAAATGCTACATGAAACTTCTTAACCCTATACTTGTTCTGGATAAACTCAATCCATTTTCTCCATTCCATAATATAGCGTTCTTGCGAGTGATCTTTCAAATAGGCCGAAATCTTCGCCATCTCTGCCAGGTCGGAAACCTTTAAAGTCCACTCTTCTATGGTCGGCAGTTCCTCTTTCTTCCAATACTGACCTATCAAAAGTCTTGCTGCCGTAATTAAATTCATTTAAGGTCAGAATTTGATTTGGTGGCTTTAAGTTGTCAGATTTGTCTTGCAGTTTGGCTTTAATTTTCTCTGTCATTGCCAAAATTGTGTCCAGTATCAGTTTATAATCAAGTGGTGGGATATATTCATCCATTTTGTTGTTGTTTGCAGCTAAATCTTCCATGGAGGCTATTTTAATAAGAGTCAAAGATTATCCACCTCCAAAAGAGTTGTTTTCAGTGCCAGGTGTTCCCACACTTATCTTTAAAAGTGATGTCAAGGACAGCTCTGTTATTCAGTCAGTTCTCACAACAGGAAAAAGTTTTACTTGTTGTACCAGGTTTCACCACAAGATGTCATCAATAGCATGTAGAATGCAATGTAAAAATTTTGTTTGTTTTTTCTCAAATTAATATAAAACTTTTGTAGCATTAGTCCAATTTTTTTTCCTTAATTCGCAGCTTAGAGAGAAAATAGGGTAGTAGATCCCCACCAAAAAATAGGAGCTTTTTAGTAAATACAGATAAAATTGCTTAATTTCTTTGCTGAATTATTTGATTTTATTTAAGGCTTTAAGGTTTTAATATTTGTTCCCGAAGTAAATATTTGCCGTTTTTTCAAAGAATGGGGAAGGAAATTTTCAGGAAAGTCCCACAAGAAAATAGTTAAGGGAATAAGAAAGGTAAAGCTCACCCAGGTCCTCCAGATTGCTTCTTAGTACTAGGTAGTGCTTTTGGCTTTCGTCAGGGAGTGGCTTAATGATCGGCCATCTTTATGGCCGGTCTCTTCTTCTTTGGGCCAAAGGAGCTGTCCCGGATTCAAGCGGAGGGCTGCTGCCCTTCCGTGATCACAGCGAAGGCCTCCTCATGGTAGTTGCCCCTCCAGGGCGATTTTCAACCCTTTTCAGGGTCCTCCAAAAAAAAAAAAATGGATGGCAGGGAGCAGACCCTTCCTGAACGTCCAAAGGCGCTGCACACGCAAACCAGAAGCCTAAGCTTGTATTCTGTGGACATCAAATTTTAAAATTTTTAATTCTTATCCTAGAATTAAAGGGGAAAAAATAAAATTAAAAGATAGTGGGTTTTTTGAGTAAAGAAAACTCAAGAATTTGTTGGTTTGTCTTGCACATTTTTAACTTATGTATTTCTCCTCTAGAATTTTTCTAATGTACTTTCATTGGCATAGCATTGCTAAGTAGTGACACTCTAATATTCATGATCCAGTTATTTCTCTTGGCTTTTTCAAGCCCTCTGACAAGAGTCTATCAAATGGGATCCGTTACATTCTTCCATCTGTTCTGGGGATTTTTCTAAGCCACATAGATCTCTTTATAAAAAGAGTGAAACACTGAACTTGTAAGGTTTTGGCATCAATTAGCAGGAAATTGGCTCACCAGAATGCAAGAACGCTTCCAGCAAAGCCAAGATACCCAGCAGAATTAACAGGAAAACAATATGCAAATCCTAAATTAAAGGCAAACAGAAAGGTCAATGATTATTTTGAATCTCCGTGCTAATTGCCCCTTTCTCATTTGAATATCTGATCAAAGAGTTTTCATATTTCTTTTTTTAAAGAGAATATGTATCTTTTAGTCTACAGTGATTAAATAAGTGATAAACAGGAAGAGAACACATTATTTTTGACAGTGCTTCTGTTCTTTTTGAATTCACTGGGGTGATGTTTTTTTGTCTCGTTTTGTCAGTTGAAGTAGATAGGTCTAGAACAGGTTTCATAATGACTGCTGGAACTCTGTTGTTACAGGGCTTAATAATAGAATCCTGAAATCATAACAAAGGGTCTGTCTCCCTTCTATTATACTAAAGAGCATTAA
The DNA here is from genome assembly GCF_947247035.1 of Vipera ursinii. NCBI lineage: Eukaryota > Metazoa > Chordata > Lepidosauria > Squamata > Viperidae > Vipera > Vipera ursinii. The sequence goes on from NC_139521.1 coordinate 35,263,979, forward strand.
GATGGGACAAACATGAATTTCCTTCTGGTCTTCGCTTGGGAGTAAAAGCCAGTTAGGTTACTATGGCTTTCTGGGTAACCTTCTCCCAGTCACAGGCTAGGAAGTTGAAAAACATCCCAAAGATGATACTGATAAACCACTTCTGAAAAATGTTGCCAATAAAACTGCACGAACCTGTCCATGTCCTCACCAGAAATCAAAATTGACTTGAGGAGTTATAATAGCTATAGTCTCACATAAGCATGAAGAAAACCCAGACATTGCATGCCCTCAAGCAAAGGCCACACAGATATTTATCTGAAATGTTTCCATTTGTATTCCTGCCCTGAGCATAGGATCAGAGCTTGATGGCTTTCTTTCATTTTATTTGCCTTGTGAGTTGAGCAAATATATTGTTTCATACAAATAAAGAGCTAGAGACATCTAGCACAATATTTTACTTGGCTAGAATCCAATATAGCATTTCTGACTACTGATATGCAGGTAACATTGTTTTTAAGACCTGTAGTGAAGGACAGTCATCAAATCTTGGGGTAGCTGACACTGACTGACACTTCATATATTCGGGAGCCTCCTCTCATCTAGCTTGAACCTAGAATAACATTTCTAATAGCAGACTTTTCCCTAATGGATTCCTAATAGCTCCTAGCTTACAATAACAAGTGGTATTAGAATATCCACATTGTCCCCCTCTCTCTTTTTGTTTATGCTCTTCTTCCCTGGAAATAACTGTAGCAACATTTGCCTTAAGAATCTGTTCACCATTCTAAGTTCCATTCATGGCACTAGAGAAGGAGGGGAACAACAAAATACTCATAAATCCACAGAGATGGTAGAGAATATTTGGGGAAGTTCTGTAAATGTTCTTCAAAAAAAAGGGAGTCAAAAAGAATAATTTTAGAAATGTTCTAAGAAGTCTTCTGAGGAAATTTCACTCATTCACCTGTTAGAATACATGGGATTTCTGAGATAAGAACTCGTCAATCTAGTGTTCCTTTTGATTTTTATAAGGAATAAAGGCAACTACTGTATATTAAAATTGCCACTTCCGTGAATGGCTAGACTATTTGTTCTAAAAATTTGTTTAAAAATATAATAGGAATAAAAATAATTTCAGAGACTTTTATCTTCAATAAGTGAGATGAAAAGAAAATAACTTGTGCAATATTGGAGGATAAGAAACTTGACATCAGTAACTAAGAGGCAAAGGGGGCAGGCTTTATCAGAAAATTGTTTTCCATTTAAACATTTTTCCCCTTTTGTAGAGCTTCAAAGAGATAATCAATGCACTCCATTTCAAGGATAGCTAGGTACAGAAATATATGTTTATATATTTTTCTCTGCAAGTTCAGAAGGTTAATTACTCAAGTAAAAATATAAATTGTTGAAAGAATATCGAACTGTACAAGTAAGCATATATTCTCTTGCCTCTGCAATTTATTTTTCATTTTTCCTGATTGCTGAGAAAGGTTAGGATTCTTTCTTCAATTTTCCTCACTTGTGCTTTGTGAAATCTCCAACTTGGCCAATTGTATAGGAGTTTGATTGGGATGCAGTAAAGAGAGTTCATGAATTTTGAACAATTTTCTACTGTTTGCTTAAGGTTAAGGATAGCAGTGTTCCAATATCTCAGGGGCTGCCACAAAGAAGAGGGAGGCAAGCTATTTTCCAAAGTGCCTGAAGGCAGGACAAGAAGCAAAGGATGGAAACTAACCAAAGAGAGAAGCAACCTAGAACTAAGGAGAAACTTCCTGACAGTTAGAACAATTAACCAATGGAGCAACCTGTCTCCAGAAGCTGTGAACACTGGAAGTTTTTAAGAAGAGACTGGACAGCCATTTGTCCGAAATGGTATAGGGTTTCCTGCCTGAGCAGGGTCCCTTCAAACATCATTATTATTATTATTATTATTATTATTATTATTATTATTATTATTATTATTATTATTATTATTATTATCCAATTATAAATATTTTCTCTCTGCAGAGTTTTATTATCATATAAATTAATGTGTTTATACTGTGCATCAAAATACATATATTGTGGATACAAAAATAAACTGACCTTCAGACCCAATCATATGACTGATATTCTTTACAATCAGATGAAAACATTTTAGTTACATTCTTCAAGTTCAGTGAATGAAAAAAAATCAGTTATGGTTAAAGATATGTTGGGCTTTTACTCCTTTATGAAAATCTAGAAGAAAATAAGCTAAATGCATCTCTGAAGGGAGTGAGTTGCAGAGCAGGGGGCCACAGAAAATATTATAATCCTGATATGTATTTTGGCTGATAGTCAGAACATTTTCAGGTGGCTTCCATACTGCTACAAATCCTGGCATAAGAGTTCTCAGCAGCAACCCAGTATATGTCTAAATAACAATTGATATTCTAAACCAGGAATCTTTGGATTCTAGCAACATGTAAATGACAGAAATATATAATTGAATAAGAATTATTACTATGTGGTAGAAAACAAATTTGGAAATAGACTCTGAAAAAGTATGCATTTTAAATAAAATTGCTCATGAAACTAGGACTGAAACAGCCCTAATGTATACATACAAACTGAAGAGATTCATTCATAAGCCTTTCAATCAACCATTTATCACAACAATCATAATTCAGCAAATCTGAATAATAGCTAACATAAACATTTGGATTTGTCTCTAATCCTTTGTATAAGATATTTTTGTTGATTAATTAACACATGATAATCTCCACATCTTTGGGGATTAAGTTCCCTTCAGTTAAAGTGCTGAAGATAATTATGATAATAAAGATGATGGGTTACAACCTGCCTGAATCAAGTCCATATCATTTTCATTAGTGGAAGAGGTTAGGTCAATGAGTTCATATATATTCCCTTTTTTGGTTTGGTAATGTTAAAATAATGTTAAAATTATACACAAGCATACTGCCATATTCTTCATCTTACAATGAACTCCTGACCATTTCTTGATTGAAGTTATACATCTAAAGTGATAATGATATGATCAATGAAAAAATAAACAAAAGCTTGTATATTTTTCTTTGCATGCTCCAGCTATATAGAGAATCTTCTTCAAGGTATAAAGGAAAATAAAGAATTTTTAAAAAGGTAAGGACTGGTTCTATTTTTTTTGAAAGGAATTTGATTTGATGTCCCCTCCCCATTAATAAATATATTTGAACTGGAGTAAATGCTTGTCACATCATTTAATAAAAACATAATAGTAAAATTAAACTCTCTATTTTCGGCTGTTTTGAAAAGCACCTTTAGATCCTAAATAGGTAAGAAATTGGGAGGGGTTGATAAATGAATGGAAGAGGAAACAAATAAATCTAACAATGTAGCTCAGTTGAAATGTGGGAATAAGCATTTTGGATCCTCTAAAGACACTCACACTATAAGTGAGGTTGGAAAATGCCTATTAAAGTTTCCAAGATTTCAGCTAACCTGTATTAATAATAAAGAACCTTACTGAACTCTTTGGAGTTTTTGCTCCATTGATCCTGTCCAGCTCTGTCAGGGCTGGCATTATGTCTGTGTGTGGCAGAGGATATAGAAATGTGTTGTTAAGTCTTTGATTTTCATTGAGCTTCTGACTCAGAATGTGTTTGTCAACCTCTTGACAGTGTTGTCTTCTTTTAATCTTTTAATCCAATGTGCCTGGGATTCCTGAGGAATGTTCTCTGCATGCATTTATAAATTATTTAACCTACACTATGTCTGAAATCTTTGATAACTTCCTGAAAGGACACTGTTCTGTATCACCACCCATCAAATATATCAATGGTTATACTAACTTCAGTTAGAATGTTTATTTATTATTATTATTATTATTATTATTATTATTATTATTATTATTATTATTATTATTATTATTATTATCAACCTCTTTATTCTGATTGAATTATATTTCATAGGAATTATACTGGAGTCTAGATCAGTGGTAGGAACAGCCCTGCAGCTAATTCTTTCTTCTACTTTACATGTTCAAAACCTGAAAATGAACTATTCGTATAAATCAACTGATGGAGCTGATGAATATCAACATCGAGGCAACATCTGCATTCAATTTCATGTCAGTATATTTTCTTTCAGTCCCATACATTGTGTATTTACTCCATTTTGCCATTGTAAAATGTGAGCAGGAGATTCATAGATTCCAACACAGTGAACAGACATACACAGTAGAAGCTGAAATGATTTATTGAATAAAATAAAGAAAATAATTAGAACTTCTACTGTATATAGAGAAATATTCAATAGGAAAATGCCCATATTCCATATCCTGACCACTGTGAAACTTAAAAATCCCTATATGTCTATGTGCTTTGTTTTTCATAATTCTAATTAAGCAACTATTGTTTATACCTCTTGCATATTATCTATTAAAATTGCTGCTAGATAGTATCAACTTATACATCAGAAGTGTTTGACTTTTCTGCCAGAGGTGGCTGATTTCAATGCTGACAAAACATTTCTAAAAAGAAAGCTAACACTCTTGTGTGAGGCTGCATCAAGAGATGAGAAAAGAAATAAGAGAAAAATCTGGAAGGAAAAGAAATACAGAACAAAATCCACCTAATACAGGAAACCCTGACAGAAAACATGGAATACCATCTATTTCACTTTGCCATTAAACAATATAGTCCTTGTTTAGCATCACAAATGGGACTGGCAACTCACTCATCAAACAAATGACTCATCATCTTACTTCTGTTTTCATTAACTTTACAGACCTGTAAAGACTGTGAATGCGAGGATTGGTTGCAAAGAATTTTTTTTTCGTTTTTGCTGAAAACAATATTTTTATCACAATGTCCAGAGTCCCCTCATTTTTCAATTTTTCATTTGCCCAAAACAGAAATAAAAAAGAGATATCTGAGATTTTAGCTTTGTACTCACGTGACCAAGGTGAGATATGTTGTAAATAAAAGCAGTGAATAAGTACTGTACAGTGAACAAGTACCTTTAACTCACACTAGCTATATTTGCAGAAAACACTGAAACCTAAACATATTCCCACAGAGAGGGCCTCCTCAGGGTGCCACCGATCAGAGAATGTCGATTGGTGGTCCCCAGGGGGAGATCCTTCTCTGTGGGCGCTCCGGAGCTGTGGAATCAGCTACCGGTAGAGCTCCGGATGGCGCCCGATCTTCGCTCCTTTCGTCGCGATCTCAAGACGTTTCTGTTTGTTCAAGCCGGCCTAGCCTGATGGGGATTGGTGGGGTTTTTATTCTTGTGTTTTAATTTTAACTTGGTGTTTTAGAATTTGATTCCAACTGTTTTAATATGGGCAATTATTTAATCTTGTTTTAACGTTTGTATTTAGTATTTTATTCTGCCCTGTGAACCGCCCTGAGTCCTCAGGGAGAAGGGCGGTATATAAATATTATTAAATTAAATTAAATTAAATATTCCAGGAAATTCTGGCTTATCAATAGCAAGGAAAATTGATAGTTTTCAGTTAGCTCTTCCTGAAAACAGGAAGGCTGATTTTGGCTATTTAAGCTAAAGAGAACTCATCAGCAATGTGCATCAGCTCATGACTTCTTCCTAATATATCAGGAATCTCAATTATTCTTGGTTACTAAATTTTAGCACTTCTGGCTAGATAAAAGTTGGTCACAACAGAGAATCTCTATGATTTCATTTGGTTTTTCTTATCTTTTCCTTGATAACCCCTTTGAAGAGTTACTAAAAATTCCAAACTTGTACAATGTTCACTTTAAAAATGTTTTATAGATATTTGTAATAATTATTCTTTGTTAAATGAACCCTTGAAACCTCAATGTCCTATCTGTACTGAGTCTGAAGAACTGATGATTTTCATTGCTGTCATAACTGTGAAAGTTTGCTAAAGAGGCAGTTGCTAAATGAGGACTACTTGTACATACCCTTTCTCTTTCTAGATGGAAACACAAACCATCCTGAGGTGTTCTTAATTGTAAATGAGCAATAGGAAATGTTCTGTCTTCATTCCTTCCATGCAAAATTTCTCCATAGTGATAAAAAGTCAGTAGGGAGGATACAAAATAATAAATTCAACATAATGTCAATTTTGCACAGAATCAGGGATTTGGATTATGAGAGAGTTTTGATATCATAGTAGGGTGAACCTACATTAAAATGGATGCAGCCAACATGAAGAAGTTGCATATGGATAAAGCATCAGTTACCGACCTGGGCCATCAGCAGAAAGCAATATATTATAAAAGAATTAAGGTGAGAGTGGTTTGAACACAATTTTCTTGCCCTGAAAGCAAGCAGTTTGGATGTAACAAATAGGTTTCCATGCCACTTACTTTTTTATTTAGAATTAGGTTCACCTTCAGTTGAGTAGGAGCAACTGTCATACCAAGGAGACAATCTAATGCTATATACACAGAGAGCAATTTGTTTCCAAACATTGAAACAGTTCTTTAGAAACTGAGCCTTCTGGATTACAAACTCAAATCTCAAATGCCATTTGAAACAGTGCCTGAACAAGTAAAGAAATTCAATGACCTTTGCACATATACTTCCTTGCAGCTCCTTGGAGCACATACTGTTAGCTATTAAGTTTTCATCCACATTAATCTTTGGGCAAAGATGATCCTGGAGTTTTAGTGCTAAATAAACAGTCTGCAGTTAAAATATTAGATAATTATAGAATTGGTGCAATTATATGACTCAGTATGAAAGTTCATATTTGGTTTTCTGATCAGCATTTACAAACAGTTTTTAATTAATCTCAATGATAGCTTTGCTTTAACATCAGTGCAAGAATGTTCCTTCTCCACTATCTTTTAGTAGATCATAATTAATTGATGTTGATGCTGTCAATGGTATCATAAAAGGGAGAAGCTGAAAATTAAGGTATGTTTTTGTAGCAAAATTAAGTGATACATAAACAATTGCCTTTCACTTGCACATTTGGGGTTATTCACTGTTGAAAGAGGGACGCGGTGGCTCAGTGGGTTAGGACGCTGAGCTTGTTGATCAGAAGGTCGGCAGTTTGGCGGGTCGAATCCTGAGTGCCGCGTAGCAGAGTGAGCGCCTGTTACTCGTCCCAGCTTCTGCCAACCTAGCAGTTCGAAAGCAAGTAAAAAATGCAAGTATAAAAATAGGGACCACTCCGGTGGGAAGGTAACAGCGCTCCGTGCGCCTTTGGCACCTAGTCATGCCGGCCACATGACCATGGAGATGTCCTCGGACAAGCGCTGGCTCTTTGGCTTTGAAACGGAGATGAGCACCGGCCCCTAGAGTTGAAAACGACTAGCACACATGTGCAGGGGAACCTTTACCTTTACTGTTGAAAGATTGCAAAATGCACCAAGTTGATGCATTGCTGTTATTGCTCAAGTATTTTTAATCTGCTGTGTTTTACTGTTTGATACACAAATGTCTATGTATTGTGTTATATTTGTTCCACTCACTTCCATTTGCCCAAAGTCTAGAACCATACGTGTGAGTGTACCCAAGAAACCATGCCACCTTTCTCAGCAGGTTCATTGGGTTCAAAAGACATAATCACAGTCTGATTGCTTCAGTTATGTATGTATATAAATTGCTCATTGCAGAATTTGAAAATTCCAAGGATTGTAAAAGACTTATAACTAGAAAAACAGTGCCCACAGGGGAAAAAAAACAAGTTGGGTGACTGAAAAAAAGGTGGATATTCATATAAACACATTTATTGTCTGAAAAAATAAACAATATAAATGCATACATGTATTCACACAAACATTTTCTTTCAGATTGATAACAAGACTGAAGATAATCTGCAGTCCTAAGGAGAAGTTTAGATGACAGTAAAATTGACTGACTTATCTATTGTTAAAGTAAATGCAAAAATTTGGGTACAGCTTGCAAAAGAAGATCTATCTGCTTCAAATAATATTTCATTCGATACTCAGGTTGTCCGAATTGATAAATCTGTACTGAAGAGGATTAAATGTTCATTCATAATGCTATAACTTAACAGTAAAATTAATAGGAGTTTGCTAAGGGTTTGGATTTGAGTGCTTTCTCTCTGAAGTATTTTTTTTTTAAACTTTTTAACTTTGGAGTGTTATTTTCACAATGCTTGTGTATTGCACATTGAAAAAATATGTTTGAAAGACAGGAAAAAAGATGTGGTCTTAAGTATAAACGTGTTAAACAAGTACTAACAGTTATTGCCGTTGATCACATGATATGAAATATAGCTCTCTCTTTAACCTCTATAAATGTTTTCCTAAAATTTGCATCCAATGAAATTGTACAAAATTTGCATCCAATGAAATTGTCCGAAATTGAGACTTCAATGTCCTTTTTTGTAAGAATGGTGAAGTTTGTGTTGTCTCAGGTTGTTTCATTTTAATTTCTTCTACATCCCTTACTTATCACCATCAAAATTATCTCATGTTTTTCTGCTCCATTTCTTAAGTGAGCGTTTCCAAGTCATATAACTTCAAGTGCTCCTGTTGATTTGGGACAGCAGCACACTTCATTTTGCTGCAAGCTAACTCCAACAGTTCCTTTTTTAATCACCCAGGTACAAATAGCTAGGAATGGGAGCCTGGGGTGTGTGGTGAGGGTTTCAAATTCTTGTACTTCATGTGACTCAAGAAAAAGTGAAAAAAATCATGGATGGATTTTTTTTTAAGCACAATAAAAATAGGGAGCATAAAAATAATATTTTTTAATGTTTCTACTGGGTTTTGAACTGGCAACTTTATATTTACAAGCAAAGATTATAGCAATTATGTTTTTTTATCTGAGGTAAAGGCAGCGGTATGAGGCATTAAAAAGAAATAAGCTGCTAAGAAAGAATTTTCCCTTTGTTTTTACAAAAGGGCTTGTTGTACTGCATGTATATACATTTTGCTTTAACTTTGTATGTATAAATTAGTGTAATTATATATAGGACATGATAGCTTGCAATTTAATCAAATTTCATTACATTTGATTTCTAACTTCTGGCCCTCATGTGGGCCAAAGAGGGACAGCCAAAGGACCTGATGTGATCTGGGGGCTATAAAATGTCCAGGTTGGGATAGCGGTTAAGGCATCAGGCTAGAAATAGAAAATTCTAGTCCCTCCTTAGGCATAAAGTCAGCTGGGTAACCAGTCACTCTTTCTCAGGCCTAAGAATCAGGCAATGGCAAACCAATTCTGGAAAACCTTGTCAAGAAAAACGCTGTGACATGTCAGGAAATCTCTCAGAATCAGACACGATTGAACAGAAGAAAACAAATATTGGAAATAAGATAGCTTAATTGCTGTATGTTGTAAGTAGGTCACTTTAATTCTTAGAAATAAAGCTCTCTTCATTTACTTCACAGCAGGGAACAATGCTTTAAAATATGCCACCAATGAGTACAATTGCTATCAGTTTCCAACACAGCTAAGATGCATGAACATTTGACTGATGTCTCGTATAGTGGGAAGTAGATTTCAACACAATAGAAAACCTGTTCGGTCAGAAATGTAATCATTATTCCATTCCTCTGGGATTCATCCAGTGAAACAAAATTGCCATCGTATAAGTACCATTGAAAGAAGTCCACATCAAGAAACTCATTGTAAGATGCCTGGGTAAGATTCAGGCATTTTTAGTGTCACTAAACATCCTTTCCAAATTGACTGCACAAAGTATTTTATCATTAGTTGTTTACTTTGCTTCCCATTTGTATTTAAAGCTTATGTTTGCCTAATACTTATAAGTCCTGGTATTCTTTGGGGAAAATATCAGTGTCTTCTCTTTAGGCCAAAGAACGTTGGTTTTTTTCCCTTTCATGTGTTCAGTGAGAAAATGATAGCTTTACCCTGAACGTCTCTGCTTTGTTTTTTCTTCCCTTTATTTTTTTTATTTTTATTGGGCATTTTTTTTCTTACTTTGTTTTGAATTGAAAATTGATAGATTGACTACAACCAAGAAATATTTAAGATCTTAATATATACATAAGTAGTCTTCAATCTATGATCACAGATGGCACCATAATGTCCATTGCTCAGCAAGGCAGTTGTTAAGTGAATCATGAAATCTTATTATCTTTTTTGCCACAAACTGTTAGGCAAATTATTGTAGTTAGCATTTTGATCATTAAGCGAATCCAATTTCCCACACTGATTTGTCAGAAACCAGTGGGGAGGTTGCAAATGGTGGTCATATGAGTCTGGGATGTTGCAACCATGTACATACATGCCAGTTGCCAAGTGTCCACATTTTGATGGGGATGCTGTCATAAATGCAATATTTGGCTGTAACAGGAAGCAGTTTGTTTGCTGAATGGTTGGAGAGCAGGATAATAATGAGTGTCTGCAGGCAACAGTGAAGCATGGTAGAGGTTCCTTGCAAGTTTGGAGCTTTATTTCTGCAAATGGAGTTGGAGATTTGGTCAGGATCAATGGTGTCCTCAGTGCTGATACTTATCAGATACTTATACACAGATACTTATCCATCATGCCATTCCATTTGATTGCCCCCAAATTTATTCTGTAGCAGGACAATGGCCTCAGACATAAGACCAATATCATTAAGACATTTATCTTCAGCATAAAGAAGAACAAGAAATCCTGGAAGTGATAGTTCCTGGCCCCCAGAGAGCCCTGATCTCAACGTCATCGAGTCAGTTTGGGATTACATGAAGAGACAGAACAATCTGAGGCAGCATCCATCCCCAGAGGATCTGGGATGAGTTCTCCAAGATGTTTGGAACAACCTTGAAGGAATCTTGCACAGTTCCCTCAGAAACTGTGTGAAAGTGTACCTAGAAGAAATGATGCTGTTTTGAAGGCAAAGAGTGGTCACACCAAATATTGATTTGATTTAGATTCCTCTTTTGTTCATTTAATTTTCATTTTGTTAATTGATAAAAATAAACTATTAACTCTTCTATTTCTGAAAGCATTTTTAATTTACAGCATTTTTGCCTAAAACCTTTGCATAGTATTGTATTTCAGAATACACATTTTGAGCAAATGTTTAAATAGGATTTGTAAAGCTTGTTTGCACAGAGAATAGCATATGTAGACTAAAAAATGGAAATCAGAAAAGTTTCTTTAGTTCCAGGTACAACTATCTTACAATTTAATAAACCACAAATAGAGCAACACATATTCTTTCCATATATTTTAGCCAAAAGCAATCTACACTGTGGGTTATAAACAAATTAGGCTACTATACCTGAATTTTAAATGAATTATGTACCAAACTGAGCAACAGTAATGTAATGTTCTTAAAATTAATCATATCCATTGTTGTGGGTAGAGGTCAAAAGAGCAGAAATTTAAGTGATAAGGATTCTGCTGATTTGGATAAGAAATGGTAGTTTGATTGCCCTTGTTTTAACAATCTTGGTTTATTATTTAATTAGTTTGAATATTTTAGTGGCTTCAGGAAGTAGGGTGTTTGTTTTGGGGTTTACCATGACTGTTTTTATTTTTACCATATGTTTTCTAGTTTTGCTTACCACTGGGAGTCTCAAAAGAATTGGCAGCACATAAATTCAACAAGCAAACAACATTTGTTGCTTACCACTGACACAGGAATGCTGTCAAGCAAATTGTTGGCTTGAATTCAGCAGGAGTTTTGTGTTTATAGCATGGATTTCAGTCCATGTATGTTTGCTTATATAAACTTTATGGATGTCAGCTTTGGAGAAACAACAATATTTCCTTCCATAATATCGCCTGTATTTCTTGTATTATGCCTTATTATTCAAAGGAACAATGACCACTCCACCATTTCTCAGGCAAGACTTTAATTAAGTTTTTTTTCCATTTGACAGCAGAAATTGTCAGGGTCCTGTGATTCACAGAAGCTGATTAGTTAGCATGCATATATGAGCCAATGTTGCACATCATTTGTAAATGGCGTATCTGAAGCATCACTACTTGTTGTGCTTTGAAGAGAATTATGTGCCTCATCAAAACAGTTACAAAAGGATATTGTTAGATGGATGCAATTAAATATAATGAAAGTTATTTTAGTGCTTTAGTGCTTAGAAAGCTAGTTTTATTGTTAAATTAAAGCATTTTTTCCTCTTTTTTTTCCTCTTCAACTCAAGGTGAAGTTCTAGGAAATCCCTTCTGCTGTTTTGTTTTTGAAATGACAACTCTATGGTGTAGAAAGAGACAAGAAAGAATAACTGCCTTAGAATAAGCAAGCTCCATGATTGAGTTGGAACTTGTTTGTTTGTTTATTTATTTATTTATTTATTTATTTATTTATTTATTTATTTATTTGATATTTTTGGTTGTTGTTAGCTGCGAAGTCGTGTCCGACTCATCGCGACCCTATGGACAACATTCCTCCAGGCCTTCCTGTCTTCCACCATCTTCTGGAGTCCATTTAAGCTCACGCCTACTGCTTCAGTGACTCCATTATTTGATTTTATCCTGGCTTTATTATTTCATAAGTAACTCAAAGCAGTGAAATACACAATGCTCCTTCCCCTTCTTATTTTCCTCACAGCAACAACACTGTGAGATGGTTTGGGCTGACAACATCTTAACCACCACACCAAACCGGCTCTCTTCAATCTGAAATTGAATCTGAATCTCCAACAATTGCACAGGAATCTTGTTTTTGATCTTATTTCTTATAGGAATCTTGGTGTTTTTTTCCTTGTACCATATTTTGTTGCTCAGATTTCCCCCCCTGTTTTTATTTCTTCCACTGAATTATGAATTTTTTTTAATAAAATTAATGTAGAAGGGAGAATGCCTGTTAAAAAGCATTAACAAAAATCAATAAATGATGATGAAGTTCATATTAAAACTAGCAGTGGAAAAATGACAAACATTCATTCTCTCCATATCTTATCTGCTCTAAAGTAGTTCCAAACTATGCTGTGTCAAAATTTTCCACATTTCTCATTTTCCAGAGTTCCCTGCAAAAAAGAGAAATTTTGTTTTTTTTAAACAAAATTCTCTTGTTTTTTTTTTAAAAAGAACTGATGAAGGTAATGTTCCTATGCTGATGTTACTGCTTTCTGTTAATATTTTGCCACTATTGTATCTTGAATTTAATTCAAAACACAGGAAGCTGTGGAGATTGCAGAAGGCGAAAAAAATTATTATAAGGACAGAAAAGTCATCTTTGTCATCTCATAACTGAGTAAGTGCAAAGATGTTGTAGTCTAGCCACAATGATTTCTCTGAAAATATTTTCTGTTTTCAAATGACTTATAAAGGAAATTCTTTTTACTCAAGTTGAATTAACTGGTGAAAATAAATAAGCAAAATTATATTCATGACTTTATGTTAAAGCC